>NW_017306308.1:221454-245088 GCF_000935625.1 Nanorana parkeri
TTTGTCATAATTGTGATGATTATGGCTTACAGCTCATGAAAACCCCAAGAACCCCAAATCCACAATCTCAAAAAAGTAGATTATTACATGCAATCAATAAAACAAGGATTGTACATAGAACAATATCGGACCTCTGAAAAGTACAAGCATGCATATGTACTCAGTACTTGGTTTGGGCCCCTTTTGCAGAACTTACTGCAATTACTTTTGCACGATATTCTAATTATTCGAGTTTCACCTGTACAACAATGAAGAATGGCAACTGGCTCATCTGGACTGAGTGCGTCTCACCAGGGCTCAGTGCAGATCTCACCAGGGCTGTTTTCATGTCTCACAAGGGCTGCCTGCAGAACTCACCAGGGCTGCATTTGGGTGTCACTAGGGCTGTGTGCATCTCACCAGGACTGCATGCACATCTTACCAGGGCTGCATGCAGTGTCTCACCAGGGCTGCGTTCGCGTCTCACCAGGGCTGCCTGAAGGTCTAAACAGGGCTCCGTTTGGGTGTCCCCGGGGCTGCGTTCGTGTCTCATTAGGACTGCGTTCACGTCTCAGCAGGGCTGTGTTCACCTCTCCCCAGGGCTGCCTTTGGGTGTCACCAGGACTGCATATGAGTATCTCCAGGGCTGCATTTGCATCTTACCAAGGCTGCATTTGTGGCTCTCCAGGACTCAATGGGTGGGTGCTGGGTGCCTGGCTCTCAAGGGCTGTACAAGCGAGTGTGGGGCTCTACTGGGCTGTGCCAGTCTCGGGAAGGAGGAGGAGATGTGAAACAGGACCTGCAGTTCCAAAGATAGCTATCACAAGGTACTCAGCAGGCTGCCTAAGGTCCCCAACAGGTGCGGGACTTCAGGCAGCCAAAGTAATTTAAAAAGCGTTATGTATCGGGGCATTTTCATGAGTACAAGTACTTGTGAAAATGCCCTGTATTGGCACAGATACCTATACTAGTATTGGTATCAGTGCATCCATAGGCAATATAGTATAATGACCTATTAGAAGGTGTAACCTGGAGGGGAACGGCTTTTCATAAGAGATAGTGATGTCAAGTGGAGTGGATCTAAAGACACAACACTGAGAGACTTTGCTTTGCACTAAGCACTTCATTATATGTGTTTGGACTATACACCTGCAAGAACACTTTGAGCACGTTAAAGTATACTTGTATATATTGTTTCACATCATTTTAAGTGAAGTGGGTGATTATATAATCTTTCTAAGTGTATGGTATATATGCACCAGTAGAACTTTCGAAATATTTTAGATCAAGTTGTTAATGCGCAGATCAAGTTGATTATCTTACAATATATACACTACTTAGGTGTTTTTTGGTGCCTGTTGCTATCTCTTACTGGTGCATAATAATCTTATATTATGATAGTATAGTTACATAGTCAGCTTACAGAAAGACACATTGGGGGTGATTTACTAACCTAAACACACGCACGCACGCACTAGGTGCGTGTGATTTTTACACAGCAAAACGTATTTATCAACCAAAAAGTCTCTAAAAGCATATTTCCACTAATGCCATATATGGAAAAATCATGCACATGATGCATATATAATGCTGCTTCACAGTTTAGACAAAAATGGTTAGCTCATGCATTTACATTCCTGCATTCATCAACGCAAGCAACACAATGTAGAGCTAATTTACACAACATCACCTTGCAATTCCTGTATACACTACAAAGGTGTCTAGATTCCACCAATAGATCATGCTGTGAGGGAACACACTACAGAGGTGTATACTTGTTTGTGGCGTGTTTATAAGGTTAGTAAATCAACCCCATTGAGTCCAACCTATACTTTGTTTCAGTGCTGCTGTGCCCAGTCCACCCATATTATTCAAGCAGTTGAGTATTTGCTGACTGTTTTGCTGCCTATCTCTATGAAGATTAGGTTAATTCTGCTAATTCTTCTGCTTTGAAGTCCTATGTGTTCCTGCTATCTTCTAATTCACCCAAGTCTAATGGTCTTAAAGTGCATTTCCATTTTTATGTCTTTCCTTTTGGCTGGTCGTTTTAACCAATAATAGAACCTGCCCACACAGTACAGACAGGTTAATTTTGATAAACATTAACTCTCCACCCAGTGCAAGACCTCTCCTTGAAATTAGAACTCTCCTTGAGTTTTCAGAAAAACAGCAAGTAACTTTTTAAATATTTTTTGCCCCAGCAATGCTGTACCTCATTAGCATAGCACTCTGTAAGAGCCATGATTGGGCGAAGTCATGATGACTTTGCCCAATCATGGCTCACCTGTCAGATGATGTGAAACTGTACACCGTTGGGCAGAGCTAGCTGTCACAGCTAGCTCCGCCCAATTTTTTATGTTTTGCCGGCATCTGTCACAATGCCATTTTGTGGCGGGTGGACATACACTAAGCACTTCATTATATGTGTTTGGACTATACACCTGCAAGAACACTTTGAGCACGTTAAAGTATACTTGTATATATTGTTTCACATCATTTTAAGTGAAGTGGGTGATTATATAATCTTTCTAAGTGTATGGTATATATGCACCAGTAGAACTTTCGAAATATTTTAGATCAAGTTGTTAATGCGCAGATCAAGTTGATTATCTTACAATATATACACTACTTAGGTGTTTTTTGGTGCCTGTTGCTATCTCTTACTGGTGCATAATAATCTTATATTATGATAGTATAGTTACATAGTCAGCTTACAGAAAGACACATTGGGGGTGATTTACTAACCTAAACACACGCACGCACGCACTAGGTGCGTGTGATTTTTACACAGCAAAACGTATTTATCAACCAAAAAGTCTCTAAAAGCATATTTCCACTAATGCCATATATGGAAAAATCATGCACATGATGCATATATAATGCTGCTTCACAGTTTAGACAAAAATGGTTAGCTCATGCATTTACATTCCTGCATTCATCAACGCAAGCAACACAATGTAGAGCTAATTTACACAACATCACCTTGCAATTCCTGTATACACTACAAAGGTGTCTAGATTCCACCAATAGATCATGCTGTGAGGGAACACACTACAGAGGTGTATACTTGTTTGTGGCGTGTTTATAAGGTTAGTAAATCAACCCCATTGAGTCCAACCTATACTTTGTTTCAGTGCTGCTGTGCCCAGTCCACCCATATTATTCAAGCAGTTGAGTATTTGCTGACTGTTTTGCTGCCTATCTCTATGAAGATTAGGTTAATTCTGCTAATTCTTCTGCTTTGAAGTCCTATGTGTTCCTGCTATCTTCTAATTCACCCAAGTCTAATGGTCTTAAAGTGCATTTCCATTTTTATGTCTTTCCTTTTGGCTGGTCGTTTTAACCAATAATAGAACCTGCCCACACAGTACAGACAGGTTAATTTTGATAAACATTAACTCTCCACCCAGTGCAAGACCTCTCCTTGAAATTAGAACTCTCCTTGAGTTTTCAGAAAAACAGCAAGTAACTTTTTAAATATTTTTTGCCCCAGCAATGCTGTACCTCATTAGCATAGCACTCTGTAAGAGCCATGATTGGGCGAAGTCATGATGACTTTGCCCAATCATGGCTCACCTGTCAGATGATGTGAAACTGTACACCGTTGGGCAGAGCTAGCTGTCACAGCTAGCTCCGCCCAATTTTTTATGTTTTGCCGGCATCTGTCACAATGCCATTTTGTGGCGGGTGGACATCTGTCGTCGTTTTTTTTACGATTTCTATTTATTTTTTACTGTTTTATTTTTTTATTTCATTTTATTGATTTTGAGTCATCGACAACACTGGATGTCATGATTTACCCTGGATTACGTCGGTGGATCCATTTTTTGGTACAGATTTGCCACTTTACAGGCAGGGTAAGGGGACCCCCCAGGCACCATATTTAAAGGAATTTTTCATTTTTATTGTTACCCTTTAAGCGATGTTAAATCATTGCTCCTTTAAAAACTGTATTTTTCACACAAAAAATGTCATTGATTCATGTCCCCCAGGGCAGTACTCAGATCCCCATACACCTTTTATGGCCAATTACTTGCATATAAGCCCTCTTAAAGGGGACAATTGTTTTTGAAAGTTCTACCCCCATAGACTTGCATTCAGTTCGAGGTCGAATTAGAACTTTTTGGATGTTCTAAAGTTTGAATTCGAACAGAAGTCGGACCTGTTCAGCTCATCACTAATTAATAGATCGAGTATTGGTAGTGTTATTAGTTCCATTTTTTTCTTTGGTTAAGCAGGAATTTGGGCGGTGGCCGATCACTGTTAGCGGATGTGAGCTCCTTCTTGGGGCCTATATATGAGCTTTAAACCTTTATGACAGTTTTTTTTAATCTGTATTACTGACGTCCTCTAGTACATCTAAGCTAGATTTAAAACTGGTATCTTAGATTGTGGCAGGGCTAAACAACCCACTGAAAAGACAACCAACATCTTCAAGATAATGGCAAGTAGGATTCAGAGATTTTAGCCTACATTAGTGACTAACCCGCTAATTGGGCTTTGTGCAAAATAGACATTCGATAGTGGGATTTCGTACAGCAGCTGTGGTGACTTTAATGTCCCCACAGAGCTATAATTCAATGGCAATTCTAAGATAAGAGACAGAAAAGGCTTTTGACAGGGTGGAGTGGACATGGCTAAATACTATCTTGGTCAATAGTGCCTTTGGCCTGATTTTTGCCATGTATATTCGATACATCTACTCCAACCCTGTCACAAGACATTTGATAAATGGTCAACTCTCTAATCCATTAAACATGCAAAGGGGTACTCAACAAGGATGTCCTCTCTCACCAATTCTGTGTAACTTGGCATTGGGTCCTATATTGAGATAGAGTCCTTGCCGGGTATTAAAGTTGGGAAGAGTGCGGTGAAAACTACAGCTTTTGCAGATTTATTACTGTACATTTCTAATCCAAAGATGGAACTGCCTAATATACTTTCCTTGATCACTGTTTATTGGTATGCTTCAGGATATTCCATAAATCTGGAAAGTTAAAAGCTTTATATTTAGCAAGGAGTACTAGGCCCAGGTGGAGTTTGCTATATACTTTTATATAATGTAAAGTGAAAATACCCTTCTTTTGGGTTTACAGTACTAAAAACCCACATGAATGTTAAAAAACTACTGTCCTCCCAGTGTTGAGAGTTCTTTTGGAATTGTTAGATAAATTGTCCCATCTTAATTTAACATAAATGGGGAGGATTAGTTGATTAAAATGATTATTTTCCTGAAATTGTTGTATACTTTACAAATGCTTCCAATCATCCTGTAAAAAAGATCATCAACATTTGCTTCAGGCCTTTCCAGAGGTTTATCTAGGGAAAGAGATATTCTAAAATTGGTCTTCACATATTACAATCTGTCAAAAACAGAGGCCTTCATTTCCCAGATTTGGCATTATATACATTAGCAGCTGCCACTAGATTTTTGAAAAATTGGATCCATGGTACGTAGTTATACAGACACTGACTTGGACCAAAATCTAGTGCCGGATCTTAATCTTAGATATATGCTTCATATGCATAGAGAATGTCTACCTGAGGAGGTTGTTTTAAATCCTCTCTTATATTTTAGCCGGATCATATGGCATGAGCTTCGAGATAGATATAAGTTAAATAGCCATTCCTCATAGTGTCTTCCTTTTTAGGGAATCCTAGACTTTCTCTATACTTCTAGAAATCAGCTTTTCAAAGAGTGGGCAATCCAGGGACTTTCAACAGTCAAGTCCTTTTACTTTGACCACAAGTTGTTAACCTTTGCAGTCATCTTGGAGAGATTCCCATTCATGAAATGTGAACTATTTACTTTTATGCAAGTGGGTTCTTATGTAAAATGTATTCTTAAGAATCTTTCACTATTGGATTGGGAAAACCCCCTAGATCGGCTGCTTTTAAAACCCAATCCAAACATTGGTGCAATAGCCAGTGTTTATAGATGTTGCAGACAAGATTTGGATTATGCGAAACACTCCACTGGTCTCTCAAAGTGGACTCATTGTTTTTTACATATACACTGAGTGGCCAGATTATTATGACCACCCCATCAGTACTTCGTTGGGCCACGAGATGACTCCACGAGATGACTCCACGAGATGACATCGTTGGGCCGCCTCGTGACTCCACGAGATGTTGAAAGGTGATGCGAGGAATTCAGACCCAGATTTTCACCTGACAGTCCAGTCTTTAAACACTTTAACAATGAGCCCCTCTTGAACATTTAACGAATTCTGCTGTTTTGCTGATAATCGCTCCATGGCTCGCGCCAAAATCATCCCACGGTCAAAGGCTGTTAAATAACATTGTTTACCCATATCTTCAGAAAAAAATCACTTCTACTGTCGTGGTAAACAACCTGCTTCCCTATTTATAATGGTCTGGCCCTCTAGCAACTTCAGCGCAAAATTATAGCTAATTATAGGTAATTTGCCTACAAACGTCAGGTGGTCATAATAATCTGGCCACTCAGTGTATATCTACTATTGAGATTCTACAAGCTTTTAACAAAACATGGGATATTCTTGGAATGCCAAGAAATGGTATTAAGGGTTTATCATGGAGCTTATCTTTCTCAGAATAGGTCTTATCTTATAGGACTTAGTTGTTCCTCTAGATGTCTGAAGTGTGGGCAGGAATTAGCAGATTTATATCATGCTTTTTGGAGCTGCCCCAAGATAAAGTCCCTTTGGAATGACATTACCCAGTATACTCCACAAAACGTGGTTAATTATCTACCTCTGTCTGTAGCTTGGCCGACCTTCGCAATTTTAGATCTGCATCGAGTGAGAATCCCTCCTGGATGTAGAAAGCTATTGTGTATTGTATATTTGGTGGGGAATAAACGATCCTGCACCAATGGATATATTTTCAACCACATTCTCTAACTCTCTTTCTGAGCAAGCTGATGTTTGTGTTTCAAAATGATTGGACTGAGACAATGCTCAGTAAGGAAATTCTAATTAAAACTGTTTTTGTGTATGGGAATCATTTATTAACTCTTTACCGACTACAGATACTCCCCGCTTAACGACTTACCTGTTTTGCGACCACTCGCACTTACGACCGTCCTCCGAGCGACCTCCGACCTCGCGCGTCAGCGCCAGTGCGACGTGTCGCCGGGGGAAGTGACGTCCTCCGTTCTTCACAGCGCGTCCCTGTGAGTATTTTCATTGCCCGATGTACAGTACACTGTTCAGTACTGTACATCGGCAACGCTATACAGTGCTGTACTAATGCAGTACAGTACTGTATAGAGTTCCTCACTTAACGACCAATTCGTTTAACGACCTGGTCGTAGGAACGGAACTCGGTCGTTAAGTGAGGAATACCTGTATTACAAAACAAAAGCTTATGCAAACTTTTATCTTGACACCATGATATACTACGGTAATAGGATGATTTCCAATGATCCCCTGATAGTTATAGCTGAATAGAAGAAGAGGGCTTTTGCTCCTTTAGAGGTCGGTCACTGTAAACTTTGTTATCTATTATCTAGTAAATTTGGAATATAGGTGTATGTTCTGTTGTATACTTTAAGATGATATTTTTGTTGTTGTTTTTGTTAACCTGAATATTGGGATTTTTTTCTTAGTTTCTTATTAAAAAAGAATAAAGATAATAATTCACAAAAAAAAATTATTGCATTCATTAGGAAATTTTTTATGCACTAAATACATTTTTAACTATTAAAACCCTTTTTTCTAATGAATTATTTTTGTGTCCGCACCTGAAGTTATGCTTTTTTTATTATTCCTACTAGGGTTGCACAGATACTTTTCGAGTACCAGTGCAGATACTTGGCATTTTCATGAGAACTCCCAGGGTTGCAGCGGTTGTTGCTGGGACCTGGCTCTGGCACTCCACCACTGTCCTGAAATCATTAGTCGGTATTGTTTTAGAAAAACTGTCACATGACAATAAACAAAAATGTATCAGTACTCGTACTTGTAAGTATCAGCAAGTACCAGTACTCGTACTCGCAAAACTGGTATCTGTGCATCACTTTATTTATATTTATAAAAACAAAATCATACATTAAAACAGAGATGTACAAATCCCAGGAGCTCAGTGTGCACCTTACAAATGGCAGCTGCCTCCTAATTTTTGAATTTTTCTCTAGTGTAGTCTTGGAGCTCAAAAGTTTCGGTACATGTACTCGTACTTGTACCGAGTACTGTACTTGGTATCTGTGCAACCCTAATTCCTACCAAACATGTCCCAATCCCTGACAAGGGAAAAAAGCTAGGTATGTGTTAAAAAGTGATAACCTGTGTGATTATCTGTGTAAAATACTTTTTTTCTCATATTTTAATATTATATCTGCATGTGAAATGGCTCATTTTCCTACTCTCCTCAGACATAGCATAAGACAATAGAAGTTAAATGCTTAAGATTTCATTGAGCCACTTTATCTTAATTTGTCAGCATCCATCACCAACCAAGTTAGTAAAATGGTCTTAATTTGCAGAGGGTTGAAGAAAAGCAAAACAGTCATCAACAGTGGGTTAAACTGAACTGTACCAAGTGGAATATTTAGAGTGTTGTTTCTAACCTTATTCTAAGAATTCTAGTTGTCTGGCTGTCCCTGTTTGCAATACTTTCTAATACTCGGATCTAGAACAAGCAAGCAAATTAGAAAGGTAGGAATACAATCTGAACTCCTAATTTGCATACTTTTCCCCAAGTCAGTGACTTAGAAAGCACTGAAGAATTTAGATCAGCACAACCTCCTGGGAGCTAATATTGTCAGAATGGCAGCCTCACTATTACAAGCTTCATTTAAGATAGACTTTACCAGCACTCTTTCATAACGCAAGCTCCAGACATCAATGGAGGAGGCTTCATCACCAATCAAGGAAACAAAGATCACCAATGAATGACAATCTGGCTTTTCAACATAGCAATTTCAGAGCCTGTGCTAATGAGGTACAGCTATAGTTACTGCAAGGAGCACATATATCAATTATTAATTTGATTATGAAAATGAATGAATGTTAACTAAATGTCACTAAGAGAAACTTATTAGTTATAATTTGGACTTAATAGTTATAATTTGGACTCCTTACATAATATAATTTTGATCATTTAAAAAAATATTTTTAAAAATATGATTACAATATTAAAATTAGAAAGTCCTATGAGAAGTAATTATTTACTAAGAAATAAATGTTAAGCTATAACACAGATTGTTAACCAACCTATTTACTATATAGCTTGGTAATTAATGTGCTAAGGTAAATTTGGAATGTGAGATTCCTGCAGGTTCAAGCTGTCATTTTAATATATAAGTGAAGGCTCACCCAAAGCCTTTAAAAGAGACTTAATAATAAAACAATGAAAGTCAGTAAAGAGTGCTCAGTGTTTACCCAGAAGAAAACATATTACATATCTAAAGCATTTTGCCAGCTAAATACCCCAAACTATTGAAGACATTGATTTACTGAATAAATCAATGAATATTCACTTCAATTTGCCAATCACGCATAGATGAAGTGATTAAACAGGAATTTGCTTTTCATGTGATTGGTTAATTGATGTGAATATTCACACAATTTTTTATGTGAACATTCTCAGCGTCTTTATTAAATCAAGATCACTGTCTTCAGATTCCACTTAACCTCCCTGGCGGTATTACCGAGTGTGGCTCGGAGTGAATCTTCAGTACCAAAAGCGGTAACCCCGAGCCACACTCGGGATAGCACAAAAGTATCACTTACCTTGTACCTGCGAGCACACGGTGTCCTCTGCTGTACGCGGCCGGCCGATGCCGGAATTCGGCTTTCAGTTTAGTTTTCGGACGTCACAGCGTGTATTCTGTGTATTACACAGAATACAATGTAATCTGCTATAATTACATTTATGTATCAAACTATTTCACTTCAATTTTGTCCCTGAATCAAGAACTCATTGGTATGATTCCAGATGTCCTGCGACCACATGAGCCGAAACACTCAAAAACTTTGCACCAGATAAACATTTACAGGGTTATTCACAATTATTCTGAAGGCAGCCAACTAAATAACCCAGCTGAATGAAGTGAGCCAAAAGCTGTTCGGCTATTCACTTCCTACGTACATCGGCTAAAATCAGCTGCACATCGGCAGCCTTTGGCTGGCTTCAGTCAGCTGATCATGCTCTGCATGTTTGGCTGAGCTGACCTGCAGAAGGACTTTGACTCAGCTGATCCAATATCTGGATGGGCTGAGCCGAAGCTCCGGCATCTCACTCGCTGCCGTTCGCCCCTATTCTCGTAGGGGCTGAACGGCAGTGAGTGAATAGCGGAATGCCACCGAGCGGCATTCGGGTCAGCTACAGGTGAAACTCGAATAATTAGAATATGGTGCAAAGTTCATTTATTTCACTAATGCAACTTAAAAGGTGAAACTAATATATGAGATAGACTCATTACATGCAAAGCAAGATAATTCAAGCCGTGATTTGTCATAATTGTGATGATTATGGCTTACAGCTCATGAAAACCCCAAGAACCCCAAATCCACAACCTCAAAAAAGTAGATTATTACATGCAATCAATAAAACAAGGATTGTACATAGAACAATATCGGACCTCTGAAAAGTACAAGCATGCATATGTACTCAGTACTTGGTTTGGGCCCCTTTTGCAGCACTTACTGCAATTACTTTTGCACGATATTCTAATTATTCAAATTTCACCTGTATTCAGCTCAGTACCTCTGAGGTACCAAGCAGAATAGAAAATAAGTGAAAAGAATGAGAAAAAAAGTTGCTAAATTATTTTACAAATGATAAAAATAGGAAATTAAAAATATATATATTTTAAAGAAAATAAAAATAAATAAAAAAAGAAAAACAATTGGATGGAGCTAGCAGTGACAGCTAGCTCCACCCAGCTGTTTCCTATTGGCTGGCACCTGCCAGAGTCTTTTAGCAGGTGGCGGCTCCGCCCAGTTGTTATTGTTTAATGACAGATCAGCGTACCCAGGTCATTTAGGGATGCTAATCTGTCATTACAACTGGGCGGAGTGAGCCGTGAGATCATGGCTGGCTCTGCCCAGCTGTCATTTGCGATAAGTCGGCTTCGGCTGTCACTACGGGTCAGCCAAGCCTTCGGCTACTGTACGGGCTATTGTGAATAGCCCGAACTGAAGGGCAGAGGCAGCCAAAGAGAGCTGAAGGATCAGCTAAAGCCACGGCTGGATCCTTTGACTCTTTAGTGAATAACCCCCTTAGACATTCCTGTGCACAGTGTAAATACATTGCACTTCAAGTATCAATTATAACACTGGAGCAGAGATGACAGGAACATCTGTGTGAGGCCAGGTGGATGAAGATTCTCTACACTGCATTACCAAAAGGTTTGAAAAACAATAAGTTGCATTGCCTCCAGTAATCTGTTAATTATATAATTTGTAAGCTACATATCTGGGAACTGGTCATATATAGCCTCATTGGCTGGTACGTTTTGCAGTTTAGCCTTGGCAACCAGCAACACTTTTGTAAAATGGTTTAAAAGAATAAAATATACTACATTCCCAGAAACAATTCTAGTTTTGAATGTGTTTACAGCTTTGGTTAAAGCATCATTATTAATTATTTATGGATCTCTATCATTCTCAACATATGATAGACGAGAATGAGGCCAGTGGAACAGTGCTGATGATGATCTAAGTGTTTTAGCATTATTTTATATTTTATACATTGTATATATTAATTTAAAAAAGTGTATTTATTACAAAAAAATCTCACATTTTAAGCTCCAGTCAGGGTAGCATTAATTAGCACCAAAAAAATCCCAGGCTAACATTCTATTAAATATACTTGCACACTCTATTAAATTTCAGTCAAACTGAAAAGCATGGTGGCACACAGTTAATGATGTATTAAAATCACCTTAAATGAGCTGAGGTTAATTCACAATACCTGTATGCAGCCTGATTGACTCAGGCTCTGTCCTTTTTACACTCTCCTCAACATCAACTCAAAGGATAGCAGTGAAAATAACACTAAAGTAATGTAGGGTCATTTCAGGCCATCTGCCAGAAAATGACTGGGAAATGATTCATTTGAGACCAAGGTGTTTCTACCCAACATTTTTTTTCTGTTTTAATTTATCACCCACAGCTTGCTGACATATGAGTGAATGAGACTGCTGTATGGTGTACAGTTACATGCTTGCTCAAGGGTTTAGTCAAGGGAAAACTGTTGTAAAAAAAAAATGGTTGCAGGAATGTACTTTGGTAGCAGCTGCTCTTTTGTTTTACACATGTTTACAATTAACTACAAAAAGACTATATACACAGATGTTAAAAATATTGCTACAGTAAAACAGACATAGTGTAAGGTTATTTTGGATAAATAAAATGTCTGCATTTAAAGGTTGGTGAAAATAGTGAAATAAAATGCATTTTAATCACTGGCAATATTAGATATAAAGGGTTGCTTATCAATCCGCAGTGTTAAAATATGGAAGTGGCTTCTTTCTCACACCCAAGTCTAAGCAACAGAAGCAACCTTATACTAATACTGTTTACAATTAATTGTTTGAATGCAAAGTCATTGCATACCCCTGACACCCAAGGTACATGCTTTGGGTGTATCATGGAAGCCTCCTTGTCCTGGGCACCTGGAGGGACTGAAGGCCAGCCTCCCCCCTACCGACTATGGACCTTGGCCTAAAAAGGGGTTCTGTATTTGGGAGGTGGGTACAAGGAGGCCATCTTAGGAGCCAGTATCCATGTTTTACAAATCCTATCACCCAGTTGTGAACTTACTGTGACAATATGGAGTGCAGCAGAACACGAGGGGTTAACTCTGGACTCCTATTTACATAATTAAAATCTGTTTGTCCATTTGTGTGATTGTGTTATTAATGGGATTAACATAACTCTGACGATAGGAGGGTTATTCACAAAGCTGCCGAAGGATCCAGCCGTAGCTTCGGCTGATCCTTCGGCTAGATTCGGTTACGGGAGCCCTTCGGTTCAGTACCGAAGGGCTGCTGTATGGGCTATTCACTATAGCTGGTACAGCTCCCAAAGTTTGCCGAGCGGCTCGGTCAAGCCGAAGGCATATGCTTCGGCTCGACTGAGCCGAGGTGAAATCCGAAGCTGGCCAAACGACCATCCATTGGCTGGCAGCCAGCCATCATCTCTATTGGAGAAGGCAGGAGAAGTGAACAATCTAGGACAACAGAGATGAATTAGTGAGCTGAATTAGATAATTTTTCTAAATCAGCTATTTTGACCTAGATTGTTTACTTCTCCTACCTTCTCCAAAATCTTTACCCTTTTGTGAATAACCCTATAAGTGTTGGGAGCAAGAGAGAAAGGAAAATATTTAAATTGGGACAAGTGTTTCAGTGATAACAATAAAGTTGGGTATTCACCTTACTTTAGGAAGATTTCCTCTCACTTCCTGTTGCAACTTTAAAATAGGAAGTGAATGGAAAGCTCCCTAGCAGGACACAGACAGCAAAACATAACCCATTTGACTTTCAACCCGTACCTTCTCTTTCCAAAACTAAACAGCCACACCTTTCTCTCTGCACCTGTGATCTTCACTGTGTGGTCCTGCCAGGTAGCATACAGCCTTTGCAAGGAAAACATCCTAACCTGTTTTTTTCCTACCAGTGTGCCAAAGCACTATACAGGCAGTCCCTGACTTAAGAATGCCAGACTTACGAACAACCCATACTTACGAACCGAGGTCCAACTGCCCCCCCCTCATATTAGTTCCTCTGCCACCCGCAGGTCCCGCAGTGTAGTGACACGACTACATATAGCTATACAGCTGTCACTCAGTGTCACAGACTTTACTGCAGTTCATTGTAAAACAACTTTGTATAATAAACTGCAGTAAAGTCGTTGACACTGAGCGACATCTGTATGTACCGGCGCTGGTGGCTGTGCAGGGATCCAATGCACACAGGCGGCTGTGCAACTGCCTGTCATTTAGCAGAACTGTGGCTGCAGTCTGTGCCCCTTCATATCCTCGCTGCACTCCCTGCCTGTGTCGGCGGAGGCAGCGGGGACACAGACCGCTGCATTCCTCCACTGCCCCCGTACCTCTGCTGCTGTCCCGGCTGGTTCCTCCTCCTCTCCAGGTCTGTCTGCTCCTCCTCTTCCCCGGACCGGCCACTCCTCCGCTTCCCCGGTCCGGCAGCTGCTCCTCTGCCCCGCCCCCCTGCCTCCTCCACATCTACAGACTGGGAGCCAATGACTGGGTGCAAATGCCTAGCTTGCTTAGCTGTTTTGCCTATTTGGCAGGAAATAATATATAATTATACACATTTAAAAAAAACCTCAATGACAACAAATTGATACAAGAGACAACAGACTGAATGTGGACCTCAGTTTTCTAAAACACTATCATACAGTTTTATGATAATTCTCACCTCTGTAACTCTTAGGCTGGGTTCACACCTGGGCGTTTTTCAGCGCTGATCGAAGCGCTGAAAAACGCTCAGCAAGTGAAATCCCATATCCCTTGCGAGCGTCCATGTCGCAAGGGGGCGGAACCGGCGGGAAGTTTGAAAGTTAAAGAAAAACGGGAAAAAAAATCATACCGCCAGGAAGGTATAAAAACGAGCGTCAAACGCGCGTTTCACTGAACTAAAAAAACGCTCTAAGAACTAGCTTAAAAACGCGCCTATAGTAACGCCCAGGTGTAAACCCAGCCTTACTCCCCTTCTCATAGCATTGCCCATTCCTTATCTCACTAGCTTTCTCACTTCTTTTATCACCCTATTTGTATGTACGTGTGTCTTTTGTTTTTTCAGAAATGCATGTTCCTAATATTTTGCTAAAGCTTTGCCAAATCAGTACAGCTTGGGCAGAGAAGAAGGGAACCCCCAGGAAGCTTGTTGTGAAAATGTATCTGTTAGTACAAATAAAAAAGTATCATGGACAGTACTCGATTGTTTTGTTGCAAGTACACTAATACTGCTACAGTCACCAGAAGCTGTGGTATAAAGTGTTCCATGCCTGTCTTAAGTTGGGTATACAAGTTTCTATTTTTTTCTTTCAACTTGTGGGCATTTTGTCATATGGAATGCAAAGCAATCACAGGCTTAAACCAAAAAAACATGCACACTGCAAACATGGTAAGTGCTGAGGTCTGCAGCGCTATATGCTTTTACATGTATGGGTTCAATAACACTTTAATGCTCCTCTAATTCTTCATCATATTCCAGTTTTTTAAGTACTTATATATAGATTACACTAGCCACCACAACCAGTGTTTCTTTGCTTTTGGCAGATGCCGCGCTAGTAGAAACAGGTATGACAAAATCAGCCATTGGACAGGAATTAACTGTACTGTTGCTGCTTTGTGGCAATAAAAGTGGGATCTTCAGCTCGTTGCATATAAGGTGTCAAGATCAATAGCCACAGCAATATAGTAAATTCAAGAATAGTTTTGGAAGATAAAAGAAAGTTAGTTATATGCAAGCGGCAATCTTTTTGATTCAAATCATTTATAATACATGTAGGCTTTAAGAATTATAAACCAAACAGATATGAGCCACCTAGTTTCAATAGTCAAGCTGGGTATTGAAAACTAAACAAGAGAGAGGAAAGAAATAAGCAAGAGAAAGGAAAAGGTTTAGAGAACAATATATAGAATTATAGCGGCCACATCAAACTATGCGTGATCAGTAGAGGAAAAATCAAGAAGGTTAGTGTGATATACAGGGTATGAGCAGCATTAAAGTGATAAGTTTACAGTTTAGACAGTGTATGGTTCAACCATGAATTCCAGGTATATTGTTTTTTTTTCCTGGAATTGGAGTCTGTAGGAAATCAGTTTCTCATATTCACAGTGAGATTTCACTCTGGAGATCGTTTAAGACAATGTGGGAACTAGAGAAGATTTCCAGTATCCTGTGTGGCATTGTGAGGCAATACCACGGTGTTAGGTGGCCTCAAAGTCACCCAGGGTTCTCAGCCAGAGGGGCTGAGTGGCTCCAGGAAGACATTACTGGTACCAGGAGAGAACTGCCTTTTCAGTTCTTTCTGGGTTTTCTGGATCAAGGTTGGGATCCTGGAGCCAGGAGATTTCTTAGAGCTCTGGGTGGGAAGAAATCTCCATTCCTGGGTCCATGCTTTGGTGGTGACCAGCACCTGATTGTGCACCTGTTTACATCCCTCATGAAGTGTGTGCTGGGATGTGTTCAGGGCCCCACCTGTGAGTCAGGAGAGCTCCACCCCGGAGTCAGTGTGGAGGCCAGTGCAGCAGGGAGCTGTGGGTTTGTGAACCATATTGAGAGGATTGGCATGTTATTGCCGTTGTCTGGAGGAACCAGACAGTGGCCCTAAAGATTGAGGCCGGAGCAGCAGTGCTGCGAGAGAGACTTGTTAAAAGACTGGGACACCTTGAGTGTACGTGACAACTCGAGGATTGGTGAGCCCCTATCTGTTATGCTACAGCAAGCTATTTATGTTGGATTTCGTGTTATCTTTCGTTTTGAAAGCAAATAAACTGCATTGTACTTGCACCTCCGGTCTTCAGTGGAGTGTCCTTGTTACACCTGCAATCAACATCTAGCGGCAAAGAGAAAGTGCAGTATCACCATTCTGTATGCTGGGGGTTAAGTTTATATCTCTATACTAAGAAAAACCAGTTGAGGGGATGGGGGTGTTAAGGATTCCTGTGAGGAACGCTAGGAACCTAAATATATCGCTCCAGTAACTCTTGATGGATTTACAATACTAAAAGGTATGTAAAAGGTTGCTTATCTGTCTACATTGCCGCCTGCAGAGTGACGAGGAGTCAGAGAACATTTTAGAAAGGCGTAAGGTGCCAATGGAGAAGTTTTTGGGAAACTTTCCAAATGAGAAATACAACTGGAGTGTGATAGATTGGTCATAATAGCTCTTTTCCATTTGCTCATCTGTGAAAAAGGATTGTAATTCCGTTTCCCATTTAAGCATACATGGTAGTTTTCGAAAATTTGGAGTTTGATTGTAAAAGATTATAGAAAGAGGAAATATTACCAACAGATGGATTTTTAGAGAGGTGACATCAAATTCCTCAGTCCATCCGAGGCATTAGAGCATTGAAAGGTAAGTTGTGAAAGAGCACAAATAGCCGACCAATAGTTGGAATATGATAATATGGGCTTTATCCAGACTGGTGGGGATCAACTCCTTAATGACTGGTAGGATCCCCAGTGATTGGCGGAGGGCTACGGTAGTCCCAATATTCAAAAAGGGGGCAAGGTGCCAACCTGGGAACTATAGGCCGGTCAGTCTAACATCGGTAGTTTGTAAAATGCTAGAGGGCATAATAAAGGATTATCTGGTAGAATTTGTTCAGGAAAACGGGATAGTTAATGACAATCAGCACGGGTTCAGAACTAATGTCTTTATTCAACCTCAAATACTATGTAACCTACAGCATCAGATGTATGCATATCATCGGAGGATTCCCCATTTCTACAAAAGCAGAAGCCCATCAGTGATGTCTGAGACAGCGAATAGCTTCCCATTCTTAGTGATGAGCATTTTTGTGGGGTATTCCAATCTGTATAGAAGTTTGTGATTATGTAAAGGTTTCCTTATAGGCAGTAATTTTTTCCTAGCAGCAATGGTCATTTGAGAAAGAAGGAGAGGGCAGTATACGGGTTCGCCAGAGGAGAGACAGAGCAGGACAGAAACATCAGTTTCTCTGTGATAGCAATATATGTGGGCTATCACATCCCTGGGTATAGTAGCAGGAAGATGGGAAGGCTTGGATAGGCGATGAGCTCGATCGACTGTAGTTTCATAGTCTGATAGGAAAGGCCGCAAGTCTTTGATTAATTTCTGCACAAAATCACGTAGTTCTGCCAGAGGCACATTTTCATTAATACCTCTGAATTTTATGTTGTTTCTAAGAGATCTATCTTCCATGTCTTCTAGCGTCAAATAAATAGCCTGAACAATGCACATAAAAGTGCATTGTTTTTTTTAGAGTGGCTTTTTCTGTTTAGAGTGGCTCCTCGTGTATTCGTGCAGCCGAATACATGCTGACAGCCGCTCCAGTGTGAATGGAGCTTTTTAGCTCCATTCACACTGGGGCTGCTGTCCGTGCATATTCAGCTGTATGAATACACGCGGAGCAGCTCTATACAGAAAAAACTATGCACTTTATTGTGCATTGTCCAAAGATCATATTATTGTGCCACCAAAGATCGATTGCAAAACAGATCTGGGAGCATAAATGGATTGGACATACCTTACAAAAGAACGCAAATTAAATCTGTAGACAGGCGCTCAATTGGAATCTCCAAGGACAGCGCAGGAGAGGCAGACCCAGAGGCTTCTGGCAGCGAAGCCTATATGAAGAAACTTCCCTCCTAAAACTCACTAATGACTTACTAACTGCTAAAAACAAAGGCCACTATTCCGTACTTGTTTTTAGACCTTTCTGCTGCTTTTGACACCACCCGCTGCTCATCAAAAATTTGTCTCATTTGGCCTACAAGACTCTGCTCTCTCATAGTTCTCTTCCTACCTATCTAAGGGCTTCTTTACTGTCACCTACAAATCTAACTCCACTTCTTCCTCTTTCTGTAGGGGTCCCCCAAGGCTCTGCCCTTGGACCACTTCTCTTATCTATCTATACCTCCTCCTTTGGTCAGTTGATAAGCTTGCATGGCTTCCAATACCATTTCTATGCTGTTGACAGTCAAATATATCTCTCCACTCCACAACTTGACCCCTCTGTGTCCTTATGCATAACTAATTTACTCACTGACATATTAGTCTGGATGTCACAATACTTCTTAAAACTCAATCTTTCAAAAACTGAGCTCAGTTTCCTCCCCCCTCGTGCACCTTCCCCCAACGTTTCCATCGAGATTGATAACACAACTATCCCTCCTATTCCCCATACCAACATGCTGGGTCTTCCCCTTCCTAACCAATTAAATCGCTATATTACTCATCCACTCACTTGTTATCTCTCGTTTCGACTATTGCAACTACCTCTACACAGGCTATCCCTCTTCAGTCTATCATGAATGCTGCTGCTAGACTCATCCACCTAGCCAACCGCTCAGTGTCTGAAACCTCCCTCTGCCAATCCCTCCACTGGCTTCCAATTGCCCAAAGGCTAATAGTCAAATTATTAACATCCACTTACAAAGACATCCACAACTTAGCCCCCAGCTATATCTCCAACCTTGTCTCAAACTATCACGCTAACCACCCCCTCCGCTCCTCCTAAGACCTCCTGCTTTCTAGCACCTTCATCAACTCCCCCATTTCCTTGCCTCCAGGACTTCTCTAGAGTCCTTCCCATCCTTTGGAACTCCCTACCCCAACCTGTCTGTCTATCTCTTGCTCTGTCTGCCTTTAGGTGATCCCTAAAGACTCATCTCTTCAGGGAAGCCTAACCCACCTCTACCTATCCACTGAACTATCACTTTCTCAAACAATTCTTTCCCACACAGCTACCACCTCTTGTACCACTTGCCCCTCCCTTTAGAGTGTAAGCTCTCATGGGCAGGGCCCTCCTTACCAACTTGTCTTGACTTGTATTGTAACTGTAATGTCCTCCTTATATTGTAAAGTGTTGTGCAAACTGTTGCCACTATATACATCCTGTATTATAATATTATCAAGACTGTTGACGTGAACCTGACCTGGATGCAGGTCAAATCAAAAGCTGGGAACTGTCAACAGTAGAAGTCTTTAATTTTGGCCCTATGCTCTTCAATGGAGCAGAATAAATAACAGGATATATAACATAGTTGGTAAGGAAATAGGGGGCTTGTGTTGAAGGAGGTATGTATAGAACTTTGCAAAAGGTCATGAAAAGTAGCTGTTTAGTCAAACTTTCTATGACATTCTCTAACAAATTCCTGTGAGTGCCTCCATATATCTTAATGAAAAGCACCATACTTGGTTACATCTTTGCTATATGGTGACTTCTTTATTTACAATTTTACCAAGGAAGAAAAATAAGTGTTCTTGTTATACTGATGTTGTCATATCAAACCTCTTCAACACCTACTACTCTCTTGACTGATTACTTTATGTTATTCTATTTGGATATACATCTACTGTTTATAAAGAAGTGTAGCAGACATGATTCAGAGCTTTCTATTCCTTTATTTGAAATCACAGCTTTAACCTACATGCTTTTGGCTGTGGGAAATGGCTGAAATGAATGACTGATTGTCTGGCTGAGACATAGAACACTGATGCATAATCAACACTGCAAGAATGTTTCTTTAGTCACTGCTATCGAAGTCACTTATAATTAATCCATGTGAAATCGTTTTCAGTTCGAATTTTTGAACAATGGGGAAAAAATTACACTCAGCATGGTATTTGTCAGCCAGCAATAACCGAAATCTAATTCTAAATATTTATTTGCTTTAAATGTATTGTTTATTGACACAGCTTCTGTTTAAGTGTATGACTGAGATACTAAGCTTTGCAGCATAATAGACACTACTAGAAAATAGTATTTTGGCAGTGCAATAAGCCAAACATAACAATATACTGTATGTGTGGATTAAAGTGCTTTACCTGTATGTTAGAGCCTTTTGGAAATAATAATACAATATTTGCTATGCAACAACAGTAGCCAATAAATATCCACATTGAGGCTAGCAACTTTAAAAAAATACCTTTTGATGATGGATAATTCAGTTCATTGTTAGATCATACTGAGATCACGCAGGGAACTTTTTTGGGGGTTAAATGATTCTTCATCAATTTCCCGTTATAGTACATTGGGTTGGGTAGCACTATGCTGAGCTGGTTTAGAGCACTTTACTCTAGCCCTTATGGCCCAAGTAAAAATTAATCAACTCTTCTCAGATTCTCTCATATCGAGTAGTACCCACCAGGGTTTCCCCCTTTCCCCACTGCTTTTCATTCTCTCAATAGAACTATTTATATGTATCAGTAGAAAAAAAACAAGATATCAAGGACCTACAAATTAGTGACTCTGAATATAAAATCTCTGCATATAGCATGCTCTTTTACCTCATTAACCTAAATATTTCTATCCTCAACCTACAACTTAAATCCAAAGCTTATGGAGAGCTGTCCAATCTAAAAATTCAATTTTAGAAGTCAGAAGTCTTAAATATTTCCATTCCCCCAGTCAAATTCTGAGACTACATAATAATTTTACATTTAAATTTTACATGGCCATTAAATATTTATCTAGTTATCGAGTGAAACCCCCTTAAAACATACACACTAAACTTTCCACCTTGAAAACTCCAAGAAATGCCCCAAAAATGGAACATGGGTTCTTTCTCTTGGTTTGGCTGCTGCAATACCATTAAAATGATAATCTTTCCTAAAATTTATTTTGACTAAATTTTTTACCAATTCATATTCCTGTAAGTTTTTTTTCTACTCAGTTACCTCTTTTATTTATGAATTTTAATTTGGGTGCAAAAACACCCTGGATCAAACACCAAGTTCTGATGTGTCACTCTGCATGCCATCTGGTGAGACTCATGGACTGGAGCAAATTTTATACCATCAAGATATAAATATGTATTAGTTAAAGTGACATTAAAGTCAGAATTTTTTCCCCCCTTCCCAATCCTGCTGCAGGGACTTACCTTAACCTCCTGCCGTCCGCCCGTTAAGAAAAAACGGACGGACGGCAATGGAGTGAGAGCAATCATTTTAGATGAGCGGTAAAAGCTTTTAAAGCGTTGCCTATGGCCAATTACATAGTTTTTTGGGGTTTCGCGTGTGTGCGCAATTTTAAGGCTTGACATGTTTGGATCATAAAGAGGACCTGTCGGTGTGCCTGTGCTATCATACAGGGGATTGTTAGCCCCATATGTAATAGCAATAAGAATAAGTGTAAAAAAATATATATAAATAAAAAAAGTTTAAAAAAATACAAGTCACAAATAAAAAAAGTAACCCCCCCAAATGTTTAAGTCCCCCCCCCTTCGTTTACACACATATAAACGTAAATGTGTGTCAGATGCGTCAGCGCGCGCAAACGACAATTGCGCTACACATGTTAGATATCGCCGCGAACGTTGGAGTGAGAGCAATCATTTTAGATGAGCGGTAAAAGCTTTT
This sequence comes from Nanorana parkeri, assembly GCF_000935625.1. Lineage (NCBI taxonomy): Eukaryota > Metazoa > Chordata > Amphibia > Anura > Dicroglossidae > Nanorana > Nanorana parkeri. The sequence goes on from NW_017306308.1 coordinate 243,465, forward strand.
AAAGCGTTGCCTATGGCCAATTACATAGTTTTTTGGGGTTTCGCGTGTGTGCGCAATTTTAAGGCTTGACATGTTTGGTGTCTTTTTACTCGACGTGACCCTGTCTTTTATATTTTACCAAAAAAATTGGGTAATAATAAATGTTTTAGAATTTAATATAGGGGAAACAGTTTGTTTTTTTTTCTGTAAATTTTCCTTAATATAGTAAATTAAATACCACCAAAAAGAAAGCTCTATCTGTCCCCCAAAAATGGTATAAAATCCATTTCAGTACAGCGTTGCATGACGGAATAAATGTCAAAGTACCGCAGCGCTGAATACTGAAAAATGGCCTGGATGGGAAGGGGGTTTAACCCCCCGGACTTCAAGTGGTTAAATCATGCCTATTTGCCATCTGATCATCTTCTTCTTTACTGTCCTATTCAGATATCCCTCCACCGTGGGTGCAGGTCTCGATCCAGCGCTAACTCCTCTGTCCTCCTCTTCTCTGATGTCCCACGGAGTCTGTGCGGGTTCAAGCTGCTCCATATACTTACCTTGTGCCTCTCCTCGTCTCCCGGACGAACATCTGAAGTGTGCATGCGCTCACCCCAAGATCCTTTGCGGCCGCCCGAGACTCTTCAGATGTTCGGATGGGAGCGTGCAGTGAAGACACAGGTAAGTTTAAACCCTTTTCAAAAGGTCTTTTTTTAAGTGCTGGTTCACACCTGACCGTTTTTTAGTGCGTCCTACGCTCGATGAACGCACTACAAAACGGACCAAAATGTAAAAATCATTGAAGTGAATGGTATAGTTCCCACCTGTCCGTATTTCCGTCCGTCCCGAACGCACTACAAAACGGGCCACGCATGAAAAGGTCCCGAAGCGTTTTTGCTGCGTATTGGTCCGTTTTGTAGCGCGTTAGTGCCCATAGACTTCGACGGGAATGGACAGGTCGCTAAATACCTAAAAAATGAAAGAGAAAAGTAAGAATTTAATTAGTTCATGTTTACATTTTGTTTCCACAGTTGAAATGTTTTTGCATATATCTACTGCTTGTTAGTAGTAGATATATGCAAAAAGCGCTGAGGGTTTAGTAACCCTTTAAGTAAATTTAGAACAGCCAAATTCAGTTTTATCTTTGAATAATCTGCCATGATGCACTAAAATCTCATCCAATCATTCAGTTTATGTGATACTGTATCATAGGGCATATTATTAAGACTTCAAAAAGGAGAGGGTAGAACCTGTCTGCCCAAGGGGGCTAGCTAAAATGCAAATAAACCAGACATTGATTTTAGGACTCCTGGGCTAGGTACCCATAAGCTACTCATAAGTATTGGTCAAACCATTAGGACCAAGTACCCTCTTTGCTGTAGGGCAGACAGACAGGATTTAAATGTTTGCATCTGCCTGGCATGTCTCTCTAGTATCACATATGTTCATTCTGAAAAGATCACTTTACATAGAAAAAACATAAAATCTCCATTTGCTTCTAGTCTGTCTGATCCAGGTCAAATCTAAGGAGCTGATTTATAGGGGTCTATTCACAAAGCTGCCGAGGGCAGCCGAGTGAATGACCGATCAGAAGTGAAGTGAGCCGAACACTGTTCGGCTATTCACTTCAGGCTGGTACGGCTGATTT
>NW_017306308.1:245153-302500 GCF_000935625.1 Nanorana parkeri
AGCTTCGTCTTTCAGCACGGCTCAGCGCTCGACTGAGCCGCTCGGCCGTGATCGGGAGCTGTACGGGCTATTGTGAATAGCCCGTACAGCACCCCCTCGGTTCTCCGGAACCGAAGGGGTCCTGGTGCCGAAGCTAGCTGAAGGATCGGCCGAAGCTACGGCCAGATCCTTCGGCAGCTTTGTGAATAGACCCCATAATGTGTTTTCACAGCATATATACTGTATGTGCACATAACAATGCTCCCCAGCACCATCTTTAAATGAGCCCCTCAGTTTAGGCAAATCTATTTTACCAAAGGTAAGTGCTCCCACAGCACTGTACAACAGATGGCAATGCAGTCCTCTGCTCCCCCCCACTACAGAGACGGGCCCAACACTGGGGTAGGGGGGAAGCTTTTGCAGAGGACAGCAGCCAGTAGCAGCAAGCGGCTGGTGCCCAAGGCTGTATAGGGGCCCAACGCTGGGGTGGGGGGAAGCCTTTGCAGAGGACAGCACCCCCCCACCCCAGCGTCAGAAGTCTGAGCAGATTAAGTATTTACATTAGTCCTGTAATAAGAAGCATGTTTGTCACCCTGGACTGTGATTGTAGTTCAATGTTGATAAATATCCCTAAAATGTTCCACAACTCTCTATATTCATACTTATTTAGAAACTTCCTTGTTACAAAGTAAATAGTAGGTATAGTATTAAACTGCATTCTTTCAAAATTGAGGATTTGCAAATTAAATATTAAAGTCAAGCATTTCCTTGCACGATCCATGTCCAGATGTCTCAGTGATGTGATCAGATTGATCATTGTTTGATAAAGTCATGCTGTGTATTGGAGATGTGTGTACATTTCCATTCATTAGAATTTTACAGCGCCCTGAGAAATATCTTATACCTGCATTTTCTTGCTTCCTACAACATCTTACAAGAAAGGCTTTCTTCTATAACATCATACAACATCATACAAGAACGGCTTTCTTCTATAGCACACATATCAAATGCAGAGTTACAACAGATTTGGGACAGTTGTTATACTGGGTAAGAGCATTTTGATGATAGGTAAAACTTGTAACCCAGCAAATTTGCTCATCAATTTCCAGCTATGTGCTGTATTGATAATCTCTGAAATCCAAATTACACTGCGCTCGAGTGAGTGATCTATATAAAATGTGATACAAATCTAAAAAGTTTTTTCTTTGATGCAGTTTTCTCAGAAACCACTACATTCAAATGTGGGATATAATAAAGTGATAAATATCACAAAAAAATACAATCTCAGCAAAGGTACAAACCCGTTATCTACACAAGTTGCATGTGTATATAAACAAATGACTTATAAACAAATTAATCATATAAACAACAATCTATGAAGTGTAAAGTGTCATAATAAATGTCCTTTAAATGTCCTTTAAATTGATAACCTGACTTCTTTTCATCTGCATGAAGCGATTTTTTGGATGGATTTAATGTACCTTGTTGTCCTTCACTAAGGTCTGTACTTTGGAAAATAACCACCACAGCCTTGGTCTGTGCCTATCCGTGGTCATATTCACTGCTTTATAAATATGCTCCCTAAGTTTTTTAATCTTTTATCTATAATTATATTTATTTGGCATTTAATTATGGTAACTGCAAGATTCAAAGAACATATTCTACACTGCATCTTTTATTGTAACATGTACAACCTAATTTATTACGTTTTCTGGTATGCACACATATAGCAATTATTACCATATTACCATTGTTCTCATTCATTTACCAATCATTTATCTCCTTCAGTCCTCCTTAATGCCAAGCACAATCTTCTGCTTTAAATATCATTGGTGGTTATGTATAATGTGCATCTTTATTAACAATAAACTAATGCAAGTGTATATAATTAAATTTAAAGGGATTCTGCCACCAACCATGTTGCATTTCACAAATCTTTGTATGCCCATTTTTCCTTGGGCCCTTTTGTAAAATGTGAAATAGTTTTTCTAGACATCTTATCATTTTTTTACATTAACAGATACATACATGTGTCACATTGCATAACAAACTTACAAGCAGGAAAACGTGTTCTAATGCATCAAGATTAGATTTTTATAGACATATTAGGAGGGGGGAGCACTTGTAAACCTGCATGAGAGCTGGTTCAAAAGGGGCCAAGAGTCTGGTAGCATTTGTTACCTTTGCTACACCTGTTGCTATACCCATATTACACATCCTTGTACAGTAGGTGTGGTAGATTTGTTTCAGTTAGAGGTGTGGCTATCTGGACAGGAAGTGAGGTAAAATCTTCCAAACAGGGATACTGATTGCAATAAAATCTGACAGAGGATATAACCATTCCCTACCCCAATCAAAATAAAATCATATGCTTTTTCTGGAGTTGTAAGTGCACTTTTCAGAATAGCAGGAGCTAATAGAGACAAATTAATAACTCTTGTCACACAGATAGAATTTTTTTGCAGTTGGGGGGGGCAGTTTAGGTTTAGAAACATCACTTTCCGGAATTCTTCTTTGACTACTTGACTACTGATAAGCACTTTTGACAATCAATTAGCACCACAAAGTTTACCACACTCACACATTGTAATTATTATTTGCTGGAAGAACTAGCCAGCTGTCATTGTGCTAGTGTCATCAATTTACCGAACTAGAAAAAAAATTATGAACATTGCAAATCTCAATGGCTTCCGCTTTGTCCAACATCTGGCTTTTCAAAAGGTCATACACACTTCTCAAGCAGCTTGTTGTTGCAGAATTGTTCTTCTGGTTAATAATGTTATATTTGATTTTAGTTTAGTTGTACTGTTTTCACTCTGCTGCAGTTGGCATGCAGAATTTTTTATTATTAGTAGGGTTGCACAGATACTTTCGAGTACCGGTGCCGATACTTGGCATTTTCATGACAACTACCAGGGTTGCAGTGGTTGCAGCTGGGACCTGGCTCTGGCACTCCACCACTGTCCTGAAATCATTAGTCTGTATTGTTTTAGAAAAACTGTCACATGACAATAAACAAAAATGTATCAGTACTCGTACTTGTAAGTACTCGGCAAGTACCAGTACTCGTACTCGCAAAACTGGTATCTGTGCATCACTTTATTTATATTTATAAAAACAGAATCATACATTAAAACAGAGATGTACAAACCCCAGGAGCTGCCTGACAGCTGCCTCCTAATTTTTTAATTTGTCTATAGTGTAGTCTTGGAGCTCAAAAGTATCGGTACATGTACTCATACTTGTACCGAGTACTGTACTTGGTATCTGTGCAACCCTAATTATTAGCACAGCAATGTTTTTGGAAAGCAAAGTGCTTCTTAGTAAACTCACCAAGCATGACATGCACACATTAAAGTAACACTAAACTCAGGAGTTACACCTTAAAAACACATTCATGTACCCTAACTATTAACACAAATGTAGCTTATTTGTGTATCACTCAGCTTTAGCTTATTATTTGTGTATCACTCAGCTGTAGATCCTCAAATCATCTCTGAATTATTATTATTATTATTTCATAGTATTTATATAGCGCCAACAGTTTGTGCAGCGCTTTACAATATAAGGGAGACATTACAGTTACAATACAATTCAAGAAAGAGATGGTAAGGAGGGCCCTGCCCCTGAGGGCTTACAATCTAAAAGAGGAGGGGGAAATGATACATGAGGTAGCTGTGGGAATGAATTATGTGAGAATGTGAAGGTTCAGTGGTTAGGTTGAGGTGGGATAGGCTTCCCTGAAGAGATGAGTCTTTAGGGAACGCCTAAAGGCAGTCAAGGTGGGAGATAGACGGACAGGTTGAGGACTGACACTGTCCTTCCTTCTGGAGGGTGGCTACTTTTGTTCCCCGTGGTGCCTGTGTGTGTTGTAAAGTAGCCATCACTCCACGCTTCCTCTTATGATGTACTATAGAAGAAAGAAAGGTGAGGTCAGAGTCAAGGATGACACCTAGGACCTTGGCATGAGGGGAGGTTTGGATAGTTGTGTTATCAATCTCAACTGAAATGTTGGGGGAAGGTGCACGGGCAGGAGGAAATATCATGAGCTCAGTTTTTGAAAGATTGAGTTTTAAGAAATGTTGTGACATCCAGACTGATATGTAATTTAGTAGATTAGTGACATGCAAGGACACTGAGGGGGAGAGTTGTGGAGTGGAAAGATAAATTTGAGTGTCATCGGCATAGAGAAGGTATTGGAAGCAATGTGAGGTTATTAGTTGACCAAGGGAGGAGGTGTAGATGGAGAAGAGAAGGAATCCAAGGACAGAGCCTTGGGGACCCCTACAGAAAGAGGAAGAGGAGGGGAAGAGTTAGAATTGTAGGTGACACTGAAGGAGCGCATAGATAAGTAGGAGGAGAACCATGAGAGAGCAGAGTCTTGTAGGCCAAGCGAGTAGAGTTTTTTGAGGAGCAGCAGGTGGTCAACAGTGTCAAAAGCAGCAGAGAGGTCTAATAGCAAGAGTAAGGAATAGTGGCCGTTGTTTTTAGCAGTTATTAGGTCATTGGTGAGTTTTAGGAGGGCGGTTTCAGTGGAGTGTTTGGGGCGAAACCCGGACTGAAAGGGGTCCAAAAGGTTGTTATTAGCGAGGTGGCAACTCAGGCGGTTGTAGATAAGGCGTTCTAGTAGTTTAGAGGTGAATGGGAGTAAGGAGATAGGTCTGAAATTATTGAGGTTGGTAGGGTCCAGTGAAGGTTTTTTGGGTATTGGGGTGCCTAGTGCATGTTTAAGAGGGGTAGGAAAGATTCCAGTAGAGAGGGAAAGATTGAAAATGTGGGTAAGAGAGTCTAGGATAGAGCAAGAGTAGTTTTGAGGGAACGGGGTCTAGGGGGTAAGTGGTGAGGTGGGTGTCAGAGAGAAGCTTAGTAACCTCCTCTGTGGTGACAGGGTCAAAAGAGGAAAGTAACAAGTGTGATGGAGGATCAGGTACTATAATAAAAGGGGCAGTTGATTGGACAGTGGCGATCTGATCTCGAATAGCATCTATTTTGTTTTTGAAATGAATGGCAATGAATGAAATGTCCTGGGCAGTGAGTGAGTTAGTGGGTGGTGGTGGTGGAGGATATAGTAGAGACTTGAAGGTAGAAAAGAGTTGACGAGGTCTGGATGAGAGTGTGTTAATGAGAGTGACAAAATAGGTTTGACATTGACATAAACATGACATTGTAGTGCATCACAGAAGTGAGCTTGGAGCGGTGGCTACTTTACAACAAACAGAAACCATGGAGAACAAAGGTAGCCACCCTCCAGAAGGAAGGCAGTGTCAGCACACATTCAGAGATTATTTGAAGATCTACAGCTGAGTAATGAACAAATAAGATACAGTTTTGTTAATAGTTAAGGTACTTGAATGCATTGTTACCGCCTGAGTTTAGTGTCACATTCATTTATTTACCAATCTGTGAAGCAACTCACAGCAGCCAACCAATCATCTTTCACTATTCAGACCAGAGGCGTAACTAGAACCTTCAGGGCCCCGGTGCAAGAAACCATAAAGGGCCCCCCCAAGGCACCGCATGGTTAACAGGCAGGCTGCCGCGGGACCTCAGGCAGCCGCTTGTTTAAATTTTTAGTGCCAGTGTTCTGTCGAGAACGCCGACCCAGTATCTGTGCTTACGTACAGACAGGATTAACGAGGAAACTGGCATTTATTTACAAAGTATTAGTTTGTCTTGATAATTGTGACCGTTAATAATATGCCGTCCATGGCAGTAAATGATGGATGGAATATTATTAACGGTCACAATTAACGATTTAAACTAAATACTTTGTAAATAAATCACTTTTCCCTTGATAATACTGGTCTGTGTGCAAGCGCAGATGCTGAGGTCGGCAAATTCGACTACGTTGGCGTTCTCGACAGAACAACGGTATCTGCGTTTAGTATCGGGGCATTTTCACGAGTATGAGTACTTGCGAAAATGCCCAGTATTGGCACTGGTGTATCCCTACTCAAAAATATAATTTATTGCTGGGACTTGTAGTGCTACATAGTTGGTGCTATTCTGCATTGCTGTATAATCATCATACAGCAATGCAGAATACCACCAGCTATGCAGGACTACAAGTACCTGCAATACATTATAATAAAAGTCAGCACTACACACACTTCAGCCGTGCCCCCCCCTTCCCACACCAGACTTACCTTCCTTCTCCTGCCGGGCCCTCTTCCTCGGAACACAGAACAGACGAGAAATGCTGGCGGCTGAAAAGTTGATGGTAGAAGTGTTTGTAGCCCCACCCCCTCCCTAGGCTGAACACAAATTTGCCAGCTGGTGCAACCAATCATATGTGAGGAGCGAGCACAGATCTCTTGGGTTGGATTGCGCTTACATATCTGATCGCCATCTCATGTCTATGCCACACTTTTTACCAAATGTCTAAAGTACTGCTGGAAAAAATGTGAATGATCTCCATGAAATCCAAGAAGATAGCAAAAACTACTGCAACATTTTACATTATGGAAAAAACTACTGTAACATTTAAGTGTCCAGGTCAGGGGTATGAGGGGCCCAAGTCAGGGGTATTGGGGTTAAGGTGCCCAGGTCAGGAGTATTAGGGGTAAGGTGCAAAGGTCAGGGGTATGAAGAGTGAGATGCGCAGGTCTGGGGTATTAGGGTTAAGGTGCCCAGGTCAACATAGGGGTAAGGTGCAAAGGTCAGGGGTATGAAGAGTGAGGTGCCAAGGTCAGGAGTATTAGGCCTCATTCACACAGCTAACTGTCCGCCCGTACAGATCCGTATGGTGTGCACGGCCGTATCGGGCCGCTCCCAGGAAGGACAGGTGCTGCATGTGATTTGTGCGCAGCAGAAGAATCTTCTGTATGGGAGTACCTGACCGTACGCTTCCCTTATAGAGAAGAACCTTCTGCTGCGCACAAATCACATGCAACACCTGTCCTTCCGGGAAGCGGCCTGATACGGCCGTGCACGCCGCACGGATCTGTATGGGCCAACAGTTAGCTGTGTGAATGAGGGCTTAGGGGTAAGGTGCAAAGGTCAGAGGTATGAAAAGTGAGGTGCCCAGATCAGGGGTATTAGGATTACACCCACCAAGGCTGGAAGTTGCTTTCTGTTCAGCCTGCAGGTCACCTCCAGGTGTTCATTGTCCAGTAGCTCCCATGCTGCTTGCAATTGGGCCACTTTATTTTTATTGTTTCTGTTCCAGAAGGTCCAAAGAAAGAGCCCGAATAACAGGTGGCACTCAGCCCCTACAGCCCGACTACATACACCAGCACGAGGTGAAACAATACCTGGCTCACAGTCATGAGCACTGCCAGCACAGGATCACAGGGTGCTTCTCCGCCAGCACAGGATCACAGGATGCTTCTCTGCCCGACTGTCAGATGACAGCGATCTGCCCCCCGACACATGCTGTGTGAGCTGTGCAGATCCTCCAAAAGGATTAGCACACCGGAAGCGGCCTTGTGTTAGCTGCCCGGCCGGCACCTCCTCTGCCCAACTATGCGCCCCCCGATTGTTACCCAACTGCTTGGGGCCCGATCCCTGTACAGGAGGCTGCTTGTACCCCTCATCAGCGACCCTGGCCACGGGCCCCCTAATGGCCTCGGACCCTCGGGCGGAGCCCGAGTGCCGGTATGGTCAGTCCGCCCCTGAGCGACACTATGTCGGGGGGGCCCTCTTCTTCCTCGCCAGGCCCCCCCAAGTGGTGGAACGCCAGGGCAAGGTCGCAATTGCGACCGCTGCGACCCTGGTAGTTCCGCCAGTGATTCAGACTGACGTAATCAATGAATTGAAATATGACTTGTTACTATGGGCTAAATCAGTATTCCTCTCTGCTTATTAACTGACCTAGCTACAGCACATATGTTCTAAAATCCCACCCTTTATCCACTGTAACTGACACACATTTGTAAATGCTGACACTTGGCTAAAATCCATTTAAAATACATAAATGCTAAGCTTGAATGTACATCACCAGTTTCTCATGCCTAGTGCCAGAGATTGACTGCAGAAATAATCATGCAAAACTCACACATGGATGAAGTACATGAAGAATTCTTCTCTATGCTTACAAAATATGTATTGAGGTGACCCTTCAGTAAAGCATCTGTTTCTTCAGCCACTTCAAAAAATATTGCTATGATCAACACTATACAGTAGGAACAAGAATAAGGAACATCACTAAATATTTACACTGAAGATAGAAATCTTTTTTTTTATAACATTCATGAATTTTAGGAGGTAGCATATCATACTGGATCAAATTGTATCTTAGATTTAATAGAAAAGGTAAATCCCCTATGAAACTGAACAATGGCTTTTTCAGCTATAGCTTATCATTTCTAAGCTGAAAGAACACACGCGGAAACACTTATCAACATGGTTTACTAGACTGTGGAAATGGAAATGAAACTCTATTTAAAACCTCTATTAAAGTTAACAAATGTTTAACATTTTCTATATAATTCTTTTTTGGTTGGATTACACACTGGCAGATTCATTTTGTACACTGAAAAGCTAAATCTGATCGATTGTACATGCCCATTAGGTATGACCTAGGGGTTCAGGTTGAACATGAATCTGATGCAAACCCAGCCTGTTTGAAGTATGGCGAATGGCCAAACAATTTGCCCATATTTGATCTGATCAGCTGGCGAACCTGTCATTTTGCAGCAGTAGCATCAGCAAAATGACAGATTTCTGGCAGGCTGGTGTTTGTAAACAAACCAACCGTGGATCCTGAGTGACATAATTGACCTAATGTGGTCATGACTTTTCAGGATTCCTGGCTGTTTTGTTGAAATACAGCAATTGGCTGGGATCTGTCATTTTGTGGTAGTAGTATGTGTGAAGATTGTTGTGTAGGTGGGTCAACATCATTAGGTGGTGGGGCATCGTGATTGATGAGGAAGTACATCGCTGGACGAAGTGATTGATGTTGCATTTTACTTCTGGGGATATTGTTTACTTATAATAAAGGAGTTTGTCACAAAGTGGGTGCTTTTATTTACTGTAACTTTTATAAGTAACTTTTTCGGGGAATGAGTTTCAAGGTGTAATATGTAACCCATATTCATTCCCCTAAGGGGGTGAAAATCTGGGGGCCCTTTTAACATCCTCCATATCCCTTTTGTGGAACAGGTTGTGGGAATGAGGCCCTTGTTTCAATTAATATGGGGACACAATGTCTTGCAAGGAGGATGATTTGCCACCCCTCCCTGCAATGTTGAATGAAGGCATGTGGCCTGGTCTTGTTCAGAAGTTCTATCTGTGACAAATCTAAGCTAAATATGAGAGAAATGCGTGTAACAAACTAAAAATTAAAACCAACAGCTTTCCAAAGGACAGATATGCGAGTCCTTTATCTTGAAATGTTTCCGGCACTAGGCGTGAGACTCCCTACTCATCAAATATCTAATTACAAATACCACTATTTGCTTCGCCAAGCAAACGACAACTTACCAGACCAACAGTCCTTAGAAAATAAGTGGTCAATATGCACATAGCTCAAATGCTGCCACCATCAAGGTTTGAATGTAGCCACCATCAACAAATACGAACGGGTAATCACCAGATGGTAAGACCCCAGATGATTAGAGGTAAATAGAAGCTTGTATCTAATTAATGCAGTCTCAGATTATCTACAAAATGTGAAATGAAAATCAGTAGTTGTCACCAGTCAGACTCCCCATTTGGATTAAATAGTAAAATATAATCCTCAGATGTCACCTGAAGAAAAAAGTAAAGAATCCAGTAGATAATACTGAACATCCATACCAGCTTTGTGCATTTAGGGAGATAAGGAGAGGGCTCGGGGTATTTTGTTTTTAAGTTGAACATGTGTTTTAAAGTACATGTGAAAAGTAATATATAACTGCCCTTGCTAACTCCTTTCTGAAATTCCTAGAGACCTGACTGACATTCCCTAGCTTCAATAATCTTTCATTCGCTGATCCACAACAATATCACAGCAGGTAAAGTCAGAATAAAATCTGATTTCCTTTTTTACATGCTTTTTTCTGGGTCATTAACTCTGAAGTTATGTAATCCACTGGGTCAGTAAGATAGCCAGGCAACTTCCACTGTTTAGGATAGGTCAGTATATGTAACATATGTCCCTTTTTTTAGTACAGATTCTCTTATATTAGGCTATGCCCATGATGTATTTGGAGATATAAGCATTATATACTTGAAAACAGTTACTTAATAAATTGTACTTCCCATAATGTTTTAATGGCAAGCATAAATTTCTTTTTGAACCAGGCTTTAACATTTTCCCTTCACTTACATCAAAGTCTCTATAAATAAGTGATGTGCTCTGCCTGCCAGATTGTACATGCATACCAATTACCTCTGTTGGTTTCAAGACACGTAGTCAGTACTTTAAACAACCTAGATAATATTGCCAGCTGAAATATTCAACATCTCCATCTTGGTATTCTGTCACTATGCAGGAAATGCATATAATTAGTAATCAGTTTCGCTGCTGGTAAGTGGAATGGCATGATGCATTTTATATCCATGCACATGTCAAACCCAGTTAGCATTTTGACTCAGCAGGAAGCAAAGACACATATTGCCTAGAGTGAAAAACATTCTGTGTTACTGAGGAAAAAAACAGGAACAAGACACAGCAAGAAAACAGATGTTTCCACTAAAAGTGGATAATATAAGTAAAGAAGATATGATTATATGTTAGTTTGATATTTAGAATTTTAAGAGTGTTACGTTCTCTCTAATGATACAATTAAACTCACGAGTGGATTTGTTTAAATAAGATCTATAATGCATAATTAAAACAAATTATTTAATGAAAGGGCTTTTAAAATTTTTAATATACAATTTAAACTGTGGTCGTACCTAGCTGTCTATCATGAAATGAATCTATATCTATCTATAATGAAAATGTGCGTCAGAAATATACAGTATATGGAAGGACTACTAGAAACTAATTTCACAGTTTTTCTGATTTAGTATAATATTACACTGCATTCTGATAATGTATAAACACAAAATGAACAGTACAATAAAGTTCACATGCCAAAGAAGATATTGCATAGAGATCATGAATTATATGGGTAAAGGTTTGTGGGCAACTGACTATCATGTCTATTCAAGCTTCTTAGACATACCCATCCATGGGCATTAAAAATAGTTGACTCACCCGCCTTTTTGTCTACAGTAGTTTTAACTCATCTGGGCTTTCAACATGTCATTGAAGTGTGCCTGTGGGAATTTCTGTCTCTTTACCCAAAATTTATGAGGTCAGGTAATGTGGTTGGATGAGACAAACAGGCTCACAATTATTGTAGGGCAGCCATTAGAGCTCTGTAGAGGCTACTTAAGTTTCTGCACAGCAAACATTTGAAACAATGCCTTTATGAACCTGGCTATGTGCATGGGGCACAGCCATAATGGAAAAGAAAAGGGTCTTTCCCAAAGTGTTGCTACTTTATGAAGCTGAAGAAGAGATAGATTATTATTATTATTATACAGGATTTATATAGCGCCAACAGTTTGCGCAGCGCTTTATAATATAAGGAAGACATTACAATCAAAATACAATTCAAGACAAGATGGTAAGGAGGGCCTACAATCTAGAAGGGAGGGGCAAGTGATACATGAGGAGGTAGCTGTGGGGGGATGATTGTTTGAGAAAGTGATTGTTTAATGGTCAGGTTGAGGTGGGATAGGCTTCCCTGAAGAGATGAGTCTTAAGGGATAGCTTAAAGGCAGTCAGTGTGGGAGATAGATGGAACGGTTGGGGTAGAGAGTTCCATAGAATGGGAGAGACTTTAGTGAAGTCCTGGAGGCGAGCATGGGAGGAGTTGATGAAGGAGCTGGAAAGCAGGAGGTCTTGTGAAGAGCGGAGGGGACGGTTAGGGTGATACTTTGTGACCAGGTTTGAGATATAGCCAGGGGCAGAGTTGTGGATGGCTTTGTAGTTGTTAATATTTTGAATTTTATCCTTTTGGGCTTTTGGAAACTAGTTAATGCCTGTCCTTTGTGTGACTCATCTCTCTCCATAGACTTGATAGCCCTATGTAAGTTGTTTGTGTGTTGTAGCACCACCACCTGCTTACTTAGAGAAGAACTGAATTTCAAATGTGTCTAAGAGGACAAGACAGTCAGCCTCCTGAATGAAAGCACCATGACTTTTAATCACATGGGCTCACAGCTTTGCTCGCTGCCCAAAAATAATTTCCCAGTTTTCATCCTTAGCCCCCTCAACCACACAATGAGGCTCAAGGGTTCAGCTCACTGGTCACAGATAACAGAGAGAAGACCAAGTGAAGTACCACATTGTAAGACAGAAGTGTAGTCAGTTTCAGATAAGAGAACAGTGCAAGTGGCCAATGAGTGTGCAGGCAGGCATAGGGGTAAGCATATTGAAGGAAAGACTGGAGACACACCAGAAAAATGAACAGGGCAATTAGCTCACCAAATCACAGAAAAATTGACACCATTTGAAAAAAAGATTTTTTTTTCAAATGGTGAGCTTAAGGTGACGCTGAGCTTAAGGTGACGGGAGGACGCTCGTTTGTGTCCTCCCGTTACCCCAAGAAGAACTATGGGGAAAAGCCTTAACCCCATAGTTCTCCTTTAAAGCTCATATGTGATGTGTATTACATCACTTCCGCATTCAGCTGTCATTCCTCTGGCTGCTATAGCCAGAGAAGAAGTTGATGAAGCAGATCTCCGCTTCATCAACTTCTTTGGGGGTCCCCAGGTGACATTAGGGGTCTTAGATACCCATAATGTCTTCATAAAGCCTGTGCTATCATACAGGGGATTGTTAGCCCCCTATGTGATAGCAATAACTCTAAGTGTAAAAAAAAAAAAGTAAAAAAAAGTCATATATAAAGAAATGTAACCCCCCCAAAACTTGTTAAGTCCCCCAACATAAACAGGCATCGGGTGAAATGACAATTGTGCTACACATGTTACATATCACCGCGAACGTCGGAGTGAAAGCAATAATTTTAGGGCCATCAATCACTGATAACACTAAACTGATGAGCGGTAAAAGCTTTTAAAGCATCACCTATGGCCAATTTTGGGTATTGGTGTCTTTTGAGGTTTTCGCAATTTTAATGCTTGACATGTTTGGTGTCTATTTACCGGACGTAAACCTGTGTTTTATATTTTACCAAACATTTACAGTAATTTTTTGTTAATATAGTAAACAATTAAAACCCCAGTGGTGATTAAATACCACCAAAAGAAAGATCTATCTGTCCCCCAAAAATTGTATAAAATGTATTTCAGTACAGCTTGCATGAATGAATAAATATCAGTCAAAATTCCGCAGCGCAGTGTTTAATGGTTCTTAATTTTCTTGTTACAGCCACTGGAAAGTCTAGCAGGGTTTTTCTACTGAATAATATAACATGACCACACCTCAAGAGGTGCACACTGAAAAAAGGCAGTTACCCTGAGTCACAATTCCCTGTTGTGTACCTCCAGCTCCCTGTGCTGAATCTCTGCTTTCAGCTCCCTTATATCCAGAACAGATCTGCTTCACACTGTGGGGTCATGGAAAAGGGCAGGGTGCTTAGCCGTCTTGTTGTATCCTGTGGACTGCTTTTGTAAATAAATGATCCACCTGGTGTAGAAATCAATGACTGCTGCTACACCCTCAAGAGGTCAGCACTCAGTGCAGAATGCATCCCCTGCACCCCCTAGATACACCACTGACTCCTGTGACCTCACCCTTTTATTTGGCCCTTCTAAGACAGCTCACCTAAGTTCAAAGGCCAGACAGGAAATTATGTCCCCTGCATTCACTGTCTTGTGTACACAGGTTAAATGATGCTAAGGACATATGATGGTGGAAATGAGCTACTGTGGGGGACAGCACCGAAGAGGAGGTGAGTATTGCAGCCAGAGCTGTGCTTTGTTTTTTTAAACCCCTGTTCAGGGACTATTTTTGTAATTTGTCTGGAGTTAGGGCTTAAATGGTCAGGCATTTGTAGAGTTTTGTGAGTTTCCTTATGTAATAGAATATTTATAGTGGCTTATACACATTCTGTTTTGAGGCACTATTACTGTGCCACTGCTGACTGTGCTCTTCTATATGAAATATTGCTTTACTGGGGTTTAAAAGCATATATCATGCAGGTTTTGGCAAAGTTGTTGTGTATGGCATCAATGATTTTGTACCCAGTCCATATTTAACACTGTGCCTGGCTAGCTTATGTTCAGTGTGCTATAATGTTTAGGTAATAGGTGTGCCTTAAATTCTGACACTACAGGACTGTATACATTAAATGCATTTGCTTGAAGAATAAAAAGAAATGGTTGCTGACATTTTATTCATGATGCATGCTATGGACTATCAATTCTTTTCATAAGTGAGTGGTTTCTGCATAAATTAAAGTCTTTAATTGAGTGCTCATTGAAGCAAGCAAGAAGAAATACATTTTTTTTTCAGGTTAATTAAATGGGGTTTGACATCATTTAAAGTATTCATTTTTCTATTCATTTATTTTTGCTACATGTGGCCTATGAGTGGGTGTTAAATGCTGTTTTCTAACTTTACTCCCTAATGAGGGTCAATTTTCAAAGGTCTAGGCAATTAGTGTGAGTCACATACATGATGTATTCCAGATGTCAATAAAGAGTCAACATTTGTTGAAGTCAGGTATAAAAAGGTGTAGGGAATTTCATCTGTTATGAGCTTTTCAAAATTGTCAGTTATTGACCTTTAAAGATGTGCATACTGCTGGATTAGAAAAGCAAAAAATATCCTCCAAATTGTTTTGGTGGTTTTAAAGTGAACTTGCCAGGTTCTCAACATTTTCAAATGACCAATATTAACAAATAATAATTCTCATATTGTCATCTATGCATCTAATGGGTCTTCTGTGTAAAAATCCCAGGTTTGTGGATTTGTCCTACTAGTGGGCATCTAACTAGCTGGCTGGTAACCAAAGGGATCAAAGCATCAGACAAATGTGATGTAGGCAATAAGTTATATAGGACATACAGCGTTTAGACAGTATATTGCAAAAAGATCAACAACAGGAACTATGGAAATGACAAAGACTGCTACCAGAGTAGCAATTAGGACTTACAGAACAGGATACTAAAATACTACAAAGACCAAGAGGTGCCTGTGTTGTAGTGCTTTGAATGAAATATATACTTACCCATGGGCATAACTAGAAATCACTGGGTCCCATAGCAAAATTGTATATGCCCCCCCCCCCCCAAAAAAAATGCAACTGAACAACACATTGTTACAATCTTGTAGCACAGTGCCTAAGCTACATCTTATATTATTATATATGATATGATTACATGAAGTTAGAAAACAATCACTATCCTTGGATGCATCGATTGTGCGTCCAGGGATAGCGATTGATTCCTAACCACATGTAATCATATCACATACCATTACATGCAGTGTGCAGGCGTTTACATGCAAGGGCTGTCAGCTGATGATTAATTTGAACGGGTGACAACTGCCGCTTGTAAACCCCAGATTTGGGGTTCCTGCTGCAGGAAAATGCAAATTCCTGATGCAGGAATCCCTAATCACACCTAAACTTACAGGTGTGAATGTGATGAATACACACACACGCATGCACGCACGCACACCCACACATAGAGAAATACATCCCACCCCCCCAAACACACACATAGAGAAATACATCCCACACCCCAAACACACACTTAGAGAAATACATCCCATCCCCCAAACAGACACATTAAGAAATACATC
This sequence comes from Nanorana parkeri, assembly GCF_000935625.1. Classification (NCBI taxonomy): domain Eukaryota; kingdom Metazoa; phylum Chordata; class Amphibia; order Anura; family Dicroglossidae; genus Nanorana; species Nanorana parkeri. The sequence goes on from NW_017306308.1 coordinate 260,824, forward strand.
CCCCAACACACTCATAGAGAAATACATACACACAAGCACACAAACACACACACAAGCACACAAACACACACACACACACACACACACACACATAATACACCCCCCTCATTTCCCCATCCCCCACAGATAAAATAAAACACACAGACAAAATAATACACCCCCCTCGTTTCCCCCTCCCCCCCACAGATAAAATAAAAAACCCCATCACCTGCATGATCCCTGGTGATCCTGTTTTTGATTAGTAAGGTCTGGTGCAGACTTTACTAATCCTTCCTTTCGGCTGGAGTTTAGAGCTATCAGAGCTTCGGCTGAAAGGAGCAGCTATGCGGTCTGCATCTGACAGAGATACAGACCGTGTAGCGGTGGGCTGGATGCTACCGCTTCCCTGATCGAAATTGGCCCGCGGGCCGGTAATTGGCGACCCCTGAAGAGTTTTCCTTCCTGCTGCTGACTGGGCCCCCCTCTGCCCCTGGCCCCAAAGCAGCCATGTGGGCTGCTATGGCGGTAGTTCCGCCACTGTACTTACCCCTTAGGACAGTGGTTCTCAACCCTTCTAGGGTCGGGGCCCGTAGGTAACATTTGCCAAGTTGTGGTGACCCCCAACCGTAAAATTTAGGGATGCACCAATAATAGTATCTGTGTGGGCTCTCAGGAGGCTATGTGTGCTCTCAGGTGGCTAGTGGGACTCTCTGGTGGCGGCCAGTGTGGGCTCTGTGGTGCCCAGTGCGGGCTCTGTGGTGATCAAGCACTCACCTCCTCTCACCTCTGCCTGCTCCCCTCTTTCTGATCCTCTCCGGCCGCTGCTGCTGCAGCGCCATCTAGGAGAACTGACACTGCTGCGCTAGGAGGAGGCTGAGGAGCCTCTTACCTAGAGCATCACAAGGCACGTGGGGACCCCCTCAACTGTGGGTTGCGACCCACTTTTGGGTCGCGACCCACAGGATGAGAACCACTGCCTTAGGATGTCAAAGGCACACTTGAGTATGCTTTAGAGATCATAAAAAGTAATGATATTTCTGCTTTATGAGGTCATGCCAGTAAAACAAGTTTACCTGCTATTGTTCTGGTTGCAGATAAGATTTGCACATTGCTTTTTGACATCTCACGAAATAGGGTAAATAAAGTACCAGCTAAATATTATGTGAGGGCCCCATTCTGGTGATCCAAAAGACTGCTTTTTGCTCCAGAGTTAGGAATGATATAGGGCTTATTTCCATAGACTTACATGAAGTGGAACTGATTGGTGAACTCTAAGTACAAATCCTTTGGGGATTGGATTTTTTTTAAATGCCCTTTGTTACAGTATCCAACCCCTTTCTATGCAAATCTTTAATCACTTTCCTATACTCTAAATCCTAGACCTGTTAACCCTAGGTCACGGTTGCTTGGTTAACAGAGTGGCAATCGTATTGCTTATCTAAATAACGGGATGCTTTGAAGCTGTTAGTCAGAAACAAAAGAGACATTGCACCCATTGTCCAGATAAACCATGTTGGCCCCAGCATATCTATGGGCCCTATTATTCTTGTCCTGACCATCTGCAATTAACAGGATACCCTGCAGCATCTCTTTGTAAGTTAATTATCACCTCATTAGGAATTTAGGGATAGATGAACAGGCAAGATATTGAAAAAAGGTCAAACATATATAGTTATTAAAATTATTACTAAAATGCATATACAAAATTATTTACATTTGCTAATGGAGATTTCACATCAACTTCATATGTCAACACTCTCTCTGTAGTTGGTAGATTTTATGATGACAACCTTTAAAATAAATTCTAATAACAATAGGTCTCTTTAACATGTAGTCAATATGAGGAATGCACCGTAAACAGTCCAAAGATGACTTGTGCAATGATCATCACCATTTGGCATTCACTGCACTCTAGTCCAAATCTCAAGAAAAAATGTACCCGCTCTAAGGACTTAAAAAATGTACAAAAAAGAATGAGGGAAAACTTCGCTATCCAATATGTAGCAGTGATATTTCATGCTTGGAAAATAGCTGTTAAAAGCAAAATGTCACTGCTACATAATGCATAGCTGTGTGTGGGGGTGGCCAGGGCTAGTGGCTGGTTAGTAACTGAGCTATCAGTGGTCTGAGCTAGCATAAAATAGTAACATAGTCCATTATGTAGACAAGAGTCAGGGCAGGCAGCAGTAAGAAGAATAATCCATAGTCAGTCAAGGGTCAGTAACAAAAGCAATTCAAAGACTCTTCTGAGTCTGAGTCCTCCTCTTCTGAATCTAAATCTGCCTCTTCTGAATGTGTCTGCCTCTGGTAATGGGAGTCTGCCTCAGTGGATTGTGAGATGGCTTCTTTTGAGTGTGAGATAGACTCTGTTGATTGTGAGATGGCCTCTCTTGAAAGTGAGATGACTTCTGTTAATTGTGTTACTGCCTTTTCTATTATGGAATCACTGAATATCATGAAAGCAGTCTTTTCTGTTCTTAGTATTGTTGTGCGATGTTGAGATTGATTGAACAAGACTTGTATTGTTGTGTGAAGTTGAGATTGATTGAATAAGACTTGGCTTGAGCCACACTATCCCAAGACTTTGCTAGCGCCACACATTCCAGAGACTTCGCCATTCCTGGCCCTTGCCAAGATAATGGATTATGCTACTGTGTTCCACTTGCCCTGACACTGCCTGGATATGGATTAGTCTTTACTCTTATGACTGATGACTGCCCTGACTCTTGCATGGATAATGGAATATGCTACTACCTGTGGCTAGCTCAGACCACTTCAGTAATGATAAGTGTAACACAACTTTGAATGCAATCTTTTGCTATAGTGCTGCAGGAGGAGTCATCTAGATATTAGTTGAGACTTTGGGATTGATTTTGTAAAGGCAAATTGTCTGTTTACTTTGCAAGGGAATTTGCACTTTGCAGGGGAATTTGTCCATTAATTTAGTGAAAAAGGTAAAGCTCTCCTGACTTTCTTCACCCAATCTTTCCTTGCACATGATTGGGTATTTTCTGCAAAGTGACCATATTCACCAAGCTAAGCATATTTGCCTTTAGTATAGCAGCCTCATAGTATCATATCATATTATATTATATCATATAATATCATATCATGTAGTCAGGCCGTGTAGTGTTTTTTTCCCCTTTTAGTTGCTAGTGACACCACCAGGTATCCTTGTGGAAAGTTCTGCTTGTCCTACTGTTTTCTGATGTTACTGCATCAGTGTGGGGTGGTTGTCTATCCCCTCCAATCTATTTTGTGGGAGATACTTCTTGCACCCTTTTTTCCACTTTGTTTTTTAGTCTTTCTGACTTAAAGTGACATTAAACCCTCAGATTTTTTAACATAAACCAATACTGTAATGTGTGCCTTACTGTAATCCATGGTTGTTTCCCTTCTCTTTGCTGATTTTCCTTTTAAATCCTCATGTCTTCTCATGCTTGGGGAGAACTTCCCTTTTCAGCTGAGTGCCTCTTCCTGTAGTGCTGGCTCAGGTTACAAGCCTAAACACAGACACCATGTATCTATTCCTCAGACAAGGCAGTCTGCTGCAAAACAGAAGTTCTGCAGAGCATAAGAACAGATACAGATTTAAAAGAAAGAGCAGCAAAGAGAAGGGAAACAACCATGGATTACAGTAAGGCACACATTACACTATTGTTTTATGTTAAAAAATCTGAGGGTTTAATGTCACTTTAAGGGGGTTCCTCTAAGGTTGTCTCTAATGCATAATGTTCTTGAACATACCCTTGGGTTATTATGCTAGAGGGTTCTCTATTTTGATGATCTTCTATGAGATTCAATAGCTGTCAGAGTTATCCCTACTTTTCTTCAAGACTTTCTTCCCTGGTGCCCAGGGTTGGAAGTTTAACGCTTGGGCCTTTTGTCATCCCTAGACTGGTTATTCTTTCCTTGTGGCATAATAGGATTTTCTGGCCAATTCAGTGACTTTTATAAATGCTGTTGTCAATTTTTTGAAATTTGTATGACCACTGAATGTCTTGGTAAATCCAAAGCGGCACTACTGCTATCTGTTTTGACCAGTTCTTCACTCTCTGGTATATAAATATGACAGTAATGTAGTAGCAGACATTGGTGCTGTAATTTACAGCAAAGGGTAAACATTACCCATGTTATTTTGATTATTATTATTATTATTAGATATATTACTTTCTTTACAGAATATATACATATTTTATAGCTTATTGATTTCTTTAATCTTACAACAAATTGAAATAAACAGGAAACATTACAGCTAGGTGCAATTAAACAGTTCAGCCTTCAGTCTCTATTATCTAACACTACGTTTACCTCTAATTGATAGAATCAATTGTATACCAGTAAAATGTACTTTATATTCTAGTCATCAATAGAGATGAACATGAAGGCTTTCTAGCAATGTCAACACTTACCCCTGTGAATGTCATTTCAAATATCTCATAAAAATCCCTTCTACATGCTACTAAAGTTAGTGATTAAGATAGTTAAAGCTCATTGTGTTAAATGGCTCTATAATTTCAAGCACCTTCCAAATAAACAAGCAAATTGATATCCTGCTAGGAATAGCCAGAGGACAGCTAAAGAAATTGCATGGTTACCATACTGAAAGTCTGTAAATAATTCACTAAGTCAACCACCCTTTATCAGACAAAAGCAGAATTGCTTTTCTAAAAGGATGTACTAGCATTTTCACTTGACAATAATAACAGTGAATGCATCTACATTTTTTAAATCATATTTGCACTAGTTTTCATCTCTTAATCCCTATGCACTTGCATTTAATTAGAGAATTCCCAAATGGCATTTAATATGTTTATGTCATATTGATTTAAAGAGAAAAAATAAATCAGAATCAAATCTACAGGCCAAAACATTTTTTAAGGATCTTAATGGAATGTTCAGGAGGATGTATGATGATAAACACATAGGGCTAGAATTTATAGGGGAATTTATTGGGTTTTAAAGTAAATCCTAAATAAATTACATTTGATCTGCTAAAGTTCCATGTATGCTAAACACTCAACTTTGTATCCCTTTTGACCTTTTTTATTCCTTTGTTGAATATCAGTGCTACTGGTCTCCTGCAGCCACTTTGCAGCCACTTGCCGCTATTGGCAGCCACTTCCTGTATATGATTGCTCTCCAGTGATTTCTGTATGGCATTTCTCAGGGCAGGTTTCCTGATGCTGACAATAATATTCCATACCTTTTTTAATGTAAGTTAATATGGTCACATGTAGTCTCCAAGTGCTCATATGAGAAAGATAAAACAGTAGCTAAATTTGGAGACAAGGATACAGCATTGGCACTCTATAACAAGAACCTTCATGGCAGGGTTACATGTATTATTATAATGAAATATGTAGTATCTAAAGTATTGGAAATGCTTTTTGTGAATACATAAATCTTAGTGACTGAGTTCACATATATTTTCCCTTCCTTTCTTGCGCCTAGAGGGAAGAGGGGTGTAGAGCTCCTTTTTAGTTTCAAAACATTTTGCACAATTTATGCACATGGAAATTGGCATAAAAAAAGAAGACAAATAAATGAAAATGAAAGAGAAAATTTACTTTTTCACCAGAGCATTGCTAATTATTTGTATTTTGACACATTTTGCAGGGCACAAAGCTGGAGCAGACATAGAAAAGAGATGAGGTTAAAATAGTGGCGTGGTGTGGAAGAACATAGACCACTGACAAAAAGCTTACTAAATGTATATAAGTTGCACACAGCAAAATAGAAGTTCTATATTGTTTAAATTTCAAGGATATACTGTATGTATACCATTTTGAATATTTATGCAAAGAAGCCGGTTAACATATGACATACACTTCATTAATACCAGGAAAACTCAATGATTTATTCCTCCAGGCATCTAAAACTCTGAAAATTTTACAGAAGCTTCTACTACTGCAACCAATCAGCTGCAGTCACTGTTCAGATATTCTTACAGCGCACACCCGCTGCTTTCTGTTTAGACTAGTTTTTCTCTCTCTCTATTTTATTTTGAAAAGTAGATGTAATAGCAGTCATTGGTGCTGTTGGTGGCCACAATAAACCTAATTACTAAAACAGACAGACATACATTGTTTAATGGGCCCAATAAAGCAAATTAGTTAGGGTTAATTGCATCAATAATGGGTCTAACAGGAAAATCAGGGGAGGTGTAGAACCCTTATTCACCTTTCACCTCTGCTGTGTTTTCAGAATCCTTATTTATTTGACTCTCCCAATGTGACTACTACTTCCTCCTTAGATTTTACACCACTACTAGACAAAATATGCCTAGGCAGTGACAGGACTTGTTCGGGCATGTATTGCCCTTGCTCACCCCCATGTTGCTCAGATGAAAAAGTGTGGTGTAGTATTGTTGCTTTACTTCAGGGGTTGAAAAGGTGAGTGAGCCAAGCATTTCACAAAGTCGGACAGCTTCTTAATTCTACTGAGCCTGCTGAGACTTTTGCAGTGACATAAGGGAAGGTGACAATGACTCTGAGAAAGTATGCGCAGAAACAAGCCCCCCTGGATCAATGGGGAGATTAAGGCTGGGGTTTTGTTGCTAATTATTTGTTTACTATGGTGTACTTCTTGATTCTCTTCCACCCTGGCTTTCTGTATTTTTTTTTAAAAGGATAGAAACTGGCTGCACTGCGCCCAAGACAACCAACCTTCTTCTTCACAGACATCTGGAAGGTCACTGCTATTTTTGTTTTGTTACTAAAATGCACCCTTTACTACCCAACTAAAACACCTTTATATTTGTCATTATTTCATTAATTAAATATCACAATTTTTTTGGGAGCCAAGACCTCCTGCTTTCCAGCTCCCTTGTCAACTCCCCCCATACTCGCCTCCAGGAGTTCTGTAGGGTCTCTCCCATCCTCTGGAACTCTTTACCCCAACCTGTCCGTCTGTCTCCCAACTTGACTGCCTTTAGGCCTTCCCTAAAGACTCATCTCTTCAGGGAAGCCTATCCCACCTCAACCTAACCGCTCAACCATCACGTTCTCAAACAAATCATCCCCACACAGCTACCTCCTCATGTATCACTTCCCCCTCCCTTTTAGATTGTAAGCCCTCAAGGGCAGGGCCCCCCTTACCATCTTGTCTTGAGTTGTATTGTGATTGTAATGTCTTCCTTATATTGTAAAGTGCTGTGCAAACTGTTGGTGCTATTTAAATCCTGTATAATAATAATAATAATAATGTCAGAACATTTTTTTTACTTGCAATTACACAGCATTAAGATACCACAGATGGAGCTCACTTATTTAATAAGCAGGACTAAATTAAAGAGACTCTATGGGGTTGATTTACTAACCTTATAAACACACCACGAACATGTATACACCTCTGTAGTGTGTTCCCTCCCAGCATGATCTATGGGTGAAATCTAAACACCTTTGTAATGTGTACACACCCAGCAGGTGTGTTGTGCAAAGCCCTGAAGGAATTCCAAGGTAATGTGGTGTAAATTAGCTCTATGTTGTGTTGCTTGCGTTGATGAATGCAGGAATGTAAATGCATGAGCTAACCATTTTTGTCTAAACTGTGAAGCAGCATTATATATGCATCATGTGCATGATTTTTACATATATGGCATTAGTGGAAATATGCTTTTAGAGGCTTTTTGGTTGATAAATATGTTTTGCTGTGTGAAAATCACACACACCTGGTGTGTGTGTGTGTTTAGGTTAGTAAATCACCCCCTATTGCTTATTCAGAATTTCTTTAACAATTGTATACCTGCAGATAAACAAAGGAATATCTACCTCTCCTGCTTCCCTCACAGAAAGGTTCCTCCCACTGACATCCAAGTCATTACATACACAGCAGTAAAGTAAGCAGTAGAAGTAGAAAAATTCAGCACTGCCGGGTACACAAGAGATTGATCGTCCTAGATGTTTTGGTTTTGGAAAAGACTATACCTGTTCATTACTCTGCAGTGGAGTGGAGTTTGGCAGCACAGGCAGCAAGAGAAGTGATTATTGCAAGGCTTCTTCAAAGGTATATGATTTCTGAAGAAACTTTGCGTAAGTGTTAGAGTCACTTTAAGTTGCTGATATTATTTCACATACCCTCTTTTTTTCCTGATGGTATTTAATAAAGCAAGCAAATATAATTTGTCATTAACAGATGAGTTTCTCTAGCATTTGTGCATGATTTGACATGAGCCAAGGAACACCTCACCTGAAAAATTATTATATTAAAAAAAATTTCAGTTCAAACAGTAAAATCCAATACGGTTTGTTAGAGCACAATTCTGAAAGCATAAGCTGTCTATCAACTAGGACAGCCAGATAGATGCTATGTCTACTGTGAGCATATATAAGATTTAAGAGCACAAAAACATTTCCCCCAATATGTCTTCACAAATTTTAAAAACATATATATTTATTCAGAATATTTTTTTATGAAAGTGTGTAGTGTGTATATGAGCATACTTCTTATAAGCAAATCGTCAACATAGACCAGGAAAGATATATTTTTTTCCAAGCTTACATATTAACCATAACCATATTAACCATATTTGAGTGCAGTTCAATATATATGTGTTTATTTTGATTTTATAGGGTACAGCATACTGCTACCCAACTGGTTATGGAAATAAGTAGGGTAAAAGCAAGCAAAATTGCAAGAACACCTACTTTCAAGACTTCTACTAATATGTAAACATCTCCACAAAGGCCAAAAATAAAACATTGTTTTTTTTTTTAAAGCTTTTTATTTTACATACTTTAATACACTTTAATATCAGATATAAATGCATTTACTATATATTTAAATAGCAATTTATATTATGTTTTATATTTACGATGAAAGCGGCATTTCGCTGAGATACAACTGATACAGGATAAAAAGCAGATCTTAAAATACCCAATTTCAGGCCTTTGTTAATATGTAAGCACACCTTCCCCAGCAATGTACAGAATGCCTTTAGGTTGCCATATTGCACTGAATTTATTTTACAATTTTAGAAAATTACTGCAGTTGCAGATTGAAATGGAAATATTACATTACAAAATTGCCCATGTAGCAATTTTACATGCTATATTATTTTTAAATAAAATTGGAGTCCTCCTTTAAAATATCCCCAAGCTCTGCCTCCCCCATCCCTGAAGTTACATGGAGAGACACTCACCTTGCTGTACAGTATTTTTTTTTTAAAATGTTGTGCATTGGTACATGTCCCCAAAGGCAGTGCCCATTCTTTTTTTTACTTTAGTTTTCCTAATAGCCCTAAAAATGGCTAAAATTTAACAACAAGTTTTGCCCCCCATTGTACTTCAATGGGAGTGACCTTTTCGAACAATATTTGCCAAACTCTTGGTGAATCAAACCTGGGCAGGTTTGCCCATCATTGGTTATCACTTAGACATATAACACTGTATAACAGTTACACTGTGTAAGGTAAAATTTTAATATTAATTTACATACAGAGTGTGTCACTATTATTCTAGCACACAGCTAAGATGACTTGTCTGGGTACTGCTCTTATCATGTAATCTGACATATAGGAACATGCACTTAAGGGTTTTGAAGGTGTAAAATGTGCAATCAGACTTATTGTCACCACTATTTAAGGAAAAAAACCTGTCTTTATCTTTCTGCTCTTTGCAAAAATGTCAATAACAGTTAACCTGATTTTATATTTTCACCTTACTGATGAATGACTCTTCTTCTGTCTATTGCCTGACAGATTTCATATTCTGTTCAAAATTGTAGAACAATTTAAGGTGATCACATTTAGATGCATTTATTTCAAATTTTAAAGACACTGTGGTAATAAATATTATGCAACAGATTTTAGGTCCTTGGTCATTTAAAAACTTGGTAAAATAAATATATGAAAGGCAAAATATATATTCACATTTAATTAATCGTATGAGTCTACTGTTACTGTTGGCCAGCAAATACCAGTTTTGTTCTCTGTTTTTTTCCTGAAAGTTCTAAAAGTAAATTGTTTTGATTTTTTTTTTTTAGTTTTCATTTTGCAGCTAAAATGTCAATTAGACATTCAATGTTCCAAAAAGAGTCAGTGACATCTAACCTGATTTATGGAGGCCCTTCAGAGGATTTACAGTAAGTGCTTAATCTATGTTGTCCTTGAGCTAGCCATGCATGTATAGAATTTTAATAGATTACCCCTTTCAGGGTAAACAGGGTTGGTGGAAGAATCTCTCCTGCCATGTACTGTATTTAGACAGCCAGAACTCATGGTTGTCTGAATACCCTGAACAGTGACTGCATCTGATTGAACACAGTTGCTGTTTTGTCAACAATTTTACCTTCAGGCGCCTTCAATTTTTTTAATCAATGTTTGTTGAGCTGAGAAGGCTTGTTGGGCTGAGAAGGCTTGCATTTTGCTGAATCAAGCCATGAATGGCTATCATTACAAGTTGAGAAGTCCAAAAGGGTGTGATCAGTACATCAGATCAACAACAACAGCTCATTTTTATTATAGATAAAGCCAGCATTATAAATATTTGATTGAGCCTTATTCATAGTACAAACATAAAACAGACACACAGTATAAATGGAACACACCTATCTATACTCTATCCATTTTTTGAGCAGCATGATCTACAGTGCCTAGAAGCAGTAATGGTAAAGTATCAAACCAAAAAAAAAAAAGTTAAAAAAACAACAACTTTATAAAACTATAAATAAACTTTACACTAGAAAACAAAATTATTATAGCATGCATCTTTGATGTTAGGTTTCTCAAATTTGCTCAAATATTGCAGCATGAAAATATACATACAGAAGATTAAAAAAACTGAGTAAGAAGACTGAAGATTACTTGTACTAGCTCTAAAATAACAAATAAAAATAGTAAACAGATGTTGATGTCCCTTTGAAAATTCAAATGAAAAGTTTTATGATGAAAACTCAAAAAATCTATCTTCTCTGGAAAGCAGTCTAGTTTGAATATCTCCACCTCTTTAATCAGCTCTTATTCTTACCATTGTTTGAAAATGAAATTATTAGAGATGCTATGCTCATACAAACTTATTAGTATATTTGTACTTTCATACATGGAGATATATTTGTACATTCTACAATTTAGAAATATTATACGGGCTAGGGTTGTCCAAATATGTGGAATCTAAAATGTGTTCCCAGATTTTTCTCTTGAGAGTGTAATCCACAAGAATTGTCATTAAAATACTTCCATTTGACAGTTTCACAATTTGCCTAAAATTCCTTAAGAACACATGGCCAGTCGAGATTTTTTTTGTAGCTGGGGTAAGGTTACTTAAATTAGAGAGTTTAGGAAATACCTAGGGGTCTATTCACTAAGCTGCCGTAGGCAGCCGAGTGACTAACCGACCCAAGCGAAGAGCCGAATGCTGTTCGGCTATTCACTTCAGGCTCGTAGGCTGATTCCAGCTGTATATCGGCTGAAATCAGCCGTACATCGGGTGGCTTCGTATCAGCCAAACATGTCCCTCTGTGGAACTGAGCAGAATAGAAAAATAGTTTAAAAAGTAGAAAAAAAATTAGAAAACGATTGTGCGGAGCTAGCAGTGACAGCTAGCTCCGCCCAACTCTTTTCTATTGGCCGGGCGGTTCTGCTGCCGTCAAAAAAACTAAAAAGTACACACCATAGGAATGCATAGCTAGATTCCTATTGGCTATTTCACTTTGCAATAGCCAATAGCAAACTAGCAATACTAGCAAACTAGCAATACTAGCAAACTAACAATAAAACCTGGGTTCCCCAGTGTTTGTCACCGAAAGGCAAGAAAGGCCACACTATTTTCCATTGGCTAGCCTTATTTAAAAAAAAATAATTCCAAATAGATCCCCCAGTGGTGTAAATGCCTCCATAGCAGCCCACATGGCCACTATGGGGCCTAGGTCAGAAGGAGGACCGGTCAGGAGCAGGAGGTAGGCTCATGTTCAGGGGTCCTTAATTATCGTGTGGCAAAGTCAAAAACTATGGACAGTTGCACGGAACCTGAGGACACCCGCAATCCTCTCCCCTGCAACTGTGTAGAGCTGTGCAGGGTGGAGTTATCTCCTGCCTAAGTTTGGCTGGTAGAGAAGCAGCGGAGTGGGAGCATGATCTCCACTGCTGGTAGGACTGCTGACAGATAAGCAGGGGGGTCCAGCTGACAGGTACTGCAGCCTCTGTTCTCCTGACATCCACTGAGCTGCAGGAGGCATTAGCACTGCCCCCATTTCATTCATATGGGAATTGCGGAATTTGAATATTAATGAGCAGCAGTAGGTTATTCATATCCAAATCCGCCCATGCTTCACTAATATGCAAATCCCCCTTCCCACTCCAAGGCTACTCAATAAGGGGAGTGGGACAGGGGAGTCAGGTCCTAGAGTTGTAGAGTAGACAAAGCAGGGTTAGAGCTAGCCAGAGGAAGAGAGGTGAGATGCTGTGAATCCACACTACCCACTCACTCTATGCACCCACCCTCACCACCCACTCTCACCACCCACCTACTTTGTGCACCCACCCTCACCACCCACCCACTCTGTGCATCCACCCTTACTACCCTCCCGCTCTGTGCAAACCTGCTCTGTGCCTACCCACACCACCCACCCACTCTGTGCACCTACCCACACCCCCCACCCACCCAGTCTGTGCACATACCAACTCTGTGCAACCACTTCGCCCACCCACTCCCTCTGTGTACACATTCACACCACCAGCCACTCTGTACAACCACCCACACTGCCACCCACTCTGTGGACCCACCGACACTGCCCACCCATTCTGTGCACCCACACCTCCCATCCACTCTCTGCATCCACACCACCCACCTGCTCTATGTTCATACTGTCCATCCACACTGCTCATACTGTGCACCCACACCACTCACACTGTGCACCCACACATTTTGTAACCCCACTTCTCCCAGCCTCACTGGTGTATCTGTTATTTTAAGTTATATTTCACTGTGTAAAACTTATTTGGTGTGGCAGTATAATTATATTTTAAAATAACACTGCCACACCGGTGAAGCATGTTATTTGAAGTAGATGAGGGGAAGGATAATTGAGTTAGGAATTTCCTTTCTATTTATGTTTACTGATATAAAAGGAAGTTGGCTGCTGGTTTCATTCAAGGTTACTGTGGATTTTCAGAGATAAAGATCAAGTACAGAAGAAGTCAATACAATTCAATTCAAAACATTTTTACGTTGAGTGTTTTTATTTGTTTAATATGTTTTAATTGCTTATTGTCAATGCTGAATTATGCAGAGAACACAGAACACCCTGGATGTATTTCGAGGATAAATATTCTGCTACAAGTTGTTTTGCACTGCTTTTCAAAATGTTATAAATACTGTATATATAGTTAGGTCTGGAAATAACACTGACAGAATTTTTATAATTCTGGCTCTGTACACCGACACATTGGATTTGAAATGAAACAATCGAGATGCAATTGAAGTGCAGACTTTATTCATGGGGTTGAACAAAAATATCTACGATATATATATTTATATATGAAACGTTTAGGAATTGCAACCATTTTTTCACACACAGGGGCTTCACATTTCAGGGGCTCAAATGTAATTGGACAAATTAACACAATCATAAATACAATTTTTATTTTTATTACTTTGTCAAGAAGCCTTTGCAGGCAATGACTGCTTGAAATCAATAAAATGTAGATCCTTACTATGCGTTGGAAATAATTTCTCAATAGCTGCTGTGCTGTAAGTGTAATCACCCAATCATAAGTTTATAAAAGTGTACTGTGCAAATTTATATAATAAACCACAATATGAAATGTAGCAATCTATAAATACATAGAAATAAATTTACATAAATAATTCAACTTCAATCATCTATCCCCACAACAAATGTGCTCAATTTCACTAATCAGTGACAGAAAAAGATAATAACATACAATAAGTGAAAATCCATTTGTGATCAAGATTATTCCTTCAACCCAAATTGTTTATACTTATAATAAATAAAAATCCTAAATGAAACAAAATGAACCGAACTTTATTTTTAGCTGGCGCACATGTCTAGTCACTAGTCAACTTAAACTGGGATTTGCTTGTTTACTGGATATTTGGCAGATGAGCGAGTATTTTTCTCTGCACTTTTTCAAAAGTATAAAACATGGAAACATGTATTGGAGTGATGTACTAAATATTTTTTAATTTTCTCCAGGCATACTTTTAAAATGTATTTCTAATGGGATAATACTTATGTTATATTTGTTAACTTTTCCTATTTACATAGCATAACTTAAAAAATGTATGAAAAATTTCCATTTATGTTTTTCCTTTGCTCTTTACATATACATATTGTGTGTATATATATATATATGTATATATATACATGTGTATATATATTAAAAAGGAAACAATAAAGAGAAAATACAAAACCATATACTTTTGTGCAAATAGAAGGACTGATATATGTGAATGTATGCTTATCAGTGCACACTATGCATGTCAGTTTTGTGAACATAACATATGGCGTCGTTATTCAAAATGTATACTGTACTTGTTACAATTTATGTAAGTATAGTAAAAGTCAATGAATGCATCTGGCTTAAGCTTATTTTTACAATTTTTCTACATTGAAAACTGAAATCTTTTTTAATGTTTCATTTGCCTTATGCACCACAAAATATGGTTGTTTTAGACCTAGTAAGCATTGTTACTGTGTGGGCAAGTGATTTAGCTTTGCTTTAATTTTATTTTTAGTTCCCTTCAACATTATAATTTCATGCATTTTTAAGACAAAGCCAACGTATCAAATCACTGAAATGCAGAAATGAGAAAAATGAATGGTTAGCTTAGCAATTTATTTCTTTGTGGTTTCTTGAAGACATGCCAAATGCTGACCTTTTTCAAACGCAATAATTAAAATAATATGTAGGTGTCTGGTGCCAATGCACATTTTCTCCCAGCCATGTGCTTTATTTTCCCATGGCCTTAGGACAAACTAAAGTATATCTTTAATCATTTTCTATGCACTGGGATCAGTAGGAGTTATCTTGGCTTTTTGTTATTACAAAAGCTTATACTTTCCTACATGCCAATGTAATTTAAATATAATTTATCTTTAAGCCTTTTGCCTGATAACATATGGAAATATAGTTTTCCTCTTATTTTGCAAATGTTTTTATATAAATGTTATATACAGCTAAAGGTTAAAATAATTTTATTTGTATATTTTGTTTATAAAAACCTATTTCTAAAGCAACAGTTATTTCAAATATGAAGTAATGCATTTTATGTGTGCGATCCTTACTATCTAATAAAGTGTTCATATTTTATTCTTCATGGAAAATATTGAGAAATAGTTTCTTAACATTTATTGAGCTTGACCTGTAAGCAAATAACTGTTCAGTTGATGTTTCATAAAAAATGTTTTCTTTAAAAAAAAAGGGACTTTTTCATGACACTTTACACTCATAATAATTTTTTACACATTATTTTCTGCTGCTCATCCATTATGTTGGGTTAGACTCATCTATTTTCTTAAGGTGCCCATACACTGGTCAAATTTCATCCAGTTTTTAATGTACCGACCGAGATTCGCACAGTGTGTGGGGCTGTCAGCTTCCTTTCAGCCGGCATTCCTAGATCAACTGATCGAAGAAGCCGGCTGGAAGATTTTTGCTCGATCAGAGCAAGCAGCCAATTAGCTGCCTGCTCTGATTGTGTATTCTGGCAGGTGCCAGCTGTTAGAATGCAATGCAAACAGCGGGATTTCTCGATCAACAAGCTTTTTGTGTTAATGGAGGGTGGTCATGATTATTTTTCCATTGTAGCTATGGAAGCCACCACGGTTGCTTCTACCTTGGCTGGACTTCAAAAAAAGTCTGCTTTTGTTGATCTACTTTATATGGGGGATATTAGTAATACTAGTTTACTAGGAAAGACAAGATTATTTTGCTTCCAGTTCATCTCACATGCAGTAACAAGGACACTGCCTTTGGCCTGAAAAAACTCTTGTTCAAAACATAATTGATGTATTTTGCTTATAATTTGCTCAAGACGCAGCTGTAGCTCATGCCCCAGCCAACCCTACACATACATATCATGTGGCCTCCACAGCAACATGGATATAGCAATCAAGGACCTAACTTTTTTTTTCAAATGAGCAATTCCAGGTAATAAGAGAATTCACTTAGTAAGCCATTAATGCTATTCAGTAACAATGTCAACTGTCAGAAAATCTACTCTGTTTACTTTAGTATTAGTTGTATGTAATCCTTTGCAAGATAAGCACACATAGCTCTCCTTACGGAGTCAAAATGATAGTGGTAGCAGTATACTTACTAAAGTCTGCACTATATCACTTTCTCTCTCTTCCTGCATTACTAATAAAATGAAAACATGTACAGAAAGTTTACATTTTATTGGTAGCTGTGAGAAACTTTTTAGTACTGGCATTTATTTCACATTAGGCTTTGCATATGTGAGAGGCAGCAAGGAGAATGTTCATCAATAGCAGAAGGTATTTTCCAGGATCACAAGATTAGAGACCAAAAAAGAAAGTAGTGGACTGCTGTACTATCTGTAAATACTATGTTTAGAAAAAAACTGAACTACTCAGCAGGTAAGCTGTGTTCCTTCCATGGATCTATATCAGGGATGGACATACTGGCGGTGCAGCTAGTGAAACTGCCCCATGGCCCAATGTAAATGTATTCAGCTGCCGTGAGGTCCTGCGCTTGGTGGGGACTTTACGGCAGCCTTCTGAAGAACCCCAGTGGTGCTGCTTAGAGCGCTGACCCGCAGTTCACACAGCTTCTCTACTGGCCCACACAGCTCTTCCACTGGCCCACACAGCTCTTTCACTGGCCTGCACAGCTCATCCACTCGCCTGCACACCTGCCCCTAGTGTAACACTCCACATCTTCCCATGGTGCCCTGGTGAGACCTTGTGTTTCTGCCTCTGCTGCCCTGGCAAAACCTTTCACATATGCTCCTGCTGCCCTGGACTGATGCTTCACATCTACCCCTGCCACCCTGGTGAGACCCTGCACATCTGCCCCTACCACCCTGGTGAGACCCTCCGCATCTACCCCTGTTGAGACCCCCCGCATCTGCCCCTGGTGAGACCCTCTACATCTACCCCTGTTGAGACCCTCCACATCTGCCCCTGCTGAAACCCTCCACATCTGCCCTGCTGAGAACTCCTGCATCTGCCCATGGTGAGACCCTTCACATCTGCTCCTGCTGAGACTCTCTGTATCTGCCCCTGCTAAGACCCTCCACATCTGCCTCGGCTGAAACCCTCCACCTGAAATATCAGGCTGGCACATCAGAGCAGCACAGTGTTTGTACCAAATTCACATACTATTCTGCATTGTTGTATAATATATTACTAGGATTTGTAGTCCCTCTACAACCGGTGACCTTCTGTATTAGAGTGTAAGCTCCTCTGTACAGAGACTGATGTGACTGGCTCAATGTTCTCTGTACAGCACCATGGTATATGTCAGAGCTAAATAATTGTATAAAAATAACAATGTGTGACTGTGGGGGACATTAGAGTATAAGCTTTTTTGGTGCAGAGACCATCAGGGGAGTTGGGGAGCCAGTTAGATCTGGTCCAGGACCCCCCTTGGAAGCAGCAAGGGGGGGCCGAGAAAAACTCTTGCACTAGGGCCCTTTGTTCTTTAGGTTTGCAACTGATGTATAGCTTTAATTTTCTAATTTAAGACTTAGAAATAAAGTATCCATTATCCTTTAATTGTATTGTTCAGAATGTTAGTGAAATGCAAAGTGAAATATCATGGATAATACTGCAAATGTAAAATTATAATTATCTAGTGAAAAAAACATTATATTCCTGTTGTGGTGGTGGTTACAAAAAGTACAAAAGTAGAAATATTTTTCTGAAGGACATAGCTGATACTGAACAAATTCTGTAGAACGTAAATGAAAATTAGTGTGAACTTCTGTCATCTTTTATATACTTACAACTGTAAAAGTTTTTGAAAGAAAGTCATTAGCAGCATAAAGAAATAATTAATTAAAGTGTATGTCCAGCCAATGTAATTTTATTTTAGATAGATTGGGGATGGATTATGGCTGTTTTCTAGCAAAGCTGTGTCATCCCAATATTAGCACTGAGATGGTGATCAATAGCCTTTGTTTATAAACCATTCCAACCTTAACGCTAACCCTGTCCCTTTCTTTTCACTTTGTAAAAATTACATGGTAATAATATAACTTTGTTGAAACACAAAGGCTGATTTTTTTTTGTACACTAAAAAAAATAATTATATTATATCATAAAATGTGTAAAATTTGTTTTTAAAGTGTAATGGAGCCACCCTAACCCTCAGGAACCATTTAAACCACATACAATGCAACATTCCTTTCAAGTACTTAGAATATGATAGGGAGTTTTAACCAAGGGGATCAAAATCTATTGTTAAAAATAAGAAAATCCTGGCAGGCACAGCATACAGCAGTGCCCGCCATCTGTACAGTTACTGCAGCCTGCAGAGAGGGACACTAGCTTAGAAAAAAATGGGAACATTACAAACAATATGCATTGTCACATATCTATTTTATTGCAAATATCTCTATTAAAAGTAATATGAAACTGGCTTGAACAACTTCTAGACATGCTCTGCTAAGCCTACTGCATTTATTCAGAACACCATCATGCTGGGTTCATATTCCTGTTCTGATATTATATTGGAAGCCTTGCTAACTACTTAGGGAAATTAAACCATACAAATTATCTTGTGGGAACGCACACTTTTTTTTTCTAGAGCAGTCCCAATGAAAACCTATATCAGGGTTTTTTGTGAAACTCCCATTTCTCAACCCTGATAAATTCTGCCAGGGAGGAAGAGCTTCTGAAATGCCAGTGAGAAAAAGCATAACATTTGTTTTTCGTGTCCAGATGCTATGGTGAATGTGGTCACCAAGTTAACTGCAACTACATTATTGCTTGTGTCTATAATGCTATGCATCAGTAATGCATATCTGCCGACCATGGCACGTAAGGGAGTTACAGTAATAGTATAGGCTTTGGCATGTAAAGTGATCATATATGTAGGGTAACAGATCTTCAAGCTATTCATTGCTTACTTGTTACAGTATGTTCACACAAAGTGAGTCAAATATGCAGCAACTGGGCCCATGCTAGAAAGGATCGGTGTGGTGAAAAAACAGAAAAATAAATTGTATAATTTGTTATTTAAAACCGCAATCTGTGCTTTTTAAAACTTTAATAGTGTAGATGTAGCGAGTGCTAACATTTTTCTGTATATTTAAGTAAGCTTTTTTTCGGTACTTAAGTAGTGGGACTGACAGCCAAGTGTTAATCTTTTGGTTGGAATTTGCAATAACACTCAACAACCACAAAATTCCACTTACTGCTAGTAACCAAAATCCCATTCTCTAAAATTACTATATTATAGATTCGTTTTTTTATATAAACCTTGCCAATAGAAATTGCTCAGCTGCAGTTTCAGCTCCCATGAGAACCACGCTATTATCCCCCATTGGGTTAGTGCTTCCCATGCTTACTCTGACCAATTCATACAGAAAAATAAACCATATCATTCCTGTTTATTATTACTTTACTGAGAGGTGCTGACATTATGCAGTTCAACACTGCTGCTATAAATTAGCATGCTGTGGATGTTCTCAGCAGGCATCCCAAGCTCCTTGGTAACAACTCTCATCAACACAGCCAGCTGTCAGAAAACTTCAGATTAAACTATTATTACACAAGCTTGCTGCTTGTTACAATTTTATTTTTCATTCATTCTTTTTCATATACTCATGAGTCCAATTTTTTTAGGTATTATTTTTCTCATATACATGTGTTTGGTGAAAAATATTTGTGACATAAACAGTAGGTGAAAACCAATGAGCCACATAAAATATTAACTTAAATATTCACATGAACCATTTCCTTTTTATCCAAACTGTATTTTTATTTCCCAGTACTTGAGAAGCAAATCAATTTCATTCTCTATACAAACCAAAAGCTGAGTTATTCCTGCATCCTGGACAGGTTTAAGGTTCAGTGTTGTCCCATATAATTTACATTTTTAGAGCTGCTATTCTGCATGTAGCTTGAGCATCTCCCTATTATCATATAGAATGATAATAGGGAGAGCATTCCATTTTGTGATGAAATATTAATTTGTAATTTTCATTAACAATGTATAGCAGAATTTTGTTTTTATTTCAGGTTACTTCATTTATGAGGATATATGTGTTTATCTACTCAGTTCATTGGCATTTGTGGTATTGCTGTGGATGAAAGTTAAGATGAAAGTTGAAGTTAAAGGAATATTCTTTTTTGAAATAAGAAAAATGGAGTAAAGAGAGAATCATTTTCATTTCTGTAGTAACTAGTTAGTCATTATTAACTAATAATTGCTAATTATTTTTTGCAGTTTTTTGTCTTGTAATTTAATTATAATCTAAACAACTGTTTGTAATGATAACATTGCATGAAACACCCATCTTCAGAGAATGATTCTCCAGTGAGTTGAAAAAACAATTTTGACAAATATTGAGTTGAAAAAACAATTTTGACAAATATCATCTATTCTTATCAGCTGTTCGAAAATGCTTTGTACATGGAATGTTGTGATTTTTATTAAATTCTTGAATATTCTTGGCTTTTCATTGAATTTTCTGAAAAATAAAATATGCCTGTTCAACTTTAAAGTTCTTATTTAGATACTTTCTGTAAGCAAACAGAAAGCAAACAGAACCCCAAGAAATTATTTAAATATATAAATAGCAAATGGGTAAGGACAGAACATGCAGGCCCAATAACAGACAAAGGGGGTAGATTAGATACCAGCGACAGGGAGAAAGTGAATGCGTTAAAAAATACTTTTCTTCTGTTTTTACAGATGAGATGGACTTGGGTAACGACCAGGTTAACAACTGCAGGAACAATAATAAAAGTTTGAATGTATCTCAGTGGGTGTTGGAGAGCAGAGTAGTACAGAGGCTAGAAAGATTAAATATAAAATGGAAGAGCTACTGGACAACCCAAGGAGAGGAAAAAATATATATTCAAAACACGAGACTAGCAAACCATCAGTTAAAATTTTTTTTTCAAGGTATTCAATATACAGTATATAAACATAATCTTTCTTTGTGTTTTCAAGATGGGCCCCGTGTTGATTAAAAAACCTGCCAAAGACCAATTGGTTGCCACTATGTCAACATCCAAGAGGGTCCAAATGGGAAACACACTGGGGGGGAATTTATCAAAACTGGAGCAGACAAAATCTGGAGCAGATTTGCACTGCAACCAATCAGCTACTCTGTCTCATTTTCACATTTTGCGGGCGTTGGTTGTGGGGGTGTGTGCAGGGGGATTATTCACATTGGGGTTCACCTTTAAATAAAGGGGCACCCAGATGCGCCCCCTCCCTTGTGAATGAGTAAGGGGTACTTATCCCCCTACCCATTCACTGAAGGGTTAGAAGATATAAGAAATAAAAACACCAGACTTTTAGAAAAAAAATAGTTTAAGTGAGAAAAAAAACAAAAGACATGTTTTTGACAAGTCTTTTATTTAAACCCCCCCCCCCAAAAAAAAAATGGATCCACTGATGTAATCCAGGGTCAATCACGATGTCCAGCATTGTCAACGACGACAACGACTAATTTAAATTTTAAAAAAACAAGAAAATAAATAAATCACTGTCCACTCGCAGTGATCTCCGGCCTCAGAATGGCATTCTGACAGATGCTGGCAAAATATAAACAATTGGGCGGCGCTAGCAGTGGCAACTAGCTAGCTCCGCCTGTGGTCAGATGCAAAGCTTTAGCCAATCAAGGCTTCACAAGGCACTGCGCAGTGAACTAGCAATGTTTTGAGTTGAACTTTTGGTCAACTCGAACATTGAGCCCAACACCACTCACACGGTCTATGTTTAGCTGACCCTGCTAGTCCACAATCCATAAAATACATATTAACTTATAAGGAGTCCCCATCGCTGCAATGCCATCATATTTTCAATTGCCTTCAGTGTAAATAATAATTACCTTAGGGGGTTCATCCTCTCATATGCTGTGGTCGGGATCTCCTAAATCTAGGATAGCAAAAAATAACCACCCTCAAACCAACTCCTATTAATATAGTGCATATATGTCTATGTAAAAAATCGCTTAAACCATATCCATCCACATTTCATAATCACAGGCTACATATAACATTTTATATCCACACCATCATCCACAGCATCTATGGCTAAGCTGTCAGCAATCCACCACTTTACATATCTCATAATTATCCGGCAAATGTCTTATCCTTAATTTAACACAATCCTCCAAACACCTGTCACTCATTCAAAGCAGTGTTGTTTTATACCTGCCAACTATAAGTGAGTGTCTAACGTTTCATTGCATGTCCTTGTGTATGTGTTACTCAGTGCTAGTGTCCAGCCTTTTGGCTATAAAATGTGCTTGCATTAGCACAGAACCTTGTGCTAGACATAGGGGTCTATTCACGAAGCAGCCGAAGGATCTAGCCGTAGCTTTGGCCGATCCTTCGGCTAGCTTCAGCCCCAGGACCCCTTCGGTTCAGTAGAACCGAAGGGCTGCTGTACAGGCTATTCACAATATTCACAAAGCCGTGTCAGAATAGAAAAAAAAAATTGCCCATAGGAATGCATTGCTAGATTGCTATTGGCTTTTTCAACTTGCAATAGCCAATAGTAAACTTGCATTGCACCCGCCCTCTGCTGATGGACCTGATAGAGAACTGCAGCAGAGGGCGGGTGCAATGCTAGTTTACTATTGGCTATTGCAAATTGAAATAGCCAATAGGAATCTAGCAATGCATTCCTATGGGCAAAAATAATTTTATTTTTTTTCTATTCTGACAAAAGCAGTGTTTCTCTTCTGGGCGGCCGGGAGCGGGAGACTCCCAGAGCGCCCGGGAGAGTTTTTTTTCTTCTTTTTTTGACGGCAGCAGAACCGCCGGCCAATAGAAAACTGTTGGGCGGAGCTAGCTGTCATTGCTAGCTCCGCACAATCGTTTTCTATTTATTTGTTGTACTTTTTAAACTATTTTTCTGTTCTGCTCGGTCCCTCTGAGGGACCAAGCAGAACAGCCGAGCCGAATGCCGCTCAGCATCATACTCTGACTGCTGTTCGGCAGCGAGTAGCCTGCCGGAGGTTCGGCTTAGCCGATCCAGATGTTGGATCGGCTGAGTCGAACTCCTCCTGCACTTCGGGTTGTCCGAACATGCTGAGCATGTTTTTTTAGTCCCCCCCCCCCTTACTTAGGCTGCCATTATCCATTTTTATCCTATTCACTAGTGATTTTCTCCGCCTCGTGTTATTCAACAATTAGACTTCAATCATTCGACACAATGAGAGTTTTTTTGTAAAGCCTGCATGCATTTCCACATACCTTTTTTCTCTCCTGGTTCTGCTACATACTCTGGGAAAAGCACCACTGTTAATGAGATCAGCTCACCCTCCTTATAAACCCCCCTCTCACTGGCAAACCCTGCCAATTTGTGTGCTCACTTAAGTGGACGGCAAGGATACACGCCCATGTACATATCGGTGGAAAACACTCCCATCTACGCAGTCACAAGCGAAGGGGAGGCTCTCATATCTCCCCGCCGCTACAATGGCAACCAACAATGCCCAAGCCTTCAGCATCATAAGGTTGCCATGGATATGGATCGATCAATCCCTCCCCCATCCTCCATTGGACATTAGGGAGCGATAGATATGCAATGTGATTGCTGTGATCATGGCGCATGTTAAGGGGGCAAAGGGTGGCTCTTGGTGTGCCCCTCATATGTTGCCCTCGCAGCCATGTTGTTACACAGCGAGATAGACACAGGACTATCCTCACCCAATCCAACATGATGGATTGCTTACAGCTTAACCACAGATGCTGTGGATGATGGTGAGGATATGAAATGTTATCTGTAGCATTTGATTTTGAAACGTGGATGAATATAGTTTAAACTATTTTTTACATAGGCGTATATACTCTATTTCAGGGGTAGCAAACCTCTGGCCCTCCAGCTGTGGTGAAACTACAAATCCCATGATGCATCTCTCTTTGGGAGTCATGTCTGTGGCTGTGAGAATCTTGCAATGCCTCATGGGATTTGTAGTTCCACCACAGCTGGAGGGCCGGAGGTTTGCTACCCCTGCTCTATACTATCAGGAGTTCATTTGAGGGTGGTTGTTTTTCGCTATCCTAGATTTAGGAGGTCCCGACCATAGCATATGAGAGGATGAACCCCCTATGGTAAATATTATTTACACTGAATGCAATTGAAAATATGATGACATCTCAGCGATGGGGACCCCTTATAAATTAATATGTATTTTGGAATTGGCAGGTTCAGATAAACATAGACTGTGTAAGTTCCCTTTTCCGGAACTATACTGTAAACCCTTGGATACAATATGTACTGAATAAGGATTGTATGGTGGTATAAACATATTCTACTTGATTGTATATGGTACAAAACGAAGGGCTATACTTTTCTAAAAGCAACAGAATGAGGGAGATATGCTTACAATATATAGAGCACGGGAATATTTGTAGAAACCAAATGTTGTATTTTAAACTGTAATGTCTGTGATGTGATGTAGTAATTGTGTGGATGCCTCATGTAAACCCTATTAATGTATATATCGATATAGAGCTTGGGATAGATATTTGGATTTCCATTTTTGCAGACAATACAAAACTGTGTAGGGCAGTAATTCTAAACAGGAGATATGTGCACTTCAACAAGACCTAGATAAAATTAGAGCTTTGGCTACACATTGGCATATGTGATTTAATGTCGAAAAATTTTAAGTTATTCTCACGAGTGCAAAGAACGAGTGTGCAAACTACTATCTGGGGGGATCTGATTTAAGCAAGACAGACATGGAAAGGGACCCAGGGGTGCTTATAGATCACAGATTTGGCAATGGCATGCAATGGGAAGCAGCGGCCAGCAAAGCAAACAGGATACTGTCCTGTTTAAAAGAGAGACTGTAGCAAGGAATAGAAGAATAATACTTCCTCTTTATAAATCACTGGTTCAGCCTCATCTTGAGTATGTGGTGAGGTTTTGGTCGCCAACTCTCTGGAAGGATGTCCTCGAGCTTGAGAGAGTTCAAAGAAGGGCCACAGAATTAATGAAAGGGCTAGAAGGCCTGAGCTATGAAGACCGCCTCCAACAATTAAACCTATTTTCCTTAGAAAGGAGGTGATTAGGAGGGGTCCTTATTGCATTCTTCAAAATCATCAATGAGAACAACAATATTCAAAACAAGTTGTTTTCACCAAGAACAGTACTGAGAACACGTTCTTAGAACGTGTAAGGTTTTTTTTTTTACTGTGTGAGTCAGTAAAAATTTGGAATTCCCTTCCACAGACAGTGGTATCCACTGATAGTGTAGAAAAGTTCAAGAAATTTCTAGATTAGTTTTTTAAGTTGCTAAATATACAAGGATATGGTAAGTGTTAAATACACATAAATTCAGACACACATACACACATAGGTTGACCTGGATGGACCTTGGTCTTTATTCAACCTCACCTACTATGTTACTATGTTACATTAATGATTGCACTTAAACTGGACCTGTGACCATACTAGACATTAACATATATTTGTATCCTCAAATTTCAAAGCAGAAGCACCAAAATCATCCAAGCCTGTCAAATCTCCCAAAAGTTCATCCTTTTCCCCCTCCCAGTGCACCTGCCCTGTCTTTAAATTAGAGATTAGAAGGCTGAAAGGTTGCTGAGTTATTGTTGGGAGTAAGGGGCAGATTGAGCTGAGGTGCAAGTAATAACACAGCGCTATAGGTAAATTATAATGCTTCCATAAAAAATATTAAATGTAGATATAAAATAATATATTACCTTGTTACGAAAAGATATATATATATCCACCAAATTGGGGGACTAAATACCTCCTCAAGGTATATATATAGAAGATCCCCTAAGAAAACCCCAAACCATTGAGTTAACGCGTTAGTGAATGAAAATTGCGAATCAAAAGATGATTAAAAAAAGATGATTAAAAAATAAAGTTAAATATAAGAATAAAACTGTTCCGATATGAAATAGTGATATACAAATTAGGTGCAAATATTTCCTCCAAAATCCCAATTCGTGATGCAATTTAACAGATAACAAATAATTGCAAGATGAGAAACCAATTTAGATATAAGGTAAAAGTGAATATGATAGCCAAGTGATGGATAAATCACAAGGTAATAAATAAGGCAAACTACATATGCAAACTAAATACATATAAAGTTCATTTAAATCCGATCCTCCAAGCAAACGAAAAACAAATATAAAGTTCTTAAACCTACATTGAGCTGAGGGTCTGAAAGAACTTCTGCTGTAAAATCTGAGTATGAATTATTCCATGGTGCCTGCATCTAAGAGGTAAGTAAGGGCTTGTTTTAAAGATCGTTAACTGCTTGTTAAGCATATCTATGTATGTTAATACCCACAGATTAACTACAGATTTATTTTAAAGTACACCTGTCATAAAAGTAACATGTAGGTGGCCATTGTTTACTTTCTAGTTTCCTGGCTGTCATGTTATACTTTGCCTCCATTATATTGCAAAATACTTACCCAGAACTTGCACAGAGATAAGAAATTCCAACATTTATCTGAGTTTAATTTGCTGGATACTTATTCTGAATTATAGAGCCACAAATAACTACAGCCAGGCATGCTTCATATTAAGAAAAAGGCCAGTCATAGCAGCCAACATACTTATAATGACAGGTGTACTTAAAATAAATCTGGTCTTGCATAACAAGTGCATAAAGTGGAAAAAAATGCTAAAACCCACCCTTTAGTCTGCAAGTACCCATGATGTTAAACCCTGTGGCCCAGGCTGTACACAGCGCCTCAACATTTCTCCAAATAAAAATTAAGCCACCCCACCATTATAATGAATCTCAAAGGGATGGGGCTGCTGTGATTTAACTCTTAAATGCCAAAGCCTTAGTAGAGAATAGAGTTCTATAGAAGATGAAAGAGAATTTAACAAATGTGTCTGCAGATTATATTTGACTATCGGGTCTATTCACGAAGCTGCCGAAGGATCTGGCCGTAGCTTCGGCCGATCCTTCGGCTAGCTTCGGCCCCTGGACCCCTTCGGTTCAATGTCTACTAAAAAAAAATCCCAAACTTCCAATTTTAAAAGGTAAACATGAAAAATATGCTTTTTCATTTCAGAGAGTTTACAATGCAGATTGTATAATCATTGCATGCCTGTACTAGAAACCTACATTGTAATTACTTCCCTGGCATCATTTTTATACTGCTGATAATCACATTAATATGTAAATTAAATATGCCTTAAACAATAAAAATGAGAGATGTACCAATTTTATGCTGAACGGCAAATCTAAAAATCATGTCATCTGTAAAAATTAGAATTAAAACTTTTGAATATTTATATATGCTGATGTGTTTAATTTTCAAGTGACATTCGTATAGCATCTTACAATCACCACATTTTAGTATGTGATATCTACTTACTGTATTTGTCAGAAAAAATACAGCATGCTAAGAATATTTGTTTCCATGTTATCATGAAATTATATTTAGACAGTACTGTTAACAACACAACTGCAAAAGCAAACATTAGCCTAAGCATTATATAAGTAAGCGCTTGTTTAGTCAAGTCTTAGAGGGCTATTCACAAAGCTGCCGAAGGATCCAGCCAAAGCTTTGGCTGATCCTTCGGCTAGCTTCGGTTACGGGAGCCCTTCGGTTCAGTAGAACCAAAGGGCTGCTGTACGGGCTATTCACTAAAGCCCGTACAGCTCCCGAAGTTGGCCGAGCGGCTCAGTCGAGCCGAAGGCATATGCTTCGGCACGACTGAGCCAAGGTGAAAGCTGAAGCTGGCCGAAAGGCCAGCCATTGGCAGAGCGACAGCCAGCTACTGACAGCTGGGCAGAGTCAGCCGTCATCTCACAGCTGGCTCCGACCACTTGCAGAGACAGATCAGCGTCCCCTGGTTACCAGGTAACCATGAGATCTTAGCGGGGTTGGCAGTGATATCAAAGCCGGCTCTGCTAAGCTCTCAATGTAATAACAGCTGGTCCCGGCCAATAGCAAATAGTTGGGCAGAGCTAGCTGTCGCTGCTAGCTCCGCTCAATCATTTTCTATTTCTTTCTACTTTTTTAACTGGTTTTCTATTCTGCTCGGTATCACAGAGGCTGGATAGGCTGAGTCGAACTCCTTCTGCACTTCGGGTTGGCCAAACATGCTGGTCGGCCGACCCGTAGCCAGCTGCAGCAAGCCGATGTACTGCTGATTTCAGTCGGTGTATGGCTGAAATCAGTCGTACAAGCCTGAAGTGAATAGCCTAACATTATGATCCTAACATTATTTACTGTGAATTATGCTCTCCCTTAAGTACACCCTGACATTGATGTGAGTATTGTAAAATGTTATGTGAATTTTGTATGCCAATTAAATTAAAATAATAAAAACTGTTTAAACAATTAACAAATAATAAAAGCGCACACAGAAAGAATGCTAAGTCAAAAAATATAAATAATATTGAATGAAATTGCGAAATTCTGCTTTGGCAAATTTTTTCCAGATGTCACTTTGCTCACTTTTACTTAAAATAAGTTGTGGATAATTCAGGGGTTTAAGTTTAATCTACCTGCTATCCATTGAAACCCTAACTTGTTCACTATGAAAAAAACTCACAGCTGTTATAAAAAAAGTTTATCCCCCACTAAGTTATTAACAAAATATTTTTAAAATAATTCATAAGAGTCTTCTACCCAGCAATTGTATGCCAGGTGTAATCTCTTGTGAAATCCAGTCTATGGTTCAAGTCAAAGGATCTACTACATCCTTAACCTCCCTGGAGGTCTGATTATGCAGTATTTTTGCATGCCAAAGCGGTACATTGTTTTTCATGGAAATATGTTGCTTTATATTGTAGGCCTGTAATTCTTAATTTTCCCAACGAATTTCCCAACGAATCGATATCGCTCAATTCTGCAAGTGATTCTAATTCACTATTGCAGTTTTCTCCCTGGTCTAAAATCGCTTTTGACCTAAAGGGATGCTTTTTGTATGCCATGGACGTTCTCAAGTTTCCAGGCAGAAAGAACAGTGAAAGTGCAGGCAGGGCACTGGACAAAGCTCTAGGGACAAAATTGAAGTGAAATGATTTGATACAAATGTAATCATAGCAGATGACATTGTATTGTGTGTATTCTGTGTATATTGCATGTTTTCACTTTTGAATTTCCCGCCGGCTCCGCCCCCCGCTGTGACGCTGAAAACGAAACTAAAAGTTGGATGCCGGCATCGGCCAGGTGCACACAGCAGAGGACGCCACGGGCTCATAGGGACAAGGAAAGTGACACTTTTGTGCTATCCCCAGTGTGGTTCGGGGTTACCCCTATTGGTACTGAAAATTAACCCCGAGCCACACTCGGGAATACCGCCAGGGAGGTTAATATGACACTTTCAGTGAAGTTACTGATCTCATAAAAATTCGGTATAGTAGCTAACTGTTCTAGGACAAGCATGTCAAATGGATGTTTTTCAGCTGCAAGCAGCTTTTGAGCTTCTTCTTTGTGACCCTTAGCAGGTTTAAATGCATAAATAGAATGAGACCCCAGCCCTTCTCCAGTTAATAAATGCTTGCTATAATGACTAAATATTTTTAACAAAGGGATGTGATCTTTTTATTCTGGAAATATGAATATGTAGCCCCGTGTAGACATAGGGGTCTATTCACTAAGCTGCCATAGGCAGCCGAGTGAAAGACCGACCTGAAGTGAAGTGAGCCGACGCTGTTCGGCTATTCACTTCAGGCTTGTACGGCTGATTTCAGCCGTATATCGGCTGAAATCAGCCGTACATCGGCTTGCTTCGCATGGCTTCGGGTCGGCCGAACATGCTCAGCATGTTCGGCTGACCCGAAGAACAGAAGGAGTTCGACTCAGCCGATCCAACATCTGGATCGGCTGAGCTGAACCTCCGGCTGGCTACTCGTTGCTGTTCAGCCTATTCTTATAGATGTCGAACAGCAGTGAGTGAA
Organism: Nanorana parkeri; assembly: GCF_000935625.1. NCBI lineage: Eukaryota > Metazoa > Chordata > Amphibia > Anura > Dicroglossidae > Nanorana > Nanorana parkeri. The sequence continues at coordinate 290,832 of NW_017306308.1, forward strand.
TAGCCGAATGCCGCTGAGCGGCATTTGGCACGGCTGTTCTGCTTGGTCCCTCAGAGGGGCCGAGCAGAACAGAAAAATAGTTTAAAAAGTAAAAAAAAAATAGAAAACGATTGTGCTGAGCTAGCAATGACAGCTAGCTCTGCCCAATAGTTTTCTCTATTGGCCGGCGGTTCTGCTGCCGTAAAAAAAAAATAGAAAAAAACTCCCAGAGCGCCCGGGAGAGTTTGCTGTCTGGAGATCAGTGTCCCTGGTTAGCTGGTAACCAGGGAAGCTGATTTCTCTGCAAGTGGCCGGAGCCAGTCGTAAGATCACGGCTGGCTCCGCCCAGCTGTCAGAAGCAGGCTGTCTTCTGACAGCCTCTCGGCCAGCTTCGGCTTTCAGCGTGGCTCAGCTGCTTCGTGAATAGACCCCATAATGTGACTCCATGAAGATTTATTTCACTGAATTTGGCTTATTATTTCATTTAAGTTTGACATGCCTGTTCTGGTAAGCAAGACTGAAATACTTGAAGTAGGAGGACTTGCTATTTTAAACCTAAAAAACAATAAAAGATGTAAAGGCCTGGGACCCATTAGGACTGCTTTACTAAAAGATTAGACAATGTTCACTTAGCTTACTGAATAAGGTAAAGCTAAGATAAGGTAATAATTTTGGATGAGTATAATAAACTCAACTCCACCTCATTCACTAAGCTAAGGGAATATTTATGCTGAAAAATGAAAGTCTTTAGCATTATAGGAGTAAATTAGACAAACTGATAGTGTAGTGGATTTTTAATCTTTTACTCATTTTAAATTGTAAACTCTCATGAGCTTACATCCTCTTGTATTGAATTGTTTTGTAACTGTACTGTCTTCCTTTACTTTGAAAATTGCTGTGCAAACTGTTGTTGCTATATAAACCATGAAGAATAAAAACGATAATAATAATTCTAATATTGTCTACCTACTGAACTCTGCATTGGCCCTTTGCCTAATAACTCTGCATTGTTAGCCTAAATTTTGTCACCGCTGAATATTAAGTGTTGACCCTTCAATTCAAAATTGTAATATAATGAACACATCCCCTTGAGACATTGTTTCAGCTGCATATACAAAAATAAAACTGATATAATGAACTCTGATGTACTGACGAAAGTGTGAATAAATGGTTATGAATATTTTAAGGTCAGCAGATGCACATTTTGCTTGATTATAAAACATAATTAATAGTATGCTATTGTATGAGACACCTGATTTCTTCCCTTGGTTCTCGTGGGTGGACATCTGTTCAGGTGTCCTAATGAATCATGGCTATCATACATAGCCCTTAATAAATGAAACCTCCAGAAACTGTATTTTGCCTGGTGTGTCTCCGATTTGGCAAGTTCAGAAGACATATAAAAAAGAACACTTTTACCAAATGACAATTACATTAAAGTGTAATACGATTTGGATAGAGTGAGGAAGGGTTGAAACCTCTGTCAGTTTATTTTTTGTTGTCCAGTTGAGGAAATTTCCCTTCATTTACTGTTGCACAAATGCAACAGGAAATCTCTACAAAGGGATATGAATTCCCATCTTAGACAGTTGTCACAGTTGCAGGTGTCTTCACTGGAAGATTTACCCTTAAGTCTCGTTCGTTACTATCTCTCTTGCTGACAATGGTCACTAGTAAAATAGAGAGGGTGAAGCTACCTAGCTGGGACACAGATAGAAATAAATGTTTGAATCTTGTTAACCATGTTAAGTGGATATGTAAATATATTCCAATCATTATAAGAGTATGCAAATAAACACACCTAGATCTGAGCATGCTTGAACAAAATGAAATAGTTCAATCAGCAAAATACATTTAATGTTAGGGTTTAATATTCACAAATAGCACACATAAAAATATTTACAAGACAATGTACATTACAAGTTTGGCGGGGTCTTAATGCCTGTTCATACTGAATGCCTTTGTGTCTCAGGTAAAAAGAGAGCACATGGCTTGGTAATGATCCCTTCTGTCCCCTTCTTTCTGTACAGTGGCTACCAAATGAAGATGGGGCACAACCTATTTGGAGGGCTTAAGTTGAATGCGACAACCCTCCAATAGAAAATAGAAAAATAAAAGTCAAAGAGACTGGAGTCACTTTGGAAACAAAACATGCATCAAAATTATTTCCCCAAAAAACTCAATATACAGACTACCAAAGACTCAAAACGATGTTATGTGTACATTCCATTGTATATTAAATAACCTATTGCAACGATCAAGGTATACATATACAGTACAAAAGTCACTCTTTATTATTAAAATATTTAAAAAATATTTTACTCTAAAGTACTCCCGGGGAATGTAAACTTAATCAATGTGCACATACCAGATCAATCTTAAATTAGAATGTCCACAAAGTGCTACAGTTGAGGATTTCCTCATCAAAATCTGTACAGATATCATAAAGTTTGTTGAATGAATCTGTACTTTGTATCCACTCAGTTATGATATCCAACACTTGTAAGGTGAAATGGGTTGTCACGTGAATGAGATACACACTCCTCCATTCCCAAAACTACCTGGTATATACTTTGGCTCCCATCTTTGAATATAAGAGTGGTGGAATAAAGGAAAGATAAATATATGCTGCTAGTGGGAGGTTAAGGCAAAACTGTTGGTCTGCCCTGAATAGACAAAGCACATATGTCATGTACTGCAGGGCAGAGTCCCTTGCAGCAGGTCTGGATCCCAGTAGCACAGAACAGGTGAGATAACAAGTCCAAACACAAAAAGTCCAAAGGGGTGAGACAAGCCCTAGTAATGCAATTCCGTGGTCAGGGAAGGCAGCGCAGAATCAAGAGTCCAGAAAACAGTCCATGGGTCAGGTAGCCGGAAGTCCAAAACCAGAGGTAGGAATGCAGGAACAAGGGACAAAGATGCAGGAGAAAACGCTGGGTCTCTGTGAGCAGGGCTTCAGATTTAGGGATGGGCTTGATGTGCGGGTCAAACAATAGTTCAACTCGAACATCGGTAATTTGTGTGTTCGTTGAACACACAAACTATCAGGGCCTTGTGAGAGCCCTGATTGGATAAAGCAATGCACCTGATCAAGTCATTGTCGTAGACAACACTGGATGTCGTGATTGACCTTAGGATCATGTCGGTGGATCTATTTTTGTTTAGTTTTTTTTTAAATAAAAGACTTGTTAAAAACATGTCTTTTGTTTTTTTTTATTAAAGGATCTTTTTACAATTTGAATTTAACCCTTTAGTGAATGGGTAAGGGTGCATCTTGGTGCTCCTTTATTAAAGGGGTACCCTGATGTGAAGAAGCCCCCTGCCCGCACCCCCACAACCAACACCCCAGGGCTTGTGGGGAAGAGGCCCTTGTCCCCATCGGCATGGGGACAAGGTGCTTTTCCAAGTGTGACTCTGTAAAAGCACCCACCCAGTGCCGAGGGCATGTGGCCTGCTATGGCAGGGAGGGGGGATATAAAGGGTCTGGTATTGTTTGGTAGGGGGGAAAGCACGCTTTTTTCCTTTACAAATGTAATTTTTGCTGTGGCAGATTCTATACATCATACAGATGTGCCACTTTACAGGCAGTTTAAGGGGACCCCCAGGCACAATATTTAAAGGATTTTTTAATTTTTATTGTTTCACTTTAAGTAATGTTAGCAATGTTAAAATCATTGCTACTTAAAAAACTGTATTTTTTAAAAGTGTTTTTTTTGCATTGATACATGTCCCCCAGGGCAGTACCTGAATCCCCATCCCCTTTTTATGGCCAGTAACTTGCAAATAAGCCTTCAAAATTGGGACATTTGATTTTCCGAGTTCTGGTCCCATAGCCTTTCATTGAGTTCAAAGTTCGAATTTGAACTTTTTCAGAAAGTTAGAACTCGAACCAAACTCAGGTATGTTCGGCCCACCACTATTCAGAATAACCTAGCAGTGGGCTAGTAGTGAGGTGAAGTTTTAAAGCCCAGGGCTGGAGGCAACGTCCCTGTTGCTGTGGAAACAGAGGTGGAGTTAGGGCAGTGCTCAGTATATTGTTAAAGGCTTGTGTTACATGTATGCTAGATTTTTATTGGGGCTTATAGACATCACACCAGGATTCCCCATGTGTATTTTTACCAAGGGGGGCAGTCCTGATGGCGTGACCAGCGCAGCTCCTGACACACATGCACGGAGCCGCACAGAACCATGCTTCCCAGACATAGCCACAGCAAAAAATGTTGGGAAAGTTTCTGTGGTCCCGGGAGATTGTCTCCGCACACTGCAGTTGGTAGGTGAGGGAGGAGTGATTTCCGCAGAGGTGAGCGGCGCCTCTGTGCACCATGACAAGAGGCCTGTTTTAGGTTTTTATTGGTCTGAAATATTAGTAGTTTCAGTAAAGTTAAAGCTTTAATTTGCAAACACACCATACCAGTAGCTATGCAGTAGTTCATCTTTATTTTTCATTTACTGAAACCCGCTGTCTACTCTGATAACTCTTCAAGCTGCTAAACAACTTCCTTATGGCACTATAAACAGTTTTTCTACTTTTTTTCCTTTGTTTACTACAACTTGCTTATCCTATCTTTGCCATTCAAGGATAGTGTCCCTTGCTTTAGTGTTATTTTTTTGTGTACCAGGTAACCTTTTCTGATCTCTTTTGAGTGAGTTTATCATTGTCTTAATAGTGATGTATAGGGGTTTTAAATAAAAATAGTTCTAGTCAGATAAATATGAAATATTGCATATTTGTTTTTCTTTTTAGCCAGCAGGTTATTCTCTTTGCTCCTTTTCACATGATTTATTATGGCTTCTTCCCAACTGTTGGGAAAAACATGCTGCTTAATTAACTTAATAGTTTAAGGTGATCTTGGTGCTCCTTTATTAAAGGGGTACCCTGATGTGAAGAAGCCCCCTGCCCGCACCCCCACAACCAACACCCCAGGGCTTGTGGGGAAGAGGCCCTTGTCCCCATCGGCATGGGGACAAGGTGCTTTTCCAAGTGTGACTCTGTAAAAGCACCCACCCAGTGCCGAGGGCATGTGGCCTGCTATGGCAGGGAGGGGGGATATAAAGGGTCTGGTATTGTTTGGTAGGGGGGAAAGCACGCTTTTTTCCTTTACAAATGTAATTTTTGCTGTGGCAGATTCTATACATCATACAGATGTGCCACTTTACAGGCAGTTTAAGGGGACCCCCAGGCACAATATTTAAAGGATTTTTTAATTTTTATTGTTTCACTTTAAGTAATGTTAGCAATGTTAAAATCATTGCTACTTAAAAAACTGTATTTTTTAAAAGTGTTTTTTTTGCATTGATACATGTCCCCCAGGGCAGTACCTGAATCCCCATCCCCTTTTTATGGCCAGTAACTTGCAAATAAGCCTTCAAAATTGGGACATTTGATTTTCCGAGTTCTGGTCCCATAGCCTTTCATTGAGTTCAAAGTTCGAATTTGAACTTTTTCAGAAAGTTAGAACTCGAACCAAACTCAGGTATGTTCGGCCCACCACTATTCAGAATAACCTAGCAGTGGGCTAGTAGTGAGGTGAAGTTTTAAAGCCCAGGGCTGGAGGCAACGTCCCTGTTGCTGTGGAAACAGAGGTGGAGTTAGGGCAGTGCTCAGTATATTGTTAAAGGCTTGTGTTACATGTATGCTAGATTTTTATTGGGGCTTATAGACATCACACCAGGATTCCCCATGTGTATTTTTACCAAGGGGGGCAGTCCTGATGGCGTGACCAGCGCAGCTCCTGACACACATGCACGGAGCCGCACAGAACCATGCTTCCCAGACATAGCCACAGCAAAAAATGTTGGGAAAGTTTCTGTGGTCCCGGGAGATTGTCTCCGCACACTGCAGTTGGTAGGTGAGGGAGGAGTGATTTCCGCAGAGGTGAGCGGCGCCTCTGTGCACCATGACAAGAGGCCTGTTTTAGGTTTTTATTGGTCTGAAATATTAGTAGTTTCAGTAAAGTTAAAGCTTTAATTTGCAAACACACCATACCAGTAGCTATGCAGTAGTTCATCTTTATTTTTCATTTACTGAAACCCGCTGTCTACTCTGATAACTCTTCAAGCTGCTAAACAACTTCCTTATGGCACTATAAACAGTTTTTCTACTTTTTTTCCTTTGTTTACTACAACTTGCTTATCCTATCTTTGCCATTCAAGGATAGTGTCCCTTGCTTTAGTGTTATTTTTTTGTGTACCAGGTAACCTTTTCTGATCTCTTTTGAGTGAGTTTATCATTGTCTTAATAGTGATGTATAGGGGTTTTAAATAAAAATAGTTCTAGTCAGATAAATATGAAATATTGCATATTTGTTTTTCTTTTTAGCCAGCAGGTTATTCTCTTTGCTCCTTTTCACATGATTTATTATGGCTTCTTCCCAACTGTTGGGAAAAACATGCTGCTTAATTAACTTAATAGTTTAAGGTGAAATGTACATATAAAAGTGAATAGATTAAAAGGAGTAATTTATTTCTTATTGGATTCTCCTTCAGGGGTTTCAAATAAACAGAGTCAGCCAACAAGTAGGCTGCTACTAATGTGCTTTCCTTTTATATTACCCATGGTGCTCTGGTATTCTTTGTCATGTAGTCAATTTGCAAAAGCAATATTGCATACACATAGGGGTCTATTCACTAAGCTGCCGTAGGCAGCCGAGTAAACGACCGACCTGAAGCGAAGTGAGCCGAAAGCTGTTCGGCTATTCACTTCAGGCTGGTACGGCTGATTCCAGACGTATATCGGCTGAAATCAGCCGTACATCAGTTGGGTTCGTGTGGCTTCGGGTCGGCCGAACATGCTCAGCATGTTCGGCCGACCTGAAGTGCAGAAGGAGTTCGACTCAGCTGATCCAACATCTGGATCGGCTAAGCCGAACCTCCGGCAGGCTACTCGCTGCTGCTCGGTCTATTCTTATAGATGCCTAACAGCAGTGAGTAAATAGCAGCTTTGTTATGTGGGCATACTAAGGCTAGCCATACAAGATTACTCTCATTCAGCATGTGGGCTTTCTGAGATAAAATTAATAGATTTATGGTGAAAAACAGCATTATTAGAAAATCTGCACTGCTGGGTATGGTATTCAGACATACACTGTATTGTTGAACAGCTGCATCCAGTGTATTTTTTGAGTATCTAGTTTCATAAATTTATGAAACTAGAGACCTTCGGCAGCTTTGTGAATAGCCCTCTTAATGTAGTATTTGGTGGTGTGTGTTCCTTACAAAATAACATTTGTTATACCTGTGGTCAAATCTGTGGAAAATCTTAGTTAAATGTTAAGAAATAACTAATTATTTTTTTTCTTCAAGTCTAGATAGTTCATAAAAAAGAATTTTCGGCTACCCCCAAAGCACCTTTTACCTGGATGCTTTCATAGACTAAAGGATAAGTAGGAACCCTTAAAATCACAATTCTTCTTATATCTGCCCTCTCAATTTAGGAGTTTATTTCAGCAAATACAATTTAAATTATCTACATTCAAATCACAACCTTTATCACCAGTAGCAGATATGCTACAGCACAGAGCAAATTTTGGCTGATTCAGCAGGAATTAGCTGACATTTAGCAGAAATTGATCATTAGATCACCTTTTGCAGAAGGAACATATAGAAATATCTATGACCAAACAGAGCTTGTAACCAATCAGCTGCAAGCTCCATTTGGGTATTCAGATAGCAGCTGGCAGATGCTGTCAGAATACAGTAAAAGCAGCGTGGGAATCTGCTATGTTTTCTTAGTTCAGCCATAGGTTAAACAAAGAAAATATACAATTGTATAACCAACTTAATTGTTTTTCATTTAGGTTTTGATTGCATCTCATATTTCACTCATATTTCAGAACTCTATTCATAGGAAACTTTGGCTTTCAGCTTTTTATTCATACAAGCTGATGAATTCAGTGTTAGTGACATATTTAACCTCCTTTTTAAACTTTAACAAAATTATGACTAAGACAGATTTTCCAAGAAATAATCTCATCTGTCCTCTGAGATATTTCTTGCCTTGCAACAATTTCACCTTTTCACTCAGTCATTTAAATTAACTATGATAACCTGGTAAAGATAGGGAAATCTAATTTCTGAACACAGTAGCTCACCATCTTCCAAATAAATTAATGCAAACAAAATTGGAGGAGGACATATGAGCTGCAATATGAATTACAGTGGTGGAAAATTATAAAACAGAGAATCTAATGAAGAGTGATTTAAATTATTAGGAACAGTTATCATGCCTAATTCTTTTAAACTATTAAGATGGTAGATGAAAAATCCTCAGAAAGATTACTAAGGGGTCTATTCACGAAGCTGCCGAGGGCAGCCGAGTGAATGACCGATCTGAAGTGAAGTGAGCCGAACACTGTTCGGCTATTCACTTTAGGCTGGTACGGCTAATTTCAGCCGCACATCGGCTGAAATCAGGCGTACATCGGCCTGCTTCGTGTGGCTTCGGGTCGGCTGAACATGCTCAGCATGTTCGGCCGACCCGAAGTGCAGAAGGAGTTCGACTCAGCCGATCCAACATCTGGATCGGCTGAGCCGAACCTCCGGCAGGCTTCTCACTGCTGTTTGGGCTATTCTTAAAGATCCTGAACAGCAGTGAGTGAATAGCCGAATGCCGCCGAGTGGCATTCGGCTCGGCTGTTCTGCTCAGTCCCTCAGTGTTACCGAGCAGAACAGAAAAACAGTGAAAAAAGTTTAAAAAGTAAATAGCAAACGATTGTGCAGAGATAGCAGTGACAGCTAGAGGCCAATGGCCGGCCGCTCGGCCAGCTTCGGCTTTCAGCACGGCTCAGCCGAGCCAATGCATATGCGTTCGGCTTGGCTGAGCCGCTCGGCCATGATCGGGAGCTGTACGGGCTATTGTGAATAGCCCGTACAGCACCCCTTCGGTTCTACTGAACCGAAGGGGTCCTGGACCCGAAGCTAGCCGAAGGATCGGCCGAAGCTACGGCCAGATCCTTCGGCAGCTTCGTGAATAGACCCCTAAGAGATTATAAAAATACAGGTGACGTTTATATTTAGAGATACCCTGGCGTTTATTGCTAACATGGGAAAATAACCTTTTTTAATTAGTTAAACATTACAAAATATTATAAGGTTGATTTATGGTAACACGTGTTCACTTCAAAAAATCAATCGGGTCAGGAAGAATTAAAAAGGAGAATTCTATTTGGAACTTACTAAACACAGACAAGGGTTATTTGGTAAATCAGGCACTATGCATATTAAATGTGCATAATGTTTACACATATGCAGAGTATGAAGATAGCATTTAATACATGTTTTCACAGTGTTTTCTTTCTTTGTTGCATCTCTGTCTAATCTCCAGGTTTTCTGATGGTCATAACAGTGCCTATGCAATGTGGGTTGAAATGGTCACTTATAGGAAGTGTTTTAAGAAGGGTCTTCATGGCAGCATTGCAGGTTATATTTTAATAGAAGCGGCAGATTTAAAAATATTAGAAGATTACTTGAATATGTTGAAGCTTTTATGAGATTTTAGTCTTTGGATTTAGATGCACCTTAACGTTATGGGCGAGAAAATCACAAATATAATAATCAATAATACTGTGCAAAAACTTTAAAAACACCCATTGCATGCAATGCTTCTATTAGTGAACCCTTACACCTTTGGGCATGCACTCACCCTTTTGTTGTATACCAGGTCAAAAAGTGCTTGACTGATCTCTTTAACCTGATACTCAAGTACTTAAAGTTGTTTAGACCTTAGTGGTTTTCATTTCCTCTCAATATCCCCTCCATATAATCTAAAAAATAAGCATATTGATTTAGAGGCCAATTGCAGCTGTCCCTGGCTTGAATCCCGGCCAGGACAAAATCTGCATGGACTTTCCATGTTATTGTGTTTGTGTGGGTTTCCTCTGTGTACTCCAGTTTCCTCCCATACTCCAAAGACATTCTGGTAGGTTAATTGATTTCTGTCTAAATCAGCCCTGTATATATGCGAGATAGGGACCTTAGATTGTAAGCTCCTTGAGGACAGGGACTGATGTGAATGTGCGCTATGTAAAGTGAAAAGCACTGAGTAAATTGTTGGAGCTATGTAAATACCTGTAATAAAAATAGTGCTTTTTATATACAGTTGCATCTATTCAAATCTCAGATAAAACCACTTACAAGTCAGGGACACTAGACACTGTGCACTCAGTAGACACAGTACACTCCAAACAATCTACTCAGTTTGTGACTAGATTCGAAGCCTTTGCTGCTCTATCTCTACTAGGTAGAGCAATACAGGCACAAAGCTAAATGTAATTTTTATCTAAACAGGGCCAAAGTATTCCTAGATCTCTGGGATGCATAATAAATTGCATTGGTTTACTAACCAGTTTGTAAATTAAGTTGGACAGAAGAGTATGTTAAACACTGTGGAATAATGATTTTAAAGTATATCTAACCACTTTTTTATTTTTTGTTTTCTGTGTTTCACCACGGAGATGGTCTCCTCTCACTGCCTATCCTGGAGACACAACAGGATGCAACAGGAATTCTCTCAAAAGGAAACATCCACTCTGGGATGGCTATCATTGAAATCAGTGTCCCAATTGGAAGATTTTTACTCACTTCCTGCTCTGGTAACAATGGTAATATTTTATAATAAAATCCAGACAAAGGTTCTAATCTAAAACTAAAGAAAAAGAAGGTTTTTGGAAAGACACTTTTTAGAGATACATTGTAACTAGTACACATGTAATATACTTAATTTTTAAATACAGCCTTTGTACTTGCTGTCTTTGCAGAGTCTTTGCTGTCTTGCCGAGCTAAACGAACTGGTAGAATCTTTAGCAACTGACTCTTCCGAGATTGAATTACAATAAGCATTGGCAGTAATGACAGTACGGCGAATTTACTAAAGGAATTCAAAATCTTAACCTAATAAATTGTATAAATATTTACTTCAGTTCATGCAAATTCCTGTTTGAATACCCAATCATTTACAGATGAAATAAGCAAAGTGAACAGGAATTTGTTTTTAATGTGAGTGGATTATTAAAGTGAATTAATTTATTGTTGTAAGCTTCTCAATTTCTATGGTAAGCCAGCCCAATTGTCTTTTTAAGGCAAATGATAAGAAAGGGAGTATGCAGAGATTATACTTTTTGTAGTTTTCTTTCAAGCAAATATGTTTCCGATGGCCCAAATAACACACTGCTTTATATCTGGCTCTATTGTAACCAGTTCCTGTAGGTTTCTGCATTCTAAGCCATTGTGAGAGCATTGAAATTAAGGTTGGGACTGCTATGCTTGATTCAAAGTTACTTTTAGAGTGTTACACACTTTCGATGTTACTTTAACCACTTGCCGTCCGCCCGTAGTAAAAAAACGGACGGACGGCACTGCAGCATTTACGGGTTGCCGTCTCCAGACGGCAATTATTTTCTGTTCGCGCGCGCCCCCTAGCGGGCACGCACGGGCAGAAAAGACCCGACCATTGCACACACCCATTACCGGGTGTTTCACATATAGGCGATTAGCGGCTCCATAGCCCGGCGATCGTCTATATGTGCTCGTTCGCGTCCGCCCAACCCCCCCTGCGCGGCTGCCGGCGAAGGTTTCCCCCCCCCCTGACCCATCACCGTGAATCCCGGGATCCGCTGCCCCGTCTGCGGCCCGGGATCGGCTCGGGGGGCGGCAGGGGGGGGGGGGGGAGGGGCGCGATCTGAATCCCTGGCCAG
>NW_017306308.1:303219-304324 GCF_000935625.1 Nanorana parkeri
TTATTATTATTATTATTATTATTATTATTATTATACAGGATTTATATAGCGCCAACAGTTTGTGCAGTCCCGGAGGGCTTACAATCTAAAAGGGAGGGGGAAGTGATACATGAGGAGGCAGCTGTGTGGGGATGAATTGTTTGAGAATGTGATGGTTGAGTGGTTAGGTTGAGGTGGGATAGGCTTCCCTGAAGAGATGAGTCTTAAGGGATCAAATTGATAGAATTGTATTTTACATTATGGGGTCTATTCACGAAGCATCCGAAGGATCTAGCGTAGCTTCGGCCGATCCTTCAGCTAGCTTCGGCCCCAGGATCTCTTCGGTTGAGTAGAACCGAAGGGCTGCTGTACGGGCTATTCACTATAGCCCGTACAGCTACGTAACTTGGCCGAGCGGCTCAGTCGAGCCAAAGGCATATGCCTGGGTTTGGCTGAGCCACGCTGAAAGCCGAAGCTGGCTGAGCGGCCGGCCATTTGCCTGCCGACAGCCTGCTTCTGACAGCTGGGCGGAGCCAGCTGGGATCTTACGGATGGCTCCGGCCACTTGCAGAGAGATCAGCGTCCCTGGTTACCAGCTAACCAGGGACACTGATCTCCAGACAGCCTAACTCTCCCGGGCGCTCTGAGAGTCTCCCGCTCCCGGCCGCCAAGGAGAGGAACACTGCTTTTTCTTTTTTTTTTATTCTGACACGGAGCTGTTTTTGGCCATAGGAATACATTGCTAGATTCCTATTGGCTATTTCAATTTGCAATAGCCAATAGCAAACTAGCATTGCATCCGCCCTCTGCTGCAGTTCTCCATCAGGTCCCCACTACTGATTGACAGCAGCAGAGGGCGGGTACAATAGCTAGTTTGCTATTGGCTATTGCAAATTGAAATAGCCAATAGGAATCTAGCAATGCATTCCTATGGCCATAAAATGTTTTTTCTTTTTTTGACGGCAGCAGAACCGCCGGCCAATAGTAAACTGTTGGGCGGAGCTAGCTGTCATTGCTAGCTCCACACAATCGTTTTCTATTTTTATTTTTCTACTTTTTTTACTATTTTTCTGTTCTGCTCGGTCCCACAGAGAGACCGAGCAGAACAGCCGAGCCGAATGCCGCT
>NW_017306308.1:304632-324335 GCF_000935625.1 Nanorana parkeri
AGCAAACTAGCATTGCATCCGCCCTCTGCTGCAGTTCTCCATCAGGTCCCCACTACTGATTGACAGCAGCAGAGGGCGGGTACAATAGCTAGTTTGCTATTGGCTATTGCAAATTGAAATAGCCAATAGGAATCTAGCAATGCATTCCTATGGCCATAAAATGTTTTTTCTTTTTTTGACGGCAGCAGAACCGCCGGCCAATAGTAAACTGTTGGGCGGAGCTAGCTGTCATTGCTAGCTCCACACAATCGTTTTCTATTTTTATTTTTCTACTTTTTTTACTATTTTTCTGTTCTGCTCGGTCCCACAGAGAGACCGAGCAGAACAGCCGAGCCGAATGCCGCTTAGCGGGATTCGGCTATTCACTCATTGCTGTTCGGCATCTATAAGAATAGACCGAACAGCAGCGAGTAGCCTGTCGGAAGTTTGGCTTAGCCAGTGAATAGACCCCTATGTTTTTTTAGCTTTGATCCAGTGGAAGAACATATATTTTAAAGGGGTCAAATGATATGCGAATAACATAAAATATCATGCTTATATACTTTTTTATTCCCAGTTTAGCTTCTTCAGCTAGCCACTCTGCAAAGTAATTGTACAGTTCAGTCTTTTTTTCTAACAAGTGTTATGGCTATTAATTTCATCAGTGCTGAGCAGGCATGTGTGTTGCTCAGTGGCAAATGGTCACACATCATTAAACATGCTTCCTTTCTCAATGCTTTTATGTCAATGTCAAGAAAAAGCCAGTTCTCAATCACTATGTCTGTATCTTGCATTTCACTCTTGTAAAATATACTGTTTTGAGGATGCACATAGCAGTGCAATCGACTCAGTAGAACAGTTGCTGTCATAGAAGTACTGCTATGAAAGATCTTCTTTTCAATATTATTCAAGGAAGTAACTCATCCTACAGAGCAGAACCTTCCTAGCAAAATTACTGTGTTAAAAATAGACCATCAGTCAAGAGGATAATTAATACTGCACATATACTGCAGGTATCAAAATGATTAGTACATAAAATGTGTCATTTTTTTCCTTAAAACAGACACAAGTGTCAGAAGCAATGCCTGATTAGGCTGCACAAGTTGCTTTATTCACAAAAAAAGATCAATGAAGATCTTGATGAATCATGTACTAATTAATCAGTATTACAAATTACACTTATTTGAGTAATGGTATGTGTGCACATGAGATAATAGCTAGTGTTATGTGATAGATTAAGTACAATTTCATTAACATCATGGGGGCACCTTTGTCATTTTCTCCTAAATTAAAAATTTGCAAATGAATAAACAGCAAAAGGAAAACTAAATAAATATGCACGATAAGCAAAACACTTGTTTGTAAAATTACTAATAATATTATAACTAATAGCAATTAGATATCAAGAAAAAAACGTGCTGGTACCATATTTAAATAAGTATCTTTATTTTTGTGTTATTGTTATTTTTAACAAATACAAGTTAAATTGGTATGTGCACCAAAACATTTGTCAATTTTTTTAGCGTAGTATGTAGTGGTGAATAGTAGTTGAAGAAAAAACAGTAAAGGGAAGTAAGTCTTCATTTTACTTTCTTTATTTACTTTGTTATTACTCATTCACATTCACCTGCCAACAGTTCTGGAGACTTCTTACACATCTCTGCAATACGTCACAAGGAGTCCTGTGACGTGGAGGTGGGCGGAGTCTTGGAAGCACAGAAGAGAGCATTGCAGCTTGGACAGAGCTATCCTGGCCCCATGGATTGCTTTTACTGTTTTTATGCATGCTAGTATTACTTTTATGTGAGTATTTAATTTAATAAAGTGTTATCCTCATCATATGCTGTGTACTATGGGCTACTTTTAAATTCATCTTCACAAATCTGTTCAGAATTGGCTGCACAAGGATCACAAGGGGGATCAATAACAATTCTTATGATTGGAGGAACCACTAATAAGGGGATAAGCATGGCTAGACCTTTTACTTTAAGGTCTTAGCTAAAGCTGAGCAGTTTTCCATGTGGTGTATAAACAGTGAGCACCTGAAAGAGATGTAACGGGGACAACCTTCGTTTGGATTTTTCACAATCACCAAGATTGGACTATGTATGTTGTGTGTCACTTAAATGTACAGAACAAAGAAGCAGATCACCAGCACTCAGTAGTAAAGATGAAGATGTCCTTTTTTTATTGGACAAAGACGTCACAGTGATTAGAAAAGCCGACGTTTTGGGGCCGTGCAGGGTCCCTTCCTCAAGGCAGAAAGACGTGAGGAGGGGACCCGGCGCGGCCCCGAAACGTCGGCTTTTCTGATCACTGTGACGTCTTTGTCCAATAAAAAAGGACATATTCATGTTTACTACTGAATGCTGGTGATCTGCTTCTTTGTTCTGTGTTTGCATGGCGCCATCCGTGGTTATCACTGCGAGCACCATTTTTCTTGTTGGCCGGGACTGCTGCGAGGTGTGCGGAGGCCCCCCACATCGATCTACAACTTAACTGTACACGGACTTTTAAAAAAAATTTTAACATTCATTTTTGTACTAACAGTGTAAAATCCTAATAAAAGAAGAATGCAGTGATTTGCAAATCTCATAAAACCAAATTTTATTTACAATAGAAAATAGAAAACATAAAACATATCAAATGTTTAAACTGAGAAAATGTACTTTTTAAAGAAAAAAATAAGGTAATTTGAAATTGATGGCTGCAGCACGTGTTTAACATGGTATAGCATCCCCTCTTCTGTTAACAACAGTGTAGGACTTAGTAACGCACTGGACTAAGAATAGAAGCACACTCAAACAATCCAAGCCCTTCCTTGCTACCTGCTCTGTCTCCAAGCAGCCTTCTCAGCCCCAGCACAGCTAAGTCGCCCGCCTCCTGTAGAGCCCGCACTGTATGAGAGGCACTTTTGGGTCGCATACCACAGGTTGAGAACCACTGCTTTAGTGAGATCTAATCCTGTCATGCTGTCAGGATCAATCACTAAGGTTATGATTGGCTGTTCCTAAGTTTGGAGCAGCCTAATAATAGCCAAAGATTAAAAAAAAATTAAATCATCATGACTACTTGATATAATAGACAAAAATAAATAAATTGTAAAGTGTAAAAAAAATAAAATAAAGTAAAACAAATTAACAAATTAAAATAATATATAAATATATTTTTATACTATTATTAATATAAAAAATTCAAAAAAAATAATAATAATCAAAACTTGTGAAAAAATTGTTTTCTTCTAGGTTTTTTCCTCATTTTTTATTTTATTCAAACTGAGTGAGGGGTTAGGTACACATATGTGATATAATTATATAGCCCTATCTGTCCTCTAAAAAACAATATATAATATGTGTAGGTACATTTAGTAAGAAAGTATATTACTGCTGTGGAAGAATCACACAGCAAAAATGTAAAAAGTGTGTCAGTCATTTATGAACAGAAACTGAAAACTAGCTCAGTCATGAAGGGGTTAAAACAGAAGCTGGCCTGCTACTAACAATAAATTACAGATCCCGGCAGCTGTTTGTAAACAATGTCACTTTTAAGGAGTACATTGTATTGTATTGCTCCACAATTTTATGTGCAGGACTTAGGAATTCCCAGAGCATGTTATTTAAAGGATTTGTGTATTTTTAATATGCCCTTTAAGCTGCATTTAAAGACCCTCTACCTGCTGAAAGGTATTTTTTTAAAGTTTTGCATTGATACATATCCCCCTTGGCATTGCTCAGCTATCAATCCTCTTTTTGTAATAAAGGGTTGCACATTAGCCTTAAAAAGAATAGAAAAGATTGAAAGATTTGGCTTCCATGGACTGTACAGCGTTTTTGGTGCTGTGTTCAGTGTTTGCAAACTTCCTGCAAGGTTTGTCAAATGCCCTTTGAAGCACATTTTCCCATAAGTCACTCATCACTGGTCCTCTGGTCAGTTTAAATGTTAGTAGTGTACTTTAGACAGCCTATAAGCCTGAGATAACAGTGGAACAATCTAACTGTTTTGGCTTGAGCTGGTTCTATATATTGACTATGGTGTCAGACAGATGCTTACTAGCTGACAGCTATATGGAAGAACACTACAGTTATTTCTAGAGGTAAGTGGTGTTAACAGTGTCTGCCACTCTGTTCAATCCATACCCACTATCTTTCATTAAGAGGGTTATTCATAAAGTTGCCGAAGGCAGCCGTGTGAAAAATTAACCAGAAGTGAAGTGAGAAGAATGCTGTTCAGCTATTCACTTCAGGCTTGTACAGCTGACTTTAGCTGTACATTGGCTGAAATCAGCTGTACATCAGCATGTTCAGCCAACCTGAAGTGCAGAAGGAGTTCGACTCAGCCGATCCAACATCTGGATCATCTGAGCCGAGCCTCCGGCAGGCTACTCGCTGCTGTTCGGCCTATTCTCATACTGAGCAGAATAGAAAAACAGTAAAAAAAAGTAGAAAAAAAAAGTAAAAAATGATTTGTATTGGCCGGAACCAGCTGTCATTACAAAGAGAGCTGGGCAGAGCCGGCGGTGATATCAAATCCGGCTCTGCTGAGCTCTCATCTTCAGGAGCCCACACTCACAGGCCGCCGCACAGCAGACCTGAGGAGCCGGAAGCAGTGGAGAGGAGCTGCTGCTGCTGTAAAGATGGAGCCAACAACTATTCCCTGAGGGAGCGAAAGAGCCGGCTCCCCGGGAGTTCTCCTCGTAATGGCAGATCAGCGTTCCCTGGTTACCAAGGTGACATGCTGATCTGTCATTGCAAGTGGCTGGAGCCAGACGTGAGATGACAGCTGGCTCCTCCCAGCTGTCAGTAGCAGGCTTTCGGCTGGCCAATGGCCAACCAATCGTCCCCGTTTCGGCTTTCACCTGGGCTCAGTCGTTCCGAAGCATATGCCTTCGGCTCAACCGAGCCGCTCGGCCAACTTCGGGAGCTGTACAGGCTATAGTGAATAGCCCGTACAGCAGCCCTTTCAGTTCTACAGAACCGAAGGGCTCAGACGGCCAAAGCTAGCCGTAGCTACGGCTTCTTCGGCTAGCTTTGTGAATAACCCTCTAAGTGATCCTCCATTTTTATTTCTGTTACCACTACTTGCTTTGCCTGCTCTCCTCTCTAATCCCTCTCTGCTACTCTATACATGCCCACTCTCCTTCCTTCCATGATTATTCTGTTTTTTGCACATCCATGCCCACTCTCCCTGTGATCATTTTCTTCTACTTCTATTCATCACTACTCTCCACTTCTTTTTATGACCTCTCTCTTTATCTCTGTGACCATTCTCTTCTACTTCTATTCATACCTGCTTTCCTCTCTCATCAATCTCCTTGGATTTTGTCTGAGTCCTGAGGAAGCCTAGGTTTCTCAGACATTTCTACAACCTCAATCATATACAAAGGATTCTAGCATAAATTTTGCACTATTAAAAGATGTTGTTTGGACCCATTTTTCAGGTTTATAATAGGTGTCTTGAATGGACTCCTTAGAAATAAAAATTGAGTAATTATTTGGGTGATACTGCCTCTGGGCATTCAGACCTGAGAGGTCTGACATAGCTGTGGTGGAAAGAGATGATTGAGATGTTCAATGGACCATTTCCTTGTTGGCAGAAATTAGGGCTGTGATGAAATTCAGTTTTTGTTCAAGTTTAAAGCTGCACTCCAGGCAGATATAAAAGACACACACATTTATGTACACCATCACAAGAATACATATTTAATGTATTCTTTTGGTATTCTAAATACACAAGCCTATGTTTTGGGACCTAGCAGGATCCCTTTCTCAAGGCAGGATTCTCTTTACCTTAGGAAAAGGATCCTGTAAGGTCTCGAAATGTCAGCTTGTGATACCTGTTGATTATGTGAATAAAGGACAAAATTATCACTATACTAAGGTGTACTGGTGAAGATCCTTATTTTCCCTTTAAAAACAAAGCAGACGTCATTCTGTTTCCACATGTAACAATTCTAAAGAAATTAGACTTTCCATTGCAACAGGAGTAAGCTCCTGTCCTGAACAATTCATCATTATAAGGGCTAGTTATAGAGTAGCCACAACAATTATATGTACAAATCAAGCTGAATGTTTATGGCACTCTTCAAATCATTTGGGAAAATAAATGAATGGTACAATAATAATCTCCATGTTATTTTTTATCTAGACCAATATGTTTGACCTTTGTGGTATAAATATATTTATCTGCTTTGTATATGAGGACACTTTGTATTGTATTACCAAATGCCAATTTTTTTCCCATATTTTCACTGATCCTGCAAAATATAACATTGACAACAGTTGTTAATCGTTTTCAGTTCTTCAACATACAAAGAAACAAACAATAAAACACAGACTTTTGCATAGGGAATGTAATGTAATTTTATACATTACATAGACTTCATATTTTGTGTGCTTTGGATGTAACAGTTTTTTTTTTACATTGGTCACTGACATTTAAGCTTTGATCTCTTGAAAATAAAATAATCGGATCGTAGACATCAGACCTCACCATTATATTTGGCATCTCATCTAACATTTCTACATTGCATTTGTGTTTCTCCTGCATGTTTCCTCTGAGTAGAATAGACTATTTTAAGTGGGACATTTTCAGTTTGACAAAACATTTATTATATCTTATTCAGTTTTTTATGCACTGAAGCATGTCTGCATGCCACACTTGATATTTTACTTCAGAGTAGGTTGTAACATCTCAAGCATTTTATTTCTATTTTAAAATTTAATAATTTTACCTAATTTTTAAGATAGTTAATTGTGCTATGTACCTTCACTTCTCCCAAAAACAGACTTTCTATGTTTTAATCTAAGATCACTTTCCCTGGCATTTAAATTAAAAGCCTTTCCTTGTTGTGTGGACCATTGTATGCATTTTTAAAGTAACTATTGGGTCACATCTACTGATCTTACCTTTGGAGATGTTTGTCTGTTCGATATTCTCCTGAATTCCAAATTTTCAAGTATGTTTGCCAGAACACAAAACATATTCCCCATAAGGACTTTCATTGCACTGTGAGCTGTGGTTATGTAAACTACTGTGGCCAGTAATGTGGTGTTAACAATGTGCCAGCCCCCCCTTAATATAAAAGTTAACTCTGCAATCAGCCTTTTGTCAGTGTGTGTTGGAGTTAGTGAAGGACAGCTGAGAGTGATTGCAGGGAGAGACAGTTAATGCAACTGTACTGTGCTAGTCTGCTACCACAGAGAAAGCTTTTTTGGTTATTGTGTTTGATGGTTGGTATTTGGAGTTAGTTTTTTGGGGTGGCAGCAGCTTGAAGTTTCCATTGTTAGGAGTACTGAACTGCATATTATTGTGGTACAGTTTACTGCACAAAAACACTGAATTGTAAAGTGCACCAAAGCATCACATCCACCATCCACAAATTGCTATAGCTGTTTGAGGAATCACCCATTACCATTGTGTTTGAGAGTCTACAGGGAGAGGCAGAGGTTGTTCACATGCAGCTATTATGGGTTAAGTAGGTTCTATATCCATAGGCCAAAAAGATGTTCAGGCCGCACATGTCGCTGGGCATGATTTTTTTCCCCTGGCAATAGGTGCACTACACAGCCAGAGTATGTGGAGGAGGTACAGGAATGGAAAGCCAAGGCTTCATCTTTCTTCTCACAGGCTCAGAATAGCACAATGTCATCAGCAGCTGCAAATGTGCCCTTTTCTTTCTTCTCATCCACAGCTAATCCTGCTCTTGCCTTGCAAACTGGCGTGGGGGAGTTGGCTGAATGTTTTCAGAACAGTTTCAGGCACTTGTTGCAAGAGGATGAGAAGCAATTAATTTCCTCTGAGTCTAAGGAGAGCATAAGGAACATAGAGGGAGGGAACAAGAGGTAGAGAGAAACAATTGCTAGTGATGTTCCTGCAACTGCAGCTTACTGCCGAGGTGGCTTCAGCAATGAGGAGGGTGGGGATGATGATTAAGTCTCAGACCATACCTGGGTGCCAGAGATAGTGGAGGAGGAAACTGAGGGAGGGGCACAACATCAGTGAGCAGGATTTTGTCCAGGGGCAGCTTGCAGAGGAGTGGCAGGAGATGCCCTATTCCACCTGTTGACACTGCTCCATTGGGTGCAGGCCACTGGTATCACCAGCTCCACTACTCAGAGATTAGCTGTGTGGGTTTTTTTCACACATGTGCTGCAGGCAGGGCCATGGTGATTTACTGTTAAATCTATCGGCCCTTTCAGTACCACATGCATGAAGAGAAAAATTACTGTTCATTACAAAACATGGTGGGAGCGGCACTTATATGTTACTGGTTACATAGTTACATAGTATTTGAGGTTGAATATAGACACAGGTCCATCAAGTTCAACCTTATGTGTAAGTGTGTGTGGTGTGTGTGCATGTGTGTATGTGAGTCCCTGTTAATCACCTCACTTCAAAAGTGAACAAGTCCACTTTTAGCAATTTTGGCTCATAGCTTTGATCCTCCAGTCCCATATTAGCTTAGTTACCCTTCTCTGGACTCCCTCCAGCTCCAGGACATCCTTTCTGTGGATTGGTGACCAATGCTGAAACGCATACTCAAGATAAGTTGAACCAGTGATCTATAAAGTGGAAAAATTATCACTTTGTCTCTACAGTACATTCCTTTTTAATACAAGACAGTACTCTGCTAGCTTTGTTTGCTGCAGCCTGGCATTGCAAAGCTATTATTCAATCTGTTGTCTACTATGACATCCAAATATTTTTCCATTTCTGACTTCCCTAGTGGAGTTCCCATTAATGTGTATTCCACTTGCCTGTTTTTAACCCCAAAATGCGTTTAGCAATTGTTTACAATATTTCTATTGTGATGGAGTGTGTTTATGAAGGACTCAGATATATAAAATATGAAAAAATATATTTATTTGATTTTAAATTCTTGTTGGTTTAAAAGATTCATGCAGTTCAATAAAATATTGTTTACAACTTCTCTTGTGTTGATGTTCATGTGCAATTCACAAATACATATATCTAATTCTATGACTATTGATGATTGGTGTATTCGCAAACCGTATTTCATACATTTTCAATACATTCACGTGGATAAGAATATACACATAATTGATACTTTCTATTACAGGTATATTACTATTTGATGAGTGCCCTACGCGTTACGCCCAGAAAGGCTTCCTCAGGGGGATATATTCACTCTGTATGTTTGTGTATACCGACTTTCAGCAATAATCTGTTTTTTCAAAAAGAAAGAATATATATCATATAATACCATATATATTAATATTGAACCACAGGATGGAATCAACATACAATCTATCAGTAAACTTCCATTCATTTCATTTTCAGTTTCTAGTTATATATATACTTTAATGATATTTCCTTTTTCAATGAAATATCAATATTTATCTTTTTCATTTGTTATTGATAGCTTGATATTTTATGCATGGGGAATCTTATTCACATTGGTTGTTTATCCATCAATATTAATTCATTTTTAGTGCATCAATTAGATCATTTACATTCATTATTAATTCACTTGTTCAATATATACAGATAATTCATCATTGTTTGTATTCGATAATAATAATTTACAAAAAACATACATTCATTGGTCTAGATATATCGGAAGCATATTATTTATCATACATATATATATATATAAATCTAATTGAATTGTATTACCTTTCTATTCGACTATTTCAACCCGGAACTGCGAGATCCTGGAGAGGACTTTCATCCCCCTCCAGGGTGATGGGGGTTAACCTCGTCTACTCTCAACAGAGTGTCACACGGCGGAACTAGAGACGCACAGGGAATCCAGTATACCTTCACAGTGCTAGAAAGTGATCATAGTGCTTCATTTATATCAAAGTCTGTGTTTCATTTTGTATTCAAATATGGTGAATTTTACATATTTGTAAGGATCAAAATCGTTGCGAAGGATATACACTAAGTTAAAATAACAATAGGAATTCAAAATGCAAATCGAGGTAAGAAAGTATCGCTGTTTCAGCCTTGACAAAGCGACAAAGGTTGCTCAGCAACACAGATACAATGAATATGAAGGGAGTGAGTTAGATGCGGCCTGTAGGATTGCCACACCCCCCCATTGACGTCATACGCTAGCCAGCGTGGCGATCGCGGGAGGGTGGACGCATAAAAAGGGATACAAACTGTCAGTGCAGAGAAAGGGAACGGAGAGATACACACGGATCGACACGCAGGAAATAAGATACTTTTTACTGATTCACTACGGCTGAGAAAGCGGAACACAGCAGTGGGTGTGATTGCTTAAGGTAAAGGAGCGCTAGGGCACTAAGGATATACATGTGGGTTGGCAGTGTTTAAGCACAAAATATTTTCAAGTTTGTATTTTTTTTGGGGGGGATAGAAAGGGCCATTTAAAGCCGTGACTACACAGATCTTGAACTAAATCACGTTAATATAGATATATAGGAGGATATGGTATCTAAAACCGCCTGGATATATTGGCCACTATACTTAGGAATAGAGGGAGAGCACTATAAATATGTAAAATTCACCATATTTGAATACAAAATGAAACACAGACTTTGATATAAATGAAGCACTATGATCACTTTCTAGCACTGTGAAGGTATACTGGATTCCCTGTGCGACTCTGGTTCCGCCGTGTGACACTCTGTTTCAGAGTAGACGAGGTTAACCCCATCACCCTGGAGGGGGATGAAAGTCCTCTCCAGGATCTCGCAGTTCCGGGTTGAAATAGTCCAATAGAAAGGTAATACATTTCAATTAGATTTATATATATATATGTATGATAGATCACTATGCTTCCGATATATCTAGACCAATGAATGTATGTTTTCTGTAAAATATTATTATCGAATACAAACAATGATGAATTATCTGTATATATTGAACAAGTGAATTAATAATGAATGTAAATGATCTAATTGATGCACTAAAAATGAATTAATATTGATGGATAAACAACCAATGTGAATAAGATTCCCCATGCATAAAATATCAAGCTATCAATAACAAATGAAAAAGATAAATATTGATATTTCATTGAAAAAGGAAATATCATTAAAGTATATATATAACTAGAAACTGAAAATGAAATGAATGGAAGTTTACTGATAGATTGTATGTTGATTCCATCCTGTGGTTCAATATTAATATATATGGTATTATATGATATATATTCTTTCTTTTTGAAAAAACAGATTATTGCTGAAAGTCGGTATACACAAACATACAGAGTGAATATATCCCCCTGAGGAAGCCTTTCTGGGCGTAACGCGTAGGGGACTCATCAAATAGTAATATACCTGTATTAGAAAGTATCAATTATGTGTATATTCTTATCCACATGAATGTATTGAAAATGTATGAAATACGGTTTGCGAATATACCAATCAGCAATAGTCATAGAATTAGATATATGTATTTGTGAATTGCACATGAACATCAACACAAGAGAAGTTGTAAACAATATTTTATTGAACTGCATGAATCTTTTAAACCAACAAGAATTTAAAATCAAATAAATATATTTTTTCATATTTTATATATCTGAGTCCTTCATAAACACACTCCATCACAATAGAAATATTGTAAACAATTGCTAAACTCATTAATTAGGAGGTGTGGACTCAGGTCGCCTAGGGTGGGGTCTGGGAAGTACCATTACTGGATTAACCCCAAAATGCATTACTTTACATTTATCAACATTGAACCTCATCTGCCTTATAGTTGCCCACTCCCGTATTTTATTCAGGTCCTGCTGTAATGTTATAATGTCTAAGTCCATGTCTATTACCCTCCCAATTTAAGTATCACCTGCAAACACAGACACATTGCTATTAACACACTCCCCAATATCAATAATAAACAGGCTAAACAGTATGGGGCCTAGCACTGAACTCTGGGGCACACCACTCTTGACCTTAGACCAATCTGAAAAGAGCCATTTATCAATACTCTCTGGACACGTTCCTGTAGCCAGTTCTCTATCCATTTACACACCATTTCATCTATGCCCATAGATTTAAGCTTGTGTATTAAGCGTCTATGGGCTACTACGTCAAATGCTTTTGCAAAATCCAGGTACACAACATCCACTGGTTTTCCTCTATCCAGATCTCTACTCACCTCTTCGTAGAATGTTAGTAGATTGGTCTGACAAGAATGGTCCTTCATAAATCCATGCTGATTTTCACTTATTATATCTTTGACACAAACAAAATCCCCTAAATAGTCCTTTATTATTCCCTCAAACAGTCTGCATACTATTGATGTTAGACTGAATGGTCTGTAGTTCCCAGTTTGGCATCTTGAGCCTTTTTTTAATATTGGTACTACCGTTGCTTTACGCCAGTTACTTAGTACCCTTTCAGTCATTAATGAGTCATGGAAAATGAGGAACAACGGTCTCGCTATAGCATGGCCGAGCCTAAAAAACATTGGATAAGACTGGCTACAGGAAATAGCAAGTCTATGAGAGGTTACTAATAGATCGGGACAGACCCAGTAAATATGTAAAAAAGTTTATTGCACATATATGTAGACATAGACACATCAACACACTGACAGATACATTTAAAATCAAAAACACATAATTGTCTGCAGACCTCAAACAATGTAAACAGATTGGATATATGGTCACATTAATGTTGACCTGATGTTAAGACAGAAACCAGCCATACTGAGTAAGTGTGCAATTGCACAATATCTCCAAACAGGGAGAAAAGCCCCTAAACGGGATTAAAGGCTAAAAAGCAGGATAGTTCCAACCGGGCTGGAGATAACAAGAAATTATGTATAAGGTATCCTTCAATTGAAAAAACGGAACTTCAGACTCCACATCTGAATGTCAGCAAGTGCCGCAAAAAAAATAATTTTCATGCCTGGAAAGATTGAGGGGAACATGTTTCTTCTCAGATTAGATATGGAATCTAGTGTATCCATACACTCTTTTATACCTTCCTTCCGCAAACAAGTGTTACTAGCGAGCAGCTCAAAGCACAGTTAGCAACCAGCACGTTTTATCCTTATGTGTATAGCTTGCCGCCTGTGCTTGCGGCTATAATGTCAGGCCCATATGTGGGAAAAAGTCTACTCACATATATGAAAGTCCATGAGATTTTTAATTTCTTTTCTGTTTCTCCAAGCTGAAATATTCCATCTGATTCAAAGAAGGTTTTCTCCTGAAATTGTTAGCCTGGTAATCTCTCCTTCTTTGAACATGTATGGTAGTTTCCCAGTCATCTGGAGGAAATCAGTTTGCTGTGAGTCAATATAATTCATCCATGGATAGAAGGTCTAGGGGCCATCCAACCCGACAGCCGTTTAACGTCTACGCGTTTCGCCCCTCCCACACAGGGGCTTCATCAGGACGTCCTGACGAAGAATTTTAAAGAATTTAAAATTCTTCGTCAGAGCAGCTCAAAAGAATTTTTGGGGGTTTGTCTTGCCTGCTTTTGCAACCTGTCGTTGGTTTTGAATCTTTGAGAGGTTTATTTCCTTTTTACATATTTTGTTATATTCTTTGTAGCTTTCAAATGACGACAGTGTTCCTTCATTTTTTATTTTTTAAACGCCCTTTTCTTATTGTTCATGGCCTTTTTAACATTGGATGTGAGCCACATGGTTTTTACTTTTAGCCTTTTAAACTTATTGCTTCCTGGAATATATTTTGCTGTATGGTTGCGAACAATTGTTTTGAAACATTCCCATTCTTGTTCTGTGTTTCTTGATGAAAATATTCCCTCTCAGTTTAAGTCTTCAAGAGCATCCCTCAGCATGGGAACATTTGGTATCCTGAAGTTAAGTGTTTTTATTTTTCCAGTATGTGCATGTTGTTTACAACTTAAGTTAAATGGTTAATACTACAGAAAAAACCATGGGGGTTTTTCACAAAGCTGCCGAAGCATCTAGCCGTAGCTACGGCTGATCCTTCGGCTAGCTGCGGCCCCAGGACCCCTTTGGTTCAGTAGAGCCGAAGGGCTGCAGTACGGGCTATTCACTATAGCCCTTACAGCTCCCAAAGTTGGCCGAGCAGCTCAGTCGAGCCGAAGGCATATGCTTCGGCTCGACTGAGGCCAGGTGAAAGCCTGCTACTGACATCTGGGCAGAGCCAGCCGTCATCTCACGGCTGGCTCCGGCCACTTGCAGAGAGAGATCAGCGTCCCTGGTTACGAGGTAACCAGGGATGCCGATCTGACATTACACCTTACACATTACACAGCGGTTCCGCCGGGTTCTGAGTGTGTAATGACAGATGGGCATCCCTGGTTACCAGGGACGCCCATCTGTCATTACACTGAAAACCCAGCTGAGCCCCCATGATATCACAGCTGCTCCGTCGTGTTCTCAGTGTGTAACTGAGCCTGGAGGAGAAGGCGAAGCGGGGTAGGCACCGGCTGGTAAGAGGTCCCAGGGTTGTAAGCTGGGCCCTCTGCCCCAGCCTGTGCCCACATGTTGTGCCCAGACACCGGACTGGCCACTGCTCTGGAGGTAAGGCAGGCTGGTAATCATGGTGGATACCCTGGTGGTGGGCACATAGACCGGAGAGGAGGTAGCAGCACTGTGCATGAAGCCCCCAGCCCCTTTATGAGATGGGCGTCCCTGGTTACCAGGTAACCAGAGACGCCAAACTGTCATTACTACGAGAGCTTAGGAGAGCCGGCGGTGATATGAAAGCCGACTCTGCTAAGCTCTCATCCTGATGACAGAACAGCGTCCGTTGGCTACCAGGTAACCAGTGTACGCTGTTCTGTCATTAGGATGAGAGCTTAGCAGAGTCGGCTTTCATATCACCTCCGGCACCGACAAGCTCTTATTGTAATGACAGCTGGTCGCGACCAATAGAAACTGGGTCACTGTCACTGCAAGCTCTGCCCAATTCTATTTTTGTTTTCACTTTTTTTGACTGTTTTTCTATTCCGATAAGCAGCATTCGGCTATTCACTGACTGACTGCTGTTCTATGAGAATAGGCCGAACAACAGCCAGTAGCCTGCCGGAGGTTCGGCTCAGCCGATCCAGATGTTGGATCGGCTGAGTCGAACTCCTTCTGCACTTCGGCTCGGCTGAACATGCTGAGCATGTTTGGCCGACCCGAAGCCAGCTGCAGCAAGCCGATATATGGCTGATTTTAGTCGATTTACAGCTGAAATCAGCCGTACAAGCTTGAAGTGAATAGCAGAACAGCGTTCGGCTCACTTCACTTCGGGTCGGTTATTCACTCGGCTGCCTACGGCAGCTTTGTGAATAACCCCCTATGTGTTTATATTATTTTGTTGCATGACCAATGCAATAGATCTGAGATCTAAACCTCAATTTACTAAGGTCACCTTGAAAAAGGGATTCACATTTGTAATAGTAAATATAACAGAGCTGAGTATGTTTAGAAATAATAACTATACTAAGAGGATACATTCATTTATAATGATATTTATTAAGATAAACTACAATGTTAAAAGAAATATAAGCATATTATATATGATATTTTAGCTGGTCATGGTCAAAGAGGATCTATTTACTTTCTGATTCTCGAGTTACAGCAAAATATGGTAAAATGTGTATATGTTTATCCTTATTATAGACGTTGACTTGGTATGTTGCAAGCAAATTAACAATTATTTCTTGTGAAAGAAGCATTTTGTGTTTTTCCAAACACAATGCTAAAAAAAGCTGAAGTAATCTATTAGAACTCCAAAATAATTGCTTTGTGTTCTGATTATAGCCGTTCTTTATTTGTTAAAAAAAAACACTCTAAGAAATCACACAGATGCATGCAGAGCCTATTATAGGAACATTGTCTCTGAAGCACTGTGGAGTTTCCTTTATGCAGTTTTAAAGAATCACTTAAGCAAACCTTACATTTTATACACAATGAAGCTGAGCAAGCATCTCTTCCTGGATTCCTTTCTATAATGCTGGGTATATCATTTATTTATAACAGCCATGGAAATCATGCAGCATACTACTGAAATGTCATATAAGTTAATTATTATGAATAATACAGTAGGTCACATCCCTTCATTTGCTAATCATTTACAGAGATTCTCTCCAGAGTTTTTACTCTATGCCTAATTGCGTACTGTCTGTCACAGCAACAGTTACTTATTTTATTATCTTTAATTCATTACTAGCTAATGCCCAGCAATTATGTTTTGCCATAAAAATTCCTATTTTGTGAGATATTACTGAGTTTACAGTGTTTGTCTTTTTAAATAATTACATATGTACTATAAGTTCACTTGATTAAAACACTTCTTTCTTAATATGCACAGTAATGATGCATATACTGTATTTGTTACATAATACATTTAATAAAAACAAAATTATGAAAAAAAATTCAAACAGTAGCAAGTATTAAATGGTGGCTCTTAATAGGCAGACATGGTTGTAGAGATATTTTCAGTGGGTAAATGTTTGAAAAGGCATCAGAAGTCTCAGTTAGGGAACTGGTAAATAAATCTTTTAGACTAAAAGAGTCCTTTTGCCTCCAAATCCCGTGCCCCCATGATTATGTTAATAATGAATCCCCATGTAATCCTACTTCTTTTTTTATCAGAACTTGTTAAGGTTTCAGGGAAGCGCAGGTTCTAAACCACCCCAAAAATACTGCCAGTCACCAAGAAAGAGGCTGAAGACTAATGAGCAAAACTCGAGGATAGAAATGTGTAAAACATAGCTGGTTCTCACCTCTAAAACATACAGGAAACAAAGATAAGGCATTTATAAATGATCTTCTTGATAGCCATATGGACTCACACTGGTGGTGCTTCCCTTGTTCTTCATTCTTTTGTGTCTTATGGGTTGTAATAAAAGTTAAACTTCATTTTACGTTTAAGTCCTAGAGATGTGCTTGATTTTCAATCTGTCAATGGCTCACTGAATAAGATTCAGTTATTTTGTAAAAGACATAGTAAATACAATTGATCAAAAAAAGAAAAGAATTAATGTGTTTTCATAGAAAAAAAAACAGTAAATTGCAATTCCTCTTATGTATTTATTTGTTACAGGTATTTATATAGTGCCGATAATTTACGCAGCGCTTACTTATCTATTTTGGGAGAAAAGTGGAAGGTTTTGGTATTATTTTCAAATGAATTCTCTCAATGTTTTTTGGATAATCTATAATGTATCAAGTAGTAAAGTGTTTCGTATTGTGAAATTACTAATTTATTCTCCCTGGAAGAGAGCTGAGGTCCACCTAGCAGAGAAATTATAGTGTCCCATGCAGCAGAAATATTTGGCTGTGTCCTATCCACCCAAAACATAGAAATCTGATCTATATGCCGTTACAGTTTAACAGAGAGGTTCTAGCAAATCAGAAGAACTGTAGGGAAAAGCAATAAAGGAATAAAAAAAATACATTTGATGTTTTGAAGCAAGCACAATATAGCAGAAAGGACTAAGTCAACTGCTGGTATACAAATGTAACTACCAGTGAGAAGTGATGGGCAAATCTGGAATCCGGAAATCTTGTTTGACATTCAGTAAATCAGAATTTAGAGGCCACTGAAGTCTATGGAGGGCAAATTTTGTTATTAAATTCATTTTTAGAACTAACACGCTACTACTGCCAAAAAGGCACATGAATCTCGGTTATGCCATAGGGGACATGTACCAATGTAAAAATAAAATGCAGAGGGTTTTTTCATGTATCTTCAAGGGCAACATTGAAAATATGCAAATCCGTTCAATAACATGCTTGGGGATGTGTTAAAGCTGTAAATGGAGCTATAGCACAGTTCAATTTCCATCAACAATCTTAGCTTACACTGGCAGTGCATATTTGACCATGAAATGTGATTCATTTTAGTTTTTTAATTAAAAAAAAGGTTTTTCAGGTAGCTTTAGCAATGACATCAAACAATAATAGACAACTTTGACTGGCAAATAAAAATTGGCCAGTAGTTGCTTTCCCTATTTTCACTGATGTAAAACTGTCCTGTCACTGAACAATTCCTCCTATCAGGTTTACATTAAAAAACAAGAGACTGTAGTTGATATAGCAGTGTAAAATTGGCCAGCAGCAGGACAATTGAAAATAACAAGGCTAGGCCCAAATTTACTAAAGAAATGAGCACAGGCTGGGACAAGAATTAAGATACTGTAGAGTATAGAGCAGTGTAGAATTGGCCAGAAACAGGAGAGTTTTTATCAAAGATAATAGGCCAAAATGTACTAGAAACAAAGGGCAGGCAGATGTTTTACTACATTAATTATGAGACTGCAGATCATACAGAAGTGTAAAACTGGCCAGCAGCAGGACAATTTTAATGAGCAAGGATGAACCCAAATTTAAAGAGCCAAGGCTGGGGTTTTACTACACAAATTAGGATACTGAAGAAAATACAGCAGTTAACAGCAGCAGGCCAAACTGATGTACACCTAACACCATAGATATTTTATCTATGGATATAGGGGGTGCAGTAAATCTGAGTTATATAATGTGAGGTGGTTTGTATGCATACTATTCTTACATTTAATTATTCGTTCAAACAATGCAGCGGTGTGCTGTTTTCAAATGGTAGCTCCAATAGCAGATGGTCAGCAACAACTGAATGCACCATTTTGAACACCCCAAACTTAAAAAAGACCTATCAACATAAAATAAATATCAAAAACTCAAAATAAATGAAAACTCCAAAATATCTATTACAAAATACCACTTTTTCTTTAACAATAGCCTTGCAAAAAATAAATGAATAAAAATAAAAAATAAAATAAAGGCCCTAGCAACATAAAAAGCCAACCCTTCAAACAAAGGCCCACACCTTGCAGCAGAATATTTTTTTGTTATGGACAGGATAGAAGCTAAAAGTGGCCGCTGACCTCAAATCAACCACAAAAAAAGGGCAAAAATCAGAACAAAGTGGGTTGATTGCCCAAAGAGCTAGCAATCAGAATTACAACACAGTTCCCTAACTTTCCTAATCTCTCTCTATTAATTTTTTTATCAATAAGATTTTATTGATGAAACAAAATCAGATTAACAGATTAATACAGCAAGATGTCATACAGCATATTTTCAAATTGTAGCGTTCTCGCAGCGGGTATCGGGGACTCGTTGGGTTTCTTTGTGGTGATGAAAGGGCTATTGCGTGGAATCGACTTGTGTCTACATTAGGTCTTAGACTAGGTATAATTGGTTGTGAAGGGGGGGGGTGTTGCATGTACGTCTTAGCGGTAGTAGCTGGCTTTTGGTAAGTATTCAAAGTTTACATTGAATGTAAGTCTCCTGAAGGAACAAAGATCGAAAATATCTGCTATACATGTCATCAACATAACGGGGAATTTGAGTGTCTAACAAGCTATATCATAGCCTGTATTTGTTAGAATGAAAGATTGCAAGTTAGCCTTATGATGTATGGAAATGTCTTGGTTAATAAAGTCATCCCAATCAGACATGTTTACATTACAATCAGAGGAACAGGTAGACGCGTCTATCAAATCCATAGAGAAAAATTTTAAAAGTATACTTTTCAAATCAGAAAGATGTGGCGATTCACTGATTAACCATTTTTGCAGTATACATTTTTTGGCTCCCAGTAGGCACAAGTGTTCCCAGCGTTTCAGAGGGAGTTGCTGTGTGAGATGTGTGTTAGGAAGGTAATGGAATAGACATAGCAGGGGGTGGACCTCTCGACGGGTGTTCGTGATGGACCCCATATAGGCCAATGTTTGGTTCCAAAAGGTGGCAATTATTGGGCAGGTCCAGAAAAGATGCGTAATATCTGGTAAGTATGCTGCACATTTAGGGCATGC
>NW_017306308.1:324387-367240 GCF_000935625.1 Nanorana parkeri
TTATTTTTTTTTAGCAATAGGATTTTATTGATGAAACAAAATCAGATTAATACAGCAAGATGTCATACAGCATATTTTCAAATTGTCAAAAGGTCAGATGTCATCTATTACTCTAAAGAGCCTCCATAACATTGGAGTTATCAGGAAATAAACAAAATATAACAACGACAAATGCTGGAAGCGGAGTGCATCCGTGACATTGATGCCAAAATCGACTATCTAGCTAACATGAGTTAAATACATAAAGATCTGACAAGTAAAAAGAAAGAAAAAAAATCAAACAGAGTAGAGCAAATTTTACATAACAAAAATTCTGTAGCGTTCTCGCAGTGGGTTTCGGGGACTCGTTGGGTTTCTTTGTGGTGATGAAAGGGCTATTGCGTGGAATCGACTTGTGTCTATATTAGGTCTTAGACTAGGTATAATTGGTTGTGAAGGGGGGGGGTGTTGGATGTACGTCTTAGCGGTAGTAGCTGGCTTTTGGTAAGTATTCAAAGTTTACATTGAATGTAAGTCTCCTGGAGGAACAAAGATCGAAAATATCTGCTATACATGTCATCAACATAACGGGGAATTTGAGTGTCTAACAAGGTATATCATAGCCTGTATTTGTTAGAATGAAAGATTGCAAGTTAGCCTTATGATGTATGGAAATGTCTTGGTTAATAAAGTCATCCCAATCAGACATATTTACATTACAATCAGAGGAACAGGTAGACGCGTCTATCAAATCCATAGAGAAAAATTTAAAAAGTATACTTTTCAAATCAGAAAGATGTGGCGATTCACTGATTAACCATTTTTGGAGTATACATTTTTTGGCTCCCATTAGGCACAAGTGTTCCCAGCGTTTCAGAGGGAGTTGCTGTGTGAGATGTGTGTTAGGAAGGTAATGGAATAGACATAGCAGGGGGTGGACCTCTCGACGGGTGTTCGTGATGGACCCCATATAGGCCAATGTTTGGTTCCAAAAGGTGGCAATTATTGGGCAGGTCCAGAAAAGATGCGTAATATCTGGTAAGTATGCCGCACATTTAGGACATGCTGTAATTCGGTCAGTGGTCAGTGATTTAGGTAAGAAATTAAATGCATAATAGGCTCTGTGGATTAGCTTAAATTGTATTTCCCTCCAGACTTCACATGTCGTGGTTTTACGAACCCGGTGCCATCCTGTAATAAGCGCTGCGTGGGTTTCCTCTGGTGGGAGTTTAAGGAAAAGAGCCCATTTCGCTATGTTATTAGGGACTGATTGTACAATGGTAGTGTCATGTTCCCTAAGGATATTGTATGTCTGTGAAAGTGTCAGTTTAGTGTCTCTGGCTTGTACTAAGCGAGTGTACGTGATAGGGAGATTGTTTATCCTCATCGAAGGGAGGTTCTTGCGCATAAAGTGGCTGACCTGGTAATACTGCAAAAGGTGTGAGGAGGGAATGTTGTAATCTTTTTGTAAATCATGAAAGGTGAAGCATGTACCTTGTGGAGACAAAAAATGTTGTAGATTAGATAGACCTTTAGCTTCCCAGAGGCGAAATGGTTTGGAGGTGGCACCTTGTGGGAAT
Organism: Nanorana parkeri; assembly: GCF_000935625.1. Lineage (NCBI taxonomy): Eukaryota > Metazoa > Chordata > Amphibia > Anura > Dicroglossidae > Nanorana > Nanorana parkeri. The sequence goes on from NW_017306308.1 coordinate 325,947, forward strand.
CCTGGAGTTGAGGTTACTGGCATGAGGGGGGAAACGCCAGTAACCTCAACATGCAATATATATGCAATATTAAAAAGCAATGGTGATAATGGACACCCCGGACGTGTGCCTTTTTGAAGCAAGAATGGGGGTGATAACATAACGGATGTGTATATTTGAGCGGATGGGACTGAGTAAATTGTAGAAATAAATTTAAGAAACGATCCCGAGAATTCTATTTTCATCAACACCTTCAGGAGCCATTGCCAGTTAACATTGTCGAATGCCTTCTCCGTGCCCAATGACAAAAGGGTATTACCCATGTGAAATGGATATGTAAATATATTCCAATGACTACAATAGTATTCACATAAACACCCCTAGATCTGAGGATTCTTAGACAAAAGAAGTAGCTCCATCACCAATATACATTTATTGGTAGGGTTACATATTTACAAATAACACACAAAACAATATTTACAAGACAATGTACAAGTGTGGTGGAGTTTTACCTCTCAGCTTCTCGCCTGTTCATACTGAATGCCTTTGTGTTCCAGGTAAAAAGAGAGCACGTGGCTTGCTAACAATACCTTATATATCCTCCTTTCTGTACACTGCCTACCAAATGTACATTGGGCGTAACCTGATTGGAGGATTTAAATAAGGTTGCTGTTTACACCCCCATGTGATAAGCAAACAAAACAATAGCTAGGACTTTAAAGCAGACAGATTCACAGTAACACAATTGAGGAACTGAGAGTCACATAACATGCAGAAAGATGCAGTCAAATATATATATATTATATTATCTAATTAATATATTACACAAGCAAAACTTTATATGGCAACAGTTGATCAGCGTTGGCCTTGGTGGCTAATAGGCCATCTGGGCCAGGGGCCTTGGCTTTAGCCGCTTTGGCTATTATATTTTGGATCTCTTGGATGGTAATGTCACAATTTAGTGCCTCGAGTTCGTCGGTGGATAAAGAGGGCATGTTTACAGAGTTAAGGAAGGGATCACCTCCTGTGTGTTAGGAAAAATTGGCCGCATATAAACGTTGACAATATTCTCGAAATATATTGGATACCGATTCGGCATCCTGATGTACCTTACCCTCCAAGTCTGACAAGCGTGTGACATGGGTAGAAGGACGTTGCCCCTTAACCAGATTGGACAATAATTTTCCCGACTTATTGCCATATTTGAAAAACTTCAGGTCAGTAGTGGATCTAATTTGTCTATCTAAAAGCTGTAACCAGTGATCACATTGCTGTTTTGCTAGCACCCAACTGGAGCGGGATGCCTCAGAGGGGTTATCTTTAAAAAGTAGATAAGATCGTCTGACCTCGAGGCATGCCTTTTTATATTGGTTTCGTGCCACTTTCTTTTTGGAAGCCGCATAGGCCAAGATCCTGCCCGTTAATACAGCTTTCGCTGTCTCCCAAAATAATACATTATCGTCTACATGTTGCCTATTATCAAGAGAGTATTCTTGCCACCAAGATTTAAGTTCCTTATGAAATTCCATGTCAGCAAATAGATAATTAGGGAATCTCCAGACTACTGGGGGAGCGGAGCAAATCAGGCCCTGCAAGGATAACACCATCGGTGCATGGTCTGAGATGATCATGTCTTCTATACATACAGACAGACTCAATGTTGTGAATAGTGGAGGGAGCAGCTAGAAATAAATCTATTCTAGAGAAACTTTGGTGAGCATGTGAATAATGTGTATAATCCCTTTCTAAAGGGTGATAATACCTCCAGGCATCTTCTAGTCCACTGGCTGTCAGCATGGCAGCAAAGTGAGTGTCTTGTGGGGTCTTAGAGGATTGAGATGTGGTGGTTCGTCTTCGATCTTCCGGGGGAGAGGGCACCGCGTTAAAATCCCCTCCCACAATGAACAAAGAGTTGGGGTGTTGTGAAGTTGCTTTGTCGAGGAGGAAGTCACAGAATGATTTATTGTCAGAGTTGGGTCCGTAAACGTTCAGAATATCCAATTGCCGGGTGCCTATGTGAAGAGAAAGAAAAGACCATCTTCCGTCTTGTGTGTCGTGTTGATGTTGTAATATTTTGTGAGGAAGAAGTTTGTTGATGAGCGTGATTACTCCATCCTTTTTACCTGCAGCAGGCACGCCATAGACGGAACCTACCGACGTTTTCTTAAGGCGGAAGAAGTCCTCACTGGAAAGATGGGTTTCTTGTAGAAGAGCAATATCGGCTTGTAGTTTTTTCAGGTGTCGGAGAATTTTAGACCTTTTATGTGGTGAACGTAATCCTTTGAAGAGTAATATAGAGACCATACAAGTAAGGGAGAGCTAGGTGTCCCAGTGCTCCTAGCTTCTCCTGTTGTAACAAGTCCCGTAAGAACGGCGTGATGCCGTTTTAAGGCCTGCATTGCTGTCTGCTTGGTCTCTTTCTATGGCATCTATGTGTTGCTCTGCTGTGGAGATACGTGATTGGTGAGATTCCAAAGTAGTAGTAATGCTACCCAGGTGTAGTTTAATGGCTTCTGCTACTATCTGTGAAATGTCTGTTTTGATATGGGAAGCCACTTCGGAAGCCAGTTTTTGATAATCAATAGTGTAGCCGTTGGTACTGAGTGCCTGTTCACCTGCAGTGTCATTTTCCTCAGTGTGCATTGCGTCTGCAGCCGGCGCCATCTTGGAGGCTCTGTCATCCCCTGCTGCCGTCGCGTCTATCGATTTCCTCGCGGTTTGCGAGCGGGACACAAAACGATCCATTTTGTGCGGCTGTGAAGGGAGAGCTGAACGAACCTTTCCGAACCTGTGAAAGGTAGGATACGGGCGGCGATTAGTTGATCGGCGGGACGGAGAGCTCACGGATGCCTCTACCTCATCAGGCGCCGGAACCGGAAGTCCCTATTCATTTTGTCACATATTGGGGGCAGCAAATTAAAAGCTCACACAATTTAATAAGTGCCAACAATGCAGGTAAAGGTGCAAATACTCGGTACAGTGTATATACATGGAATTCGTGAATGAACATGGTTAGCTATGAAATGTATGCTCCAATATTCGAACACACACCAGCTAAGTTGTGACATGCCAACAATAAAAAAGTTATTTTCTCTAATCAAATAAAAAAGTTGCCACATGCATGCATACTTAACATATTCTGGAGAATCTTGGATGAATGCCCATTTTTAGCTCACAGCAGTCCATATATTAATTTACTTTTGGCTCTGACAATTAAGGGATTGATGAAATGTCAGCATCCAACAAGGAACAGCAACAATCGAAGAAAGATCCCACTTCACAGAAGAAGCATGTTTTACATGCAAATTGTTCATTGGTGGCAGGGAGGGACTGTCTGTCGAGTTTTTTTGGATGAATTTAGGATAACAGCTGGTGATTTTAGCAAAAGAATGCAGGATTGGATTTAATCTTTCTTCTACTGTTGCTTTGGTTTTCTCTGATGTTTTTTGGGTCTATGTAAGCACTGTCTGAATTTTAACATGTGCATACCATATAGAAATAAATTGCATTAAGTATGCATTAAGGGAAACTGTAAAAAAATAATAATTTGTAAAAGTCTCTATGAACTGTACACAGAGGGGCATTGTACTATGCACGCAAGGATCTCTGTGTGCAGGCACAGAAGTTCAAGCACTATCGGGCATACTAGATTGCATATCCAGATGCCTGGAACACAGATTCCAATTATACAAATCCAAAACACTGTCTGTTTTTCCCTATGACAGCATTGCATACAGAGTTGTATATGCATTTAGCATGCACATTCCAATGCTTACCTATCTAGTCACATTTGTTCTTCATTTCATTTTTGAGTGTTATATAGATATTCTAGTGAACCTTATAGGAACAGAAGCTTTATTTGGATGTTCAACATGCTTGACAAACTAGGGCCATACTATATGCATTAAACAGCTGGTACAGTTCAGGGATCTTGGGTCAAAGGTTGGTAGGTTAAACAGGGAACCAGATTGCAATGTGTATTAATATCCAATGCTCTTGTTTATTTGTTTTAGTAAACCAGACCCACTGCTTCTTTACTTCCGTAACAATCTAACAAATTACCACCATGTTATGGATATATGTTGGTACTTAGCTGGTTCCTATAGAATGAACAACAAGGCAAGGGACAATTGACAAGATTTCAAGTGATAAGAACGTAACCGACAGTTTAAAGGAGTACTAAAGGCTGGGCGTTTTTTACCTTAATAATTTTTTTTTTACCTTAGTACGTTCTGTGTATTAATACATTCTCTCCCCCACACTTACCTGTCAGCGTCGCTTGTCACCACCACCGGTCCCCGAAGCGATCCTTCCTCCGAACTACCTGGTTGCAGGGGAGAAGATTGAGGGCAAAGGAGCCATAGGCTCTTTCTGTTGTCAATCAACCTGTTGGGTGACGAGGACGGGTATGGCCTGTCGCAGTATCTATGGAGGCACACAGCCACTTGGGGTCATGGCTGGGAACAAGGACGCACAGGTGCTTCCATAGCAGCTGCTTAGACAATGAAGGCACCCGTGCAGGGGACGCTGCATGGAGCCACTAGAAAATGAGGAATCAACAAAGGATTTCTTGTTGAATGGGTTTATAAAAAAAACACACACAAAGCTTTAATATCACTTTAACCTGATTTTTTATTACATGTACAAATGTTATACCTATCCTAGAAAGAAAACATGCATAGAGGTACAGCTCCTACAGAGGATTACTCTTCTGTTATAGAAACAACCTAATATCACTCTCCACACTTTCTAGCTCTCATAGTGATAAACAATGCTTTTCACCCACCATTTGTTTTTCTTCCCTGCATGTTCTGATTGAATCACTGACTCCTCTAGAGATTTGTAAAAGTATTGTACTTGGTAAACATTCAGCTATAACCTATATTTGGAAACAGTTTCTGTGGACAGTGTGAATCATACTGTTCTACTTGATTTTAATGAAATAAATGTACTTCTGCCTTTAAGACGTTTTATGAGATACCATTACCATGAAACATTTAAAGTTTGTCTAAACTCAAAAAATAAAATAAAATAAATAAAATATTGTGGCTGCATTAGTTTTATTTTTTTGGGGCTCCCCCCCCCCTTTATCTTCACCTGGTGATATGGCCAGTAACACACTTCCCATAGATACACTAACATATTTAGATGAACTTGAACAAATAAAATCCAATCTTCAGCTAACACTTTTTAGGCAGTTACAACAAAAGTTTTTATTGTTCCTTTCGAGATAATTATTTTATACATAAGTTGTGTAAGTTGTGCTGTAAGTTGTGAGGTGGGGCCTCCATGGATCGGAATTGTTTTTTCAGCACATTCCACAGATGCTTGATTGGATTGAGCTGTTATACAGTACAACTTAACCCTATTTTCCTCCTGGGGAGTCCTCCAGCATCGAGAGCATAATTACTCTCGATGCTGGCCCAGCATTTCTGACCCTCGCCTCCCTACATAACCTTTTATCTAGCTGCCAAGGAGGAGCAAAACCCAATGTAGTGTGCAATTTGAGGGAGAGCTATGAGTCTACTGGGGCTGGTGATATCACATGCAAGATGGTGACAGCAGCAGTAGCAGGGATTTTGGATGTCTACAGAAGGGAAGCTTTTACAGGTAATGCATAAAATGTGTAACATGCACATACACAGATCAGCTGTATCATTATGACCACTGAGAGGTGAAGTGAATAACATTAATTATCTCATTACAGTGGCATCTGGAAGTGGGTGTGATATATTATTAAACATTTTGTCCCTGAAGCTGATGTGTTGGAAGCAAAAAAAGTAGGAAAGCTAAGGATTTGAGCCACTTTAACCCCATCATGACTGAGGCCCTTTTTTCATTTTTTGCATCCATGTTATATTCCACATTTTAGGCCTGAAAATGATGTAAAACCCCCCAACATTATATATTTTCTGAATGCCAAGACCCTATAGAATAAAATGGTGGTAGTTGAAAATTTTTATGTTGCGCAATATTAGCGCAACTCCTTATTAAACCCCAAAATTTAGTGACAAATTTAATTAAATGCCCCAAAACACAACAAATTACCCATTTTTTTAATGAAATATAAAAGATGAGGTTACAACGAGTAAAACGATACCCAACATGCCCAGTTTATAGATTGCGTGCGACCGTGAAACGGCGAAAAACTGCAGTTACCCCAAAAAGTCAATAAAAGACACTTTAAAAGCCCCCACAGGTCATCAATTTAGAGATACCCCAAAATACTGGCCCTAGAATTATTGCTCTCACTCCGGCGTGCGTGGTGATACCAAACACCCGACGCGTGTTTACGTGGCGACGCACGTGTTCGCGGGGGCGGGGACTTTTCATTTTTTTTTTATTATTATTAGATTTATTTTATTTCATTTTAAGGGCCAAATTGTGATAGCCAGATGACTGGGTCGGAGCAACTCCAAAACTGCAGCTCTTGTGGGATGTTCTGATTCTGCAGTGGTCAGGACCTACCAAAAGTGGTCCAAAGAAGGAAAATCAGTGAAGCAGCAACAGGGTCGTGAGTGGAGAAGGATAATTTATGTATGTGGGGAGCAAAGGCTGGCCCATGTAGTCCGATCCAATAGAAGAGCTATTGTAACTCAAATGCCTGAACAAGTTAATGCTGGTTCCTATAAGAAAGGTGTCTGAACACACAGTACATCACAGTTTGTTGCGTATGGGGCTGACCGGAGACCGATCATGGTGGCCATGTTGACTTATGTCCACTGAAAAAAAAAAGAAAAGCACCTACAATGGGCATGTGAGCATCAGGAGTGGACCATGCAACAATGGAAAAGGGCGGCCTGGTCTGATGAATCACATTTTCTTTTACATCATATGGATGGACGGGTGCGTGTGTGTCACCCATCTGGGGAAGAGATGGCACCAGGATGCACTATGGGAAGAAGACAGGCCAGGGGGCAGTGTGATGTGGACAATATCAAATATAGAAAGGTGTTGCGCTATAAGTGAACAATGCCTCCCACATAGCTATAGATACTTACTAAATAAATCTCTCCTTAAATATGCACTAAAACCATGAATGTATATATCCCAACAGTGTTATTACACACATCTCATGTGCTCACATGTAATTTCAACAAATGTAGTGCTGTGAACAAGAAAGTGTATACATAAAATCATTAAATATGTGACTCTATGAACATCTAAATTCATATACGCCTGTAGTGTCAAGCAACCAGTCCATACAAAGTGATTCAATACTACTACTACCTTCCATGATACATTTTTGAACTGACTATTTATTTTTTTGTTTTACTATTGTCTAATTTTTTTTCATCAAAGCATTCAAGAGCATTGATAGTGACTAGGGATGTGGGTACTGAGCAAAATCTGGGTCACCGCACGTTTCGACAAACAATTGAAAAAATCTTCAAACCTCAAACATAGCACCCCAAAAAATATGGGAGCCAAATCTTTTTATTTTTTCTGGTCTTTATCAAGATCAATTTACAACTTTTAACCTCTCCTGGCAATGCACATTGTCCCCATGATGGGGAGAAGTGCCTCATCTGCACATCCAGGCAGATGTGGGGGTCTGTGTGGGAATGAGTTATTGGATTATTGAAATCTGGAAGCCACCTTTAGAAGAGGGGCCACCTTAATATCTGCCTCCCCATGAATAAGTAACCCTGTTTACCCCCTACTTCCAGTAGAACACACACTTTAGGAAAGGTCCTTTATCAAAAAATCCCCCAAAATATCCTACAATATCCTACAATGTAGATCCATCATCGATCAGAATGAATGATGCCATAATAACCTTCCAATACAAACACAACAACTCACACCAATGATCCTCTCCAGCCAGACTCTTGCCACGAATTACATTTCCCCAGCTGGCTGTGAAATGTCAATAAACCAGTTAATTATTCAAGCCAAGAGCATTGACCAATGACCCCACCCTTTTTTATTTTTTGGTTGTTGTTTTTTTATTGGGTCCACCTTAAAAATCAACGTGGTGTTTGGTGGAAGGGTGAACTCGCTATTTAGCTCAACCATTTAGCAAACTTTGAACAGCTTGGGTTCAAGTGAAACTCATGGTTGACCCAAAAGCAAAGTTCATATTCCTAATAATAATCACACATGATGTGAGTAGAAATAAAAATATCCACAAGATGTAAAACATTTTGTTTTTTTATTTTTTGCTCCTTTTCACATTTTTACATTTGGTTGATTTCTGAGATTTATAGATAATAGCAAAAAAGGGGTAAAAATAGCAACTTTAAAATGTTTAACACTGGGTATATGTTTGTGTTAGTGTCTCTTAATATTTTTGCAATTTGCTGTTGTATACGAAACATTAAACCACAGCACAATATGCCAAAAATATGTAAGAAAAAAAGGAAAAGAACATAAAGCTTTTTTTATTTACAGTTTACTTACTAAATGAGTGCATGATATTCATCATGTCCTAATTTTACCTTCACGGTGTAATCAATGGCCCACATTACTGGCTGTTCAGAAGATATTCCATGTGTAAATCAATGGGTTTGTTGACAAAAGAGAGCCAATCACTGATGAAATTCTGGTAAGAAACAAAAAATCTTTGTAGGCATGACAACGTTTTCTTGCTGTGCAACCTTAAGGGTGACACTCACACTATAATTATCTTAAAATCACTTGGAGTGCCTAAAGTTTTTAAAATGATAATTCCAGTACATGGAGCAATCGGGTTTCTTTTTACTGCAGGAAGTGGTGAATCTGCACGTTCATCCCAATTTCCACACCACCCGTAACATTTTATTATTGCATCTCTTGCGCTTGATATTTTCTATTTTTAGATTGAGAGTCTACTGGGAGTGCTACTTACACTACCAGTTTTGTTTATTGATTAAGATTATTTTGCATCACACAGTAACATAAAATTGTTAGAAGAAAAAACTAGTTGAGGAGGGATATATTAGATTCAGATTCCAGTCTGCCTCATCACCTTTGGCCAATCACCTTTATAGTACTGACTGCCATCCCACATCAATAAACAGCATTTGCAGTGATGGGTTAATAACCACTTCAAAACATTCCAATAGGAAATGGCACACTACAAGGGCATTATTAGTAACCCCATCACGTTTGGCCAATCCCCTCTATAGTGCTGACTGCCTTCCCACATCAATAAACAGCATTTGCAGTGATGGGTTAATAACCACTTGAAAACATTCCAATAGGAAATTGCACACTACAAGGGCATTATATACCTATGTGCTCCATGTTCAGATGTGTTATCTTCCGGCATTGATTTTGTCTGCAACTTTGAGCTGTAATGTGACTACATGCAGAGAACTGCACATCAAGTCAGTGCTTGATAGGTGCAAACCTGGGACATGTACTTGGCTCATTTGTAACAGAAGCAAAATGATGCGGACTATTTGTGGTAATGGTAATTTATTAAGTATCACATTTAGTAATCAATATCATTTTAACAGAGCAGCAGTCATCCTATACAGTTCATAATTTACGTCCTCTTTCCCAATTCATCCCCTACAATGTCCTTTTTTAGCATACTGAATATGTCAATATACTGACTGCAACATTGTTGTGAGGCTTTACGTTTTGAAATTAACTTAAGCTTTGTAATAGAAACAGAAATAACAAAATATGAATTATGTCTCTAGTTTAGAAACAGATATTTACATCACCTCTGCAAAAAAATACCATCATGTAACTGGTCCGCTGTCCCCATTCTGGTTCTGTCTTCAAGTCCTCTACTTTTGTAGAGAACTACTCCTTTTGTCTTTCTGTGCTCCAAAAGAAGATATTTCAAAGACATTGGCACCATAAAACTCTCTGAATTATGTTTCAAAAGCATAAAGGTTAAAAACATTTAAAAGCTGCCAAGATGAATAAGACATATATACAGTAGTATGAATGATTGATATTAAACATATGTACCTGGAAAACAATGAATATTGTTTAGAAATAATGGCATTAGTGTTGTATAGTGATTGCAGTTGGTATAAGATATTTCGGAGCTGATTGACCCCACTTCTGGGAAGGGGTTAATTGTGGAAACACACCTGTATGAGTTAAAGAGAGGCAGGCCTGGCAGTGGGGTTACCTTTAAAAAAGCGTGCATGTTACATGAGAAATGGTCAAAAGGCTAGACAGCTTTTAAATTTATTTTACCTTTGCTGCTTTTCAAATATAATAAAGAGAGTTGCATGTTGTAAGTGCCCTTAAATTATCTACTTTTGGATTAGTTTGAAGTCAAGGATTGGAACAAGTGAGCACCAGAGTAGTATTGCAAAAATCCTCACGGCTCCGATTCTGCAGCCCAGCGTACGCTGTATTTCACCCCCAGGTGCAGGTTGTAAACTGTGTGCTCACCATGCATAAACGGGAACCAGAGAATAACCGCACTCCGCAAGATACAGTCGATGAATCCTGTGTTTATTGATGGAAAATGATGTGTATGTCACAGCAAGCTCCCAAGACCAAGAGCAAACTCCTCTCACATGTTTCACCAATGTGACTTACACATAGAAGTGAGCACCGGACCCACACTGACTTCTGCAGAGTGACAATAATGTGGGATCTTCTGGGGCAACCTCTCTTAGAACTAGTCTGTGTCCACCTTGAAAGTGGTGGTGAGTGCTGCATTTCTTTTATGTCTCACTTCTGGACTTTATTTTGTGCTCAGCACCTATGTTGGAGGAGGTTGAGATGGGGAATAATACCCCTAAGGATGGGATGAAGGAACATACAAAAACACTGAAGTCTGGCACACTAGATGCACAATGGCTGTTTTCTGAATTATTTAACAGCAGGGTAGCAGAAATAGTGATAAGCAACCAACCCACTGAATATTGTCTCTTTAATGCAGTGGACAAGGAGATAAAATTATTTTAGACAATTACAGCACTTAAGCAGTGTGATGAGGTGGAGATTGTTCCAAGAGGCTTCCACATAATAAAGCCAGTGCCTCAGTTTGAAAAGTATTCTGAGTTAATGGGGTTGATTTACTAACCTTATAAACACACCACGAACATGTATACACCTCTGTAGTGTGTTCCCACCCAGCATGATCTATGGGTGGAATCTAGACACCTTTGTAGTGTGTACACACCCAGCAGGTGTGTTGTGCAAAGCCCTGCATGCATTTGCAAGGTGATGGTGTGTAAATTAGCTCTATGTTGTGTTGCTTGCGTTGATGAATGCAGAAATGTAAATGCATGAGCTAACCATTTTTGTCTAAACTGTGAAGCAGCATTATATATGCATCATGTGCATGATTTTTCCATAAATGGCATTAGTGGAAATATGCTTTTAGAGACTTTTTGGTTGATAAATACGTTTTGCTGTGTAAAAATCACACGCACCTAGTGCGTGCGTGTGTTTAGGTTAGTAAATCACCCCCAATGACTCAGTGTGAACAGTTACATTTAGAGCATATAAGACAGCTCATGTGATTTGTTCTCAGTTATGGCATGCTGAAATAGAACATGAGACTGTTGCAGTTGAAGTCAATGAACTTAAAGTCTAGGCTTAAAAAAAATGGGAATATGTTACAATGAAATCGCAAGGTGTGTGGGCACCTTTAGAAACATGCAAGATGTTAGCCAAGGAAAAATACTAAAGATTGATAAACTATGGAATGGAAATAAACAGTTAAAACAAAACAAAGATTATTGGACAATGGAGTCAGGGTCTACTTGAACAACAAACCTGTTGTTCAAGTAGAGAGCAATACTAAAAAAAACTATGGAAGCATCAAGTTAACTGTTTTAGGTGAAGGCACATCAAAAGAGGAAGGAAGAAAAGAAAAAGACAAAGTGGACAAAAGAGTCAGCTGGAAAGGACGTTGGGGTAACAAACAAGGCATGAGAAAGTGCCAACAGACAGGGACTTAGATAAAAAGGATACATCTGTGGTAAGTATTTCAGCAATACAGTTGCCAAATATATGTATGATGGTTGTGAAAAAAAAGGAATGAATCATGCATTTACATCAGGGTTTGAGATTGATTTATTTAAATAAAGCCATTGGCATACTTGGTCTAATCTATGAGACAAATGAACAATCAGTCTGTGTATGAATTGCTGTAGAGTGATCCGACCATCAAGTAAGATACCTTATACTCCTTACATATGAGGGGGGGGTAGAAGGAGGTTTCCTTTCAAACATTTGGAAGAAAAGTTATATTTACAGTTACCACATAAATCTATGTGGTACTTTTTTTATAATGAATACACAAGAATATTAAACAGCCAACTGGTTGACTGATAGAGTGTTAGTGTAACTCTCTGACAGAGAATGTATAAATTGATCAATTTTAACTTAAGACCACATCTAGATCAATCTATTACTCATTAAGTAAGGATACAAAAGATGTACTACAAAGGATTAAAGGACTTCATTTGTTAGAGGAGGATACGTTGATAGTTATTGTTGTAGTCAGTTTGTATAGCAGAATTCCCCATGTAGAGGGTGTTAGGGCAATTGCTTAAGTATCAGCCCATAATTGGAAAATCAGAGGAATATATCAACTTTAATTGTAACTGCCTGAAATTGGTTTCAAAAAGTGATTAATTTTTTTTATGATCAGCATTGTCATCAAGTTATTGGTACAGTAATGGGAACTCTTGCTTCACCCACATACACTAACTTATTTCTTATGGTATGGGAGCAAGAATGGATCTTCAGTGAGCATGATCCCATATAGTAATTTCATCAGGATGTGGACTAGCTACATTGATGATGCCCTGGTTGTCTGGAGTGATAATGGAGTTCAATTTAAGTTTCTGTCATATTTAACTTTAACACATTTTTATTGGATGTTCAACAGTGCAAAGAAATACAGATACGAGCAATGTGAGCACAAACTATGTAGTGGAGTATGATGTAAGATGAATCCCCCATAACACATATTAAATAAGTGGCATAAAGAGAAAAAATAGGAGATGAGCAAAAACATTTAAAATACACCATGATCGGGAAGGGATCATAGTGTATTCTCGGGCAATATACTATGCCCAGGAAGGGAATAAAGGCAAGGATTAACGACAAAAAATAATCTGGGAAAGAAAGTGGTAAAGGGTAGAGTGCCAAAGTGAATACGAGATGTAAAAAAGGGGAGAAAACAAGAAATCTTCTGAGATTTCAAGACCACGTTTGGGTAGTATAATATCATCTTTAATCTAAGGATCCTCAGAAATGCCAATATACCGCATCCAAGGATCCCATACCTTCTCAAACTTGCTCTGGGTGTCCCGAAGAATACTATTAAGCTTTTCATGGACCATAATTCCTAACATTTTAGAGATAACATATTTAAAGGGTACTATAGAGGTCTTCCAAGCTCTAGCTATGGAGATTTTAGCAGACAGAAGAAAGAAGGATAGCAATTTGTCTTTTCATTTGATATTGAGATATCTGGAATCGGCTGGTTAAGCAAAATATAATGTGGATCTCGGGGAGGTCGCACCTGCAATCCTCTATAAATTGAGGTGTAAAGTCTATTCCAAAATGAACATAACTTTGGAGATTCTCACCATGTATGCAACTTACGGGTCTATTCACTAAGCTGCAGTAGGCAGCCGAGTGAATGACCGACCTGAATTGAAGTGAGCCGAACACTGTTCAGCTATTCACTTCAGGATGGTACGGCTGAAATCGTACATCGGCTTGCTTCGCATTGCTTCGGGTCGGCCGAACATGCTCAGCATGTTCGGCTGACCCAAGTGCAGAAGGAGTTCGACTTAGCCGATCCAACATCTGGATCAGCTGAGCCGAACCTCCGGCAGGCTACTCACTGCTGTTCAGCATCTATTCTCATAGATGCCGAACAGCAGTGAGTGAATAGCCGAATGCCGCTCAGAGGGATCGAGCAGAACAGAAAAATAGTTTAAAAGGTTAAAAAAAAGTAAATAGAAAACGATTGTACGGAGCTAGCAATAACAGCTAGCTCTGCCCAATAGTTTTCTATTGTCCGGCGGTTCTGCTGCCGTAAAAAAAAAAACGAAAAAAAAAACTCTCCCGGGCGCTCTGGGAGCCTCCCGCTCCCGGCCGCCCAGGAGAGAAACACTGATTTTTCTTTTTTTTTCTTTATTCTGACACGGAGCCGTGTCAGAATAGCAAAAAAAACAAAAAAGTTTTTGCCAATTGGAATGCATTGCTAGATTCCTATTGGCTATTTCAATTTGCAATAGCCAATAGTAAACTAGCATTGTACCCGCCCTCTGCTGATGGCAATAATTTTTTTTCTATTCTGACACAGCTCCGTGTGTTTCTCTCCTTGGCGGCCGGGAGCGGGAGACTCCCGGAGCGCCAGGGAGAGTTTGCTCTTTGGAGATCAGTGTCCCTGGTTAGCAGGTAACCAGGGACTCTGATCTATCTGCAAGTGGCCGGAGCCAGCCGTAAGATCACGGCTGGCTCCGCTCAGCTGTCAGAAGGAGGCTGTCGGCCAGCTTCGGCTTTCAGCGCGGCTCAGCCGAGCCGAGGCATATGCATTCGGCTCGACTGAGCTGCTCGGCCACGTACAGCAGCCCTTCGGTTCTACTGAACCGAAGGGGTCCTGGGGCAGAAGCTAGCCGAAGGATCGGCCGAAGCTACGGCTAGATCCTTTGGCAGCTTCGTGAAAAGACCCGTTAGTACCCGGTGGACCACAATCCCGAAAACACAAAGGTGACAGGCCTGGATATATGGTAGATAGCCTAGAAGGGACCATATACAAACATGAAAAATGAGATAACATATTTAAAGGGTACCATAGAGGTGTTCCAAGCTCTAGCTATAGAGATATTATCAGCCAGAAGAAAAAAAGGATAGCAATTTGTCTTTTGACTGTGAGATACCTGGAATCGGCTGGTTCAGCAAAATGTAATATGGATCTCGGGGAGGTCGCATCTGCAATACTCTATAAATTAAGGCGCAAAGACTATTCCAAAATTAACTTAACTTTGGACATTCCTACCACGTATGCAACATAGTACCCGGTTGACCGCAATCCAAAAAACACAAAGGTGACAGGCCTGGATATATGCTAAATAGCCTAGAAGGGACCATATACCAGTGTAAAAAAAACTTTATAATTAGCTTCAATCAGAGAAACATTGAGTAGTCCCCAAGACAACCTAAAATAGCAGGCCTGCCACATTTCCAGGGATATATCAGTTTGCAGCTCCCTTTCCCAGGACAACATATAAGACAACTTGGAGGAAGAGTCTGAGAAAAGGGAATAGAGAAGAGATACACCACCCCGTTGACCATCCGATTGCATACACCATCTTTCATACGGAGTGTTAAAAGGAAAATCGACCTTAGGCAGTTCAAAAGAGCATAAGAAATGGTGCAACTGTCTATAACGAAACAATTCAGAAGTTGGCATATGTAAGGTATTCTGGCAATATGTTAACGTGATAGGTTGACGATCCTTAAAAAGTTGTCCTATGTGGTGAAGGCCTTTATCAGTCCACAATTGAAGCGCCCTTGGCTGTAAACTTGGGGGTAAAATTGGGTTACAAAGGATCAGGGCCAATGGGTTATGGCTGGAGGCTAGGTTGTAATTTTTACATAGGCGATCCCACAGAGCTAAAGAATGGGACAGTGCCGGGGCAGAACCACTGGTCGATGTTTAGGAGTCATTCACATGAGCAGATCCACTGGTGATGCAGACACCAAGGCTGACTCCAAGACCAACCAATCAGGTTTATACCCTTGAAGATATGCGGAAGAGAGTTGCACCAGATGTGCCGCCCTATAGTATAATAATAAATTAGGTACCCCGAGTCCACCAGATCCCCTAGATTTAACTGCCTGCCGTCCGCCCGTTGTAAAAAAAATGGACGGACGGCAAGCTCCCATTGGCGCATTGCCGTAAATAAACAGCTTTTTTTGTGCGTGCGCACATGCACAAAAAAAACTTTCAAATACAGACATCCATTACCGCCTGTTACACATACAAGTGATTGGGGGCTCTATAGCCGTCCGATCGCTTGTACATGCTGCCCTGCACGCTGCACACACTCCTGCACCCTCACCTTCCATCCCGGGCTCCGCTGTCCCTTCTGCTGCCCGGGACCAGCTCAGGTGGGTGTCAGGAGGAAGATCAGCATCTTCCTGCTTGCTGATATCCCTCCGACGTCTGAATGCGGAATTGATGTGTAGAAAAAGGATTCCAACCTTGAGGAGTCCTCATAAAGCGTCCTCATAAAGAGTGGAAAGAAAGTCATGAAACTCCTGGAGTACTTTTTCAGGGTTGAAAGAGACCAGACCTGCACCATATTCTAGAGATGGCATGAACTTGAGGTCTTAGGGAAAGTTTAGTTGCAAGTAAAGTGCTGATTCTATCTCTATGGGTATAAAATATATTATCCATCTGGGTAAACACTTTTCAGCCCGTGTGTTCAATAGCATATTAAGTTCCAAGCAAGTGTTTTCTAGGTTTTGTTGGAAGGTAGGAGAGGGAGCAGATTTAAGTACTCGCGATAATCTCTGAAGAGTTTTGTCAAGTTTGGTTATACGCTTTATGGCCCGTCTCTTAAGGTTTGAGGAATATGATATGAGATATCCCCTAATAGTCACTTTATGTGCTGCCAAGACTGAGACAGGTGAGATATTTGGGGAGACGTTGAGCCTAATGTCTGAGGCAACAAAATGATTTATTAGACTCTCTGACATCCGACATAGTCATCAGCACCATAGAGTGATCAGACCAGGATTTGTCCCTAATTTTGGACGGGACAATTAGAGGTATAACCGAAGATAACATGAAAATATGGTGAATTCTTGCGTAACTCGAGTGGGCGGGGATATAGTAAGTGTAGTCTAGCCGGTTCCAGATTTAGATGGGTGCTTATTATTGTATATTTCCGAGGAAGAACAGTCGATACAAAGGTCCAGAGCTATGTTAGAATCACCCCCGCAAACTAGAGAGCCCTCAAAATGAGGGAGGAGTGCTTTCAACATAGAGTGAAAAAAGACAATTGAGCACCATTAGGGGCATAATATGAGATGAACGTAAACAGGTAGTCCTCAATGCAACCCTTCAAGAACAAGTAACGAACATCAGGGTCCTTAATCTCCAGAACGAGGTGAAAGGAAACAGCTTTGGAAAAGCAAATAGCCACACCTTTAGTTTTAAGAACCACATTAGCCAAGAAAAAGTATGGAAGCATGGAAGTAAAGAACGCAGAGCACAGAAGTAAAGAACGCAGAGCTCAGTAGTAAAAAACACAGAGCTGGGTAGTAAAGAAGGCAGAGCTCAGTGGTTAAGAACATAGAGCTCAGTAGTAAAGAGCACAGAGAATGTTAGTAAATAATGCAGTACTGTGCTATTACAATACTTCTACACAACACCGGGCACCTGTAACATTATATAAAGATAAAATCAATACAAGAAATAAAACTAAAGGATGAATTGAATGGTGGGGTTTGTGTACACAAGTGCCTAATCCCCGCCAGCTTCAAGTGAGCTTGGCATATCTGCTACAGAAACCATACAATCAGCACACCTAACCGGTGCAGGTGCAGAGGTTTGGTGATGTAAGAAAAACCAGTGTTGACGCTGTTTGCCCGAGGTACGCTCAGCCCACCTGGAAGCTGATAGGCCTCGGGCGCTCATGTGTACAACCCTAAAAGTGTTGGCAGCCATGCAAGAGCCTCTTCCATGATATCTGAAGGAAGGAGCAGCCCACCATTCTAGCTGCCCAGCTCATAGCCCGTCTTGTGCACATGACAAGGGTCCTCATGGTTCTGCAGGCCATCTGTGTACCCCAACCTTTTCAATAAGTGGGGTGCTTCACTCTCCTGAGGTCCATACACCTCACTGCTCTTGATCCAGGGGTTCACCTTGGGTGGGGGAGCATCCACAAACTCCCTGTGCCACAGACCTTCATCGCTCTCTGGTGCCAGCTGTTCCTTACCCCCTCTGAGTCCAGTGCTGCCACTGGCTACTGCAGGGGTGGCGGCATTAGCAGAGCCTCTACCGGAGTGGCCATGTCCCATCACCCCAGGTGGGCTATCTCCTCTGTCTCTTTTTGCACATGAAGGGCTGTGACCTGGACGGTGGGAAGTGGCAAGTGGCAGAAGGCATATTTAAAAAAAGGTTATTTTTGCACATTAAGTGTGTATTATCCATTGTTGGGTTCACAAAATTATGGTAATCTGACAATGTGTGGGAAGGGAAAACATCACACTTGAAACTGTGTGCAGAAAAACAAATCCTCCTTTCCTACACTCGGTATAGGGGCATGGCATGGGTAATATGTGACAGCAGTCTGGCATTTGGAAGCATCTGCTCACCAGTATTGGGCAGCTGGATTCTTACATAGAAAATCTTTAGCACCAGTTGTGAACAATGACAACATGACTTTGGTATTTGAAAAAAGAATGATCCCTTTTCTCAGCATGCCTTGCACTCCTGTATGTTAAAAAATAGGTGCTTCATTTACCTGAAATTCATGCACCCCGCAGCTCTAGATCCAGGGGTTCACCTTGGGTGGGGGAGTGTCCACAAACTCCCTGCACCCCAGCCGTTTGCTGCCAGCACCTGAGTCCTGCTTGCTCTCTACAAGTCCGGTGCCCCCACTGGCTGCTGCAGGGGCAGCGGCATCCAGGAGTCTCTACCTGAGTAGCCATGTCTCACCACCTCGGGCAGGCTCTCTCCTCTAGCTCCCTGGCATCCTGCACAGTGGGAAGTAGCAGAACGCAAGGTCCCCTGGTAGTTCTGCCAGTGCTGGGGTGGATTTATTGATCAATTATGAAGATAAGCTAACATATTTACACATTGCCTTTTAATTAGTTTTCATGTAATAATTATTTTTTAGAGGTTGTTGATTTCACAAAAATCTGGTGTTTCTGATCTATGATAAAGGAAGCAGAGAGTACCTGCATACATGTACAATATTTAACATAGGCAAAAGAGCAGCTGTAGAATGGCAACTATACAGTGTGTGCTATATCATTAACTACTAACTTGCATCATAATATTTGAAGAATACGTTTGCTTGAGTCTAGGCCTGGTTTAACAGGTCCGATGTTAAAAAAATGTGTTTCCATTAAAAGTAAACCCATTCTACTCTAAAAAAGCTCCAATGAGAGAGTAACCCTCCTAATGACTATTACAAGGCATAAACACATTCTAGATAATTTTTGTCTCCTTTTATTAAGAAGCTTGTTCATTATTAATTAATTGGTGGTAACTCAATATGATTATTCTTGTGTGTGCATATACAATTGTATTCAACAATCAAATATGATATAATGAAGTGATCACAGTACGTATAACCTAAATCTGCTTCTCAATTCTTTTGTTGCACCGTTTAATTAATAAAATTTAGTGAACTATAAATATTGCCAAAGTGCAGAAAACCAAAAAAGGCAATTATTATGCTAATCATAAACAAATGCTTTTAATGTACTTAAGGGCCTAGATATACTATAGTGTGCAGTGAAATTAAGCTTTTTTTTACTACAAACATCAAATTACATTGGACACCAAAGATTTTGCTTCTTGAATACTTCTTGGTGTATCTTATAGATTTCGGGCTGCTAATCACAAAAATAAAGTGTAATATTTTTTTATTTTTGGATTTTCTTGTCACATTTTAACTTTACTAATTTTATTGCATTAAATGATGCTTTGTGTAGCTCATACATGTTCAGGTATGCACAGAGGGCTAGTTGCATAATATTTGTGGAACTTGCAAAGATTGGCCATGCCTGGGAATGCCCAGGCTTAGTGTATGTTGCTAGGCCTATGCCCAACTCAGTTACAGACTTGCTGTTGTAGCTGTTATGGTACCAGGCATTAGAAATGTCTTGCCAATGTTGAAACAGTCATGACACATTCTGCTACATTTGTGGCGAGTATACACTTAAAGTAACATTAAACCCTCAGATGTTTTAACATAAAACAATACTGTAATGTGATACTAATGTTTTATGTTAAAAAATCTCAGGGTTTAATGTCACTTTAAGTCTCAAAGACACACTATGACTGGATAGCATCTGAACTCGACTTTGTTGGTATGCTTGGAGATCAGGACAAGACAGGGGCTCCTCATTTGTTGTGAAAGATGTGCTGTTGAATCTGCCAGTCCCGAAGAAACCAGATAAATGTAGCTTTGATGAAATCTATGAAAATGTGGAAGATTACGCAATGCACCTACCAGGTACAGGCAGTCACAATGATCCAGAATTTGCCGGAGAGAAGCTGGTGAGGCAGATCTCTGCTTCATCAGCTTCTCTGGGGGTTCCTAGGTGACAGGGGTGCTAAAGACCCCTGATGTATCCATAAAGAGGACCTGTCAGTGTAGCCCCCTATGTAATAGCAAAAAAGTTGAGTGTAAAAAAAAGTTTAAAAAAAATAAAGTGGCATAAAAAAAATTAAAGTCATACATTTTTTTTTTAGAAACACGAAAAAAGTGTAAAGTCTCCTGCCCCCACATACACACACAGACTTGCATCAGTGCGCCTACGTGCGAAAATGACGATTGTGCCCATAAAGCCGCACATGTTACATATCACAGTGAACTTCGGACTGAGAGCAATAATTTTAGGGCCATCAACCACTGTTAACACTAAACTGATGATTGGTAAAAGCTTTTAACTCTTCGCCTATGGCCAATTGTGGTAGTTTGGTGCAATTTTGCAGGCACGGCACAATTTGAAGTCTTGACATGTTTGGTGTCTCTTTTTACCCAATGCGACCCCATCTTTTATATTTTACCAAAAGATTTGGGTAATAATGAATGTTTAATAATATAACTGTTTTTTTTCAAAAATGTCAGTGTTCAGCTTGAAGGAGTCTATCATAATCATCAAAAGTTTTTCAGGAAGTGAAACTTCCAAAAATATTTATTGTTTACTGTAATCATTTTGTTCATGATGACTGGATGCTTGAGGTAAATCTAGCAAATGGTGCCATGATAGGGCTGATCAAATGCTGAGTATGGAAGAATACAATGTTGGTTCCGATATTGTAACTGACTGCTGACTTATTTTATCTATCATTTGTGTTTACATTTCGGATGTGTTATGGCTCACAGAATGAGATTTTGATACTTACTTTGAGACAAAGTTGAAAGGTACCCTTAAGCACAGAATCTTAAACAGTGGTGTGAATATATTTGTGACAGGTTTATTATTTAAAATAAACTCAAAATTAAATTTACAAAAGCAAAACTTTTTTTGCAAATAATAACACACTTTGATACGTGTCAGTTTATAATGAAAAAGACACCTAAAAAAGCCCCAGAAGCAGTGCAGAAGTACAGACTTTAAGTATACTTCAGCGGCGTCACAAAGGGGGGTGCAGGGATGCGGCCCACACAGGGTGACACCATCAGAGGGGGTGACTCTCAGTCATTTTGGTGTCACCCCCTCTGAAAAGTCAGGCACTCAGTCATGGACCAAGTGCCGGACAACTATACAAGAGAGGAGGGGACCCGGCGGCATACTTTATCCGTAAATGTCACATTCTCCGATTCACACTCTAAAGTTACATATCGTACATTTTAAAACAGTGCACTAGGTTAGATATGTCCATTAAGGGCCAGCTCCAATTTTTCTTTAACGCTGAACTCTGGGATAAGCAAATTGTATTTAAAAACAAAAGGCATGTGTATGATTACTTTATTTTTGGTGTGCTTTATTTATTTCTATGCAGTAATCATATCTTAAACATTGGCACTGTGACTTCATCCATTGACCTTATTGCCTTGTCCAGTTCTTTTTTCTTCAACTTGGTTCTTCTCATAATATGTACAAAATAAGACAGCTTCACCTTGGTCATCTGGGATTTTAGTGAAAGGATGGGCTTGATTTGTTGAAGGATCCATTTATTTGTTTTTGTTTGCTGTCTATAGTATTGGTAGAATGCTTCACCAACACAGAAGTTTAAAGGCATACAAAACTTTCACTTCATTGTTTATCTTTCACAGAAAATACCACAGCCTTAACAATTCTGATCTATGTATTTATAGTTCCCAGCAAATGTATGTGCAGATTCACCCAATAGAATATTTTTAAACCATAATGCAATGCATGGCCTTTGAACTAAAGCCAGAAGGCTTAGAAGGGTGAATAAGGGGGGGTTTCGTTAAGCCTGCCTCCTCACTATAAAAGTTGGGGAGGGTAGAGCAGTCACAGTGTTAGTGAATTGGAAGCTGTTCCAGGGGAAGCATAGGGTCATAGGTCACTTACAAAATTTTAGTTTTGTAGTTTAATTTCGTTTAGTTTTTTAGTTTCTGATTTCTAGCTCTTTGGGAAATAAACCACTTTGCTGCATTTTTTGTTCTTCTAATTGAGGGCTTTTTTGTATTTTATTTAATTTCACACAGCAATGTGCCAATTTTACACTTCTGTGTCATCTGCAGGTCTCTTAATTCTTGCAGTAAAACACCTACATGTATTCTTTTTCTCTATACCATTTGGCTAATTCTACCTCATTAAAAATGTCCTGCTGCTGGCCAAATTTACACTGCTGTATTAATGAGAGCTTGATAGAAATTGGCCAGCGGCAGGACAGTTCCACATTAGCAAGAACAGGAACAGGCAGAGCAAACTACTGGGCAATTTCTATCTGGCAGTCAAAGCAGGCCTATTACTGCTTGATGAAAACGCATGTGATGCTGCTAAAGCTGATTGAAAAAGGCCTTTTTCTCAAACTGTAATTAATCAGATTGGGGTGCTGCTGTTTGATAACAAAGCTAATTGTAAAAGAAAAAAAAATTCCATGGGCAAATATGCGCTGCCAGCATATGGTCCCACTGAGTGTGTGAAAATTGTACTGTTCAATAACACCATAGAAATCTTTAAGACATTCCTTTTTGCATTGATGCATGCCTTCCTAGGCAGTGCCCAGCTGTTCATGACTTTTTTTGACAGTAGTTTACCTATTAGTCCTAAAAATGGCTAGAATTGAACAACAAGATTTGATACCCTCGTCCCCATAGACTTTGATGGAATTCAACTCTAAGTTCATGGTTGCTGGATTTTTAACAAGAGTCGTTGAACCAAGAAAAGATTATGTGCATAGCAGGATTTATGAAATTAAGCATATACCGTATAAAGGGTTGTGTTCTGATTCATCTTCTGTTGAATGTAACTATGCATTCCACTGATTCAATTGCTAACATTTTTTTCTGTATTTTGTTAACATCACTTTTATAAATACCCACAAAAATGTTAAATACATTGGAAAAATTTGAATTTACCAAAACTTTTACTTTCATGGCAATGTTCTGTTAACTTGCTGTACTTTCAACTGAGCTTTGAAAATATATTGTAATAAAATGTCAATAGTTTAAAACAATTACTGCATGTCATGCTTAGTACAAAGAAACAAAGTAATGAAGAAGAAAATGTTAGAACTATATTAAAGTATGTCAATGCTAATCTCCCAACAATTATCTTTCTTTCATCTAAAAAGCATTTGATAAAAGTACATTAGCTTAACTATACCACACTGCATTAAAATTATAATATGCTTCTTAAATCTGTAAGTTTTCAGATGGCTCATTAGAGACCAAATATTTTTTCCTTTGCAGCTGTAAAGAAAATGAAGCAATCTAAATTGAATTTTTATACATGATGGCTTTCAATATGTACTTCTTAATGGCTTTTGTTATGCCTAGGGCTTTTCACATTCATGTGTTGTGATTTCTAATATGCTGTAAAGAGAAAAAAAGGCATTTAATGAAAAATGAAATTCTTTGAAATCTACACAAGCAATCATTTGACTGGGAATATTCTCAAAAATATTAATATTTACAATCAGGGAACAATTACCTGTTAAAACGGTACTAAATGAGATTACGGTTTTGTTTATTGCTTAGTACACAGCATAATAATTGTTTAACCACTTACTGAGCTATATTCTTAACAGTATTTCCAAACAGTAGATGCATGCAGCCATAAAAGGTGCTTCAGCATACAGATTTTTTAATGCTTAAAAATATAGGATCTTGAAAGGGGCCGGTTTTCTCTATTCAAAAGAGCTGAAGAACAGGTCACAGTGTTCTAAAATCCCCCCCCCCCCTCCCCCACTTGACACAAAAAAATAAACAAACATTAGATTAAATGCACTGTACCTGTTTTGTAGCTAACTTTTTCCTAACAATAGCTTATTACCACACCAATAAAATAAACTATGAACTTAGTGAATATAAATAGAAACCATACGATTGTGTGTATTATATAATACATAAAATATAATATATCAAAAAGGCTGAATGCGTTCAGTAGAGAGAAGGACACATAATCTAACTACTCAGTTTTTCAAATTAACAACTGCTGAAATTCCTGCTACCTTTAAAAAGAAAAAAAGAACAACGGCTAACTCTCTTAGATTATTGTTTGTTTTGTTGGCAAGTACAAAATCTATTGTCATTTGAGAGACTTATCAAAAGCCAAGCACTGCATATTTTCCCGTGACAATAACTTCTGTTCCTTATCCGTGAAGCTTTAAAAGCTGTGTGTAACATTAGCCTATCTAGCCTAGTGAAAATGTCTTTACAGATTAGTGTAATGTTAATACTGCTAGCTCTTTGCTTTTGACCTGAAGTGGAATATATTGCACTGCAGAAGCAGATGGAATCAGAGCTTTATTAGGAAGCATAGATTGGTTGGCTGACTGCCAAAGATTGCTATGTGCTAGGGCTGTGTGAGCTAAAGAAAGAAACATTTAACCTTCTGTATGCCTGCACCTGATGTTAAAAACATTTATAAGGAAGGCAGCAAATTTGTATTTTTTTGCCATAATCTATTAAACATGCCTTAAATATTGTGATTAAAATATTAATACATTCACAATGACATTGTTAAATTAAATCCAAAACAAAAAACCCAGACAATATTTTCACTAAAACAGTACTGAATTGAAAAACAAATATATGAAATCATGTAGTTCAAGACAATTATGAAATAGAGTGTGAGATAACTGAAATGTGTCATGGCTCATTTTGTAACTACTGTACTGATTTTCTAGTTTAATGTGCTTAAAAATACATTTTCACTTAAGGAGCACATTGAAACTGCAGAGTTGTCAGCTTACATTCCTCAGACAACTTGAAAACTTGTATTTGTTCATAACCCCTTATTCATTCAATACAGAACCAAGATCAGAAATGTTATATATTGCAGTTTACCATTGCTTACATGTTGTAGTTTTGAAAAGTTTTCCTTTTTTAGCTTTTTTTCCTTTATTTTTACCTGGTAATCCTGGCAGTAACACACTTCTCGTCACAGGATGAAAATGTTTACTCAATGTACTGTACCTATGAAGAAGCAGCATTGTCACCCTAGGTTGCTCGCTCCTTATTTGGACTGCCCACCCTCTCCTCATCTTCATAACGTAGGAGGGAGGAATTCTGTAGTTCACAAAGGCTAACTGGACATTGCTAATAACACTGCATGAGATTTCAGTGTAGTGTGGGGAAAGTGCACAGGAAGTCAGAAGCACACGGGATTTCTGACAGGATCAACAGATTTTTTTGTACAAAATGCTTTCAATGGTATATTTAACAAACCAAATTGCAGCAAATACGAGGTTTTTTTTCAGACACTTTATGTTGTGGTATTGTTTATTGCCTAATATATATTTTGCACATCAGTTAATATTATGGCATGTGCACCGTGCCCAGACATGGCAATTAATGTACTTACATATTTTTAACAAGCAGTGAAAGAGCTTTAAAACGACATGTCACCTTTTCTATGCTGGAAAAGTGACAGTACCTCCAGAAAGTGTATCCCCTGACCCCCATATATTTACCTTACTTGCATTTCCCCCTTAGCTACTTCCCTTTGCTCATCTGGTGACACTAGCCTACACTTCTAGGTATGGAGGAGCATGTGACCTGCTCACCTGTGACAATACTGATCTGGCACCCAATTACTGGGCTTGGGCACTCTCATGTGACTAGGGGAGCACTCCTTCTGTTACAGACACAGTCATTCTTAGAGCCTACTGCATTAGGAGCAAGAAACTGCAAGAGAGCTTTCCAGAGACACTAATACCATGCCATGCATGAGCAAAGTGACAATGTCTTTTTTTTAAAAAAAAGCCTTTCTTTCACATGGCCCAGTATTTCCTTTTTTTCAGCGTACAGCAGAAAAACCACTGCCAGGCCCTGAGGGAATTTTTCCTCTTCTGAGAAATAATTACCGTTGACCAGCCAAGTGATTGATAGCCTAATTAATGACTTGTTATTATAACACCAAATATTCAGAATCTTCATACCTGCCTTTTCCACCCATATGATTTTTGTTTTTATTTATTCTGGTTCTTTTCGCATTCTAAAGAATCCTTGGATTCCTTTCTCTAATTTCCTAATGTTCTGCCTTGACATCAAGAGAGGGAAACATTGGATAAAATACATAAGTTGTAAGATTCTGGTTCTTTGTAATGCAATCCTTCCACTTAGTGAAAGTGGGAGTCCTCTCCATTAGCAATTTTAGGATACCCTCAATCACTAGAAAAAAATGTAAATGGAAAATTTCCCCTACTTCCCTAGAAAAGAAAAAGCCCAAAATGGAGCTCCGTCCTGTAATAAGAACTTGCTGCTTCCCTGTCAGCCACATATATTCTGACGTCTCTGGGTTCATGCAATAGCCAGCAGGCATCCAAACCTGGTGTGTTTCTGGATCAGGGATATACAGAAGCACAGCATCTGCATATACTGAAAATTTCAAAGTTTTGGCATCCACCGTTAAACCATGGTTAACAATTCTTAAAACTTGGGAAAAAGGCTTAATAGCCCCATTAAAAATAAGGGGTAAGAGGGGACAGCCTGTCACACTCACCTGTAAATCATATAGACTCAGAGGCACTATTATTTATTATTATGTTGACACTCATATGCTTCCATTACCTCTCTGTGTATCTAAATGATAGAAATATTGTAAAACCACCAGTAACTGTCTTGAAATGCTTATATATTGACCAGCCAGGCATAAAACCCAACTGATCTTTGTGGACCAGTTCTCTGACCACCCCCTTCAATCCACCTGCCATAATTAACCACCTCCCGTCCAGCAGCCATTCATAAACAGATGGACAGGAGCCTTCTGGATGCGGGTGTACATTTTAAAAAGTCCTGGATCGGTTGTATTTTGTGCGGGTGTACGCCCCCCTGCCGCCGGCACGGCAGCTCTGTCACCGGAGATCAGAGGAAATCAGTACACAATCTCCCTCTGATCTCCTCTCAGGTGACAGAATGCAGGAAGTGATGTATATTACATCACATCCGCAGTCAGCTGTCACTCTCCAGCTACAGAAGCCAGGGAGAAGCTGGGGAAGCAGATTTCTGCTTCATCAGCTTCTCTGGGGTTTCCTAGGTGACATTAGGAGTCTTAGAGACTCTCATTTTATGGAGAGTCTTAGAGACTCTCCATAAAATGAACCTGTCATGTAAATTGCCTATCACATAGGGGGCTTCTTAGACTCTTCTTCTTGTTATAGCAATAAAATTAGGTGTAAAAAAAAGTAAAAAAAATTAAAGACGCATAAAAACATAAAATCAGGGGCGTGGCCTGGACATGGCGCCGAGCAGAAGCTAATCGCCAGAGCTCTGCAGACCCGGGAGATATTTTTTCAGTAGATCTTCCTCCCTCACACCCCACTAACCCATGAAGCGGACCGGAGATTTCACTTCCTGCCACGTATCTGAGGCAGATGCGCTCCCACTTCCTAGCCTTTCTGTGGGCTAACAAAAGGGCCAGATTGCGTCATCAAATCCTCTCGAGACCCCGGGCAGCAGGAGGATTGAGCTTTCCAGATCCTTCTCTCTATTACAGGGCGACTCACCTGGCAGTGGTTGTGGACTGGTGTTGTAACGTGGAGCAGAAACTGTGGGTGGCCTTGGAGCAGGAGGATTGTCCATGATAAAATCACATCTAAATTTTTTTTTTAAAACACACAAAAAAGTAAAAGCCCCCCCTGCCCCCATGTTCACACACAAACCCGCGTTGGGTGCGCCTACATGGGAAAACAATGATTTTGCTCATTGCGCTGCACATGTTACATATTACCGCAAAGATCGGATCATGAGTAATAATTCTAGGGCCATTGATCACTGATAACACTAAACTGATGAGCGGTAAAAGCTTTTAAAGTGTCACTTATAGCCAATATTGTGTGTGGTAGTTTTTTTGCGATTTTGCTGAACGCACACAATTATAAGGCTTAAAATGTTTGGTGTCTGTTTACCCGACGTGACCCCATCTTATATATTTTACCAAAAAATTGGGGTGATAATAAATGTTTCATAACATAACATAGGGAAACAGGGTTTTTTTCAAAATTTTTGGTACTTTTTGTCATATAGTAAAATATAAAAACCCCAGTGGTGATTATATACCACCAAAGGAAAGCTAATTTTAGTACAGCATTGCCAGACTGAAAAATTGTCAGTCAAAGTACTGCAGCTCTGAATACTGAAAACTGGCCTGGACAGAAAGGGGGGTTAACACCTTGGTCTTCAAGTGGTTAACATCAGTATTTTCATATACATATTTAGAAGTAAGTTAGACTAGTAGATGGCCACCTCCTCCAGGTCCTTTCCATGTTTTATTATCACAATGATGTTAACTAGACATGTGCGATTTGTTTCGTTCCAAATTGAAATTCAGATGAAATTCGGACATTCAAATGCATCTGAATTTCCAAATGAAAAAATAATGGATACGAATGTATCCGAATTTTTAGATACCAAAAATGTTGTATGCCAATTTTTTTTCTGAATGTCATTCTAAATGAATGTATGTTGTTAAACGTCAAAATAAAAAAAAGAATGGCGTTCCCTCCCCAATTCATACCAGACCCTTTAGGTCTGGTAGGAATTTTAGGGATCACAGCAACACCAAGAATAAAATGTGTGGGGTCCCCCCTAAAATCCCATACCAGACCCTTGATCTGAGCAGCAGCCTGGCAGAGCAGGAAAGGGGGAGACAAGTGTGTGACCCTCATCCTGCACCATACCAGGCCACATGCCCTCGACATGGGAAGGTGCCCGGGTAAACCTTCTGGAAAAGCACCTTGTCCCCATTTCGATGAGGACAAGAGCATCTTCCGCACAATCCTGGCCCAGTGGCTGTGGGGGTCTGTGGGCAGCGGGGCTTATTTGAATCTGGGTGCCCCTTTCATAAAGGGGGCACTCAGATGCCACCCCCACGCATAAAGGAGTAGGGGTAGTTGTTACCCCTACTCATTCACCAAATAAAAAAATCTAATTGTAAATAAACACACAACATCTTAAAAAAGTCCTTTATTGGTAAAAAAACACAACAAAGTGGACATGTGCATGGCAAAAAAAATAGTTTTCGGATGAAACACATTAAAATGAAAAACATTTTCATTTATTTCGTCAAAGGAAACAAATTTTTAGGTTGTTTCGGATTCGGAGGCAACGAGCCTCCGAATCCAAAACCGCACACTGAAACTGCAGAACGAGCGGTGGCCATGTCAGCCACCGTCCCGTTCTGCTCATGCATGCCGCCATCTTGGACTGTATCTTGGTATGCACCAAGATGGCAGCGCCTGCATGTTTGAGCGGCGACATTTTGGTGTGTACCAAGATATACTTCAAAATGGCAGCGCGCATGCGCAGAACACAGCGGTAGCCAGCATGGCCACCACTTGTTCAGCGTGTGACATCCGTCATGTGACATCATATGCTCTGCCTCCAAGATGGCGGTGGGCATGCGTAGAACACACCGGCAGTCAATATGGCCGCTGTTCGTTTTGAAAACAAATTTACTATATGCATGCCCGAATATAGTTTTTGTATATTCGGGCATATAATAAATTTGTGTTTTCAGTTTCAGACGAACTGCTGAATCAACTGATTTTCGTTGATTTGCAGGTTCATCCGAAACCAAATGCACATGTCTACACCTCAGTCTCAGTTAGTGGTTTGGGGCATTTGGGGACTATTAAAAGGGAGAACTATGAGGCGAGTGAAAATCACTCAGCCTCATAGTTCTAGCCTACCTGTGACCATGAAACTGTCACAGGTCGGCTCAATAGATCGGGAAGTGAATGAACACATACCATCGCTTGCTCACTTCTCGATCTATCCCCGCAGAGAACCGCGACTGTCTCTGAGGGATTCCCCCCTACCCTGTCCGATCCTCCAGCACTGACTGGTGGGAATGGACAGGGGAGAGTGTGGGTACAGCTGGCTCTGCCTCTAGATAGGCAGAGCCAGCTGTCAATCCTGCAGCTGGGTGGATCTCAACAGTAAAGTCGGGATCCGTCCCGGCTGCTGCGTCTCAGTATACCGCGAGCTGCAGCTCGCGGTATATTGAGTTTTGTGTGACGGGAGGACGCTAGTTTGTGTCCTCCTGTTACCCTTAGGAGAACTATGGGGAAAAGCCCTGACCACCATAGTTCTCCTATAAAATTTGAGTTATTGTTGTTTATATCAGCTTGAGCTTTGAGTTTACCATGTTGGTTGTGTTTTTTTATTGTTTCTTACGGTTTTAAAAAGTGATATATTACTTATGTCATATGAGGTGTATGTTGTGTGTTGTCCCTTGCCTCTCTGTTTTTAATGCTCAGCCTTACTTGTCAACAGTTGTTAACATGATACTTGTGGGATCCTTGTGCAGTCCTTGCAGAAGCCTTCAATCCATAAAACAAGAAGAGTCTGTTAACCAGGAGCTCACCCTCATCCTCACCCCAACTTCCCCTTGTTATGACCCTTTGTATTTGTGGTTGTGTCCCTTCATGAAGGGGACTATTTAACATTTGAGATATGGTTGTTTAGCCTTGATAGCTCAGTTGATCATGTTGTTTATGGATATCAGTTATTGTTGGTTAATTAAGATTTATTCACATAGTTGTTTCATGTATTTCTACCAATAAGAAGAGGCATGGCCAACTTTACATCCACAAACAAGTTTTTGTTTATTTGTTTGTTATACTTAATAGGTGCTTCCTACATTCCCATCAATTTGTTCAGCATTTGTCACATGTTTTGGAACAACCATAGGGGACTATTAAAAGGGAGAACTATGAGGCGAGTGAAAATCACTCAGCCTCATAGTTCTAGCCTACCTGTGACCATGAAACTGTCACAGGTCGGCTCAATAGATCGGGAAGTGAATGAACACATACCATCGCTTGCTCACTTCTCGATCTATCCCCGCAGAGAACCGCGACTGTCTCTGAGGGATTCCCCCCTACCCTGTCCGATCCTCCAGCACTGACTGGTGGGAATGGACAGGGGAGAGTGTGGGTACAGCTGGCTCTGCCTCTAGATAGGCAGAGCCAGCTGTCAATCCTGCAGCTGGGTGGATCTCAACAGTAAAGTCGGGATCCGTCCCGGCTGCTGCGTCTCAGTATACCGCGAGCTGCAGCTCGCGGTATATTGAGTTTTGTGTGACGGGAGGACGCTAGTTTGTGTCCTCCTGTTACCCTTAGGAGAACTATGGGGAAAAGCCCTGACCACCATAGTTCTCCTATAAAATTTGAGTTATTGTTGTTTATATCAGCTTGAGCTTTGAGTTTACCATGTTGGTTGTGTTTTTTTATTGTTTCTTACGGTTTTAAAAAGTGATATATTACTTATGTCATATGAGGTGTATGTTGTGTGTTGTCCCTTGCCTCTCTGTTTTTAATGCTCAGCCTTACTTGTCAACAGTTGTTAACATGATACTTGTGGGATCCTTGTGCAGTCCTTGCAGAAGCCTTCAATCCATAAAACAAGAAGAGTCTGTTAACCAGGAGCTCACCCTCATCCTCACCCCAACTTCCCCTTGTTATGACCCTTTGTATTTGTGGTTGTGTCCCTTCATGAAGGGGACTATTTAACATTTGAGATATGGTTGTTTAGCCTTGATAGCTCAGTTGATCATGTTGTTTATGGATATCAGTTATTGTTGGTTAATTAAGATTTATTCACATAGTTGTTTCATGTATTTCTACCAATAAGAAGAGGCATGGCCAACTTTACATCCACAAACAAGTTTTTGTTTATTTGTTTGTTATACTTAATAGGTGCTTCCTACATTCCCATCAATTTGTTCAGCATTTGTCACATGTTTTGGAACAACCATTAAAAAGATGCCAACAAACCATTTTAGAAATGGTTTTCTCAAGAGTTGACTAAAAGAATGGGGACCCAAACCTTAGTTTATTAATTGTGAAGGATTCCTCTTATCTTAGCCATTTGTAAAAGAATGAACAAAGAGAGTTTAAAACCCATTACAGATTTCTTCCAGCCTAAGACAGTAGGATAAAAAACTGCATGCATAATTCTTATATATGAATAATATATTTAATATTATTAATAATATTATTATTATATACTTTCATTATATTGTAAAGTGTTGCGCAAACTGTTGGCGCTATATAAATCCTGTATAATAATAATAATACTATACTTACCTTACTGCTTAAGATTATCTTAAAACCATATTTGTGCATTTTATTCATCAACATTTTTATGAAAATTCTCTCTTTATCTGTGAAGAGAAAAATAAGTTAATCACCTTTATGCTAGTTATTACAGAAAGGTCCATAATTTATTACATCATCTATTACCCTTGTAAAGCTTTTGTTTTTTAAATACATTTTAAATATATGTGGTGCATTCAATTGCCTTTACATTTATAAAATTCTTGCAAACAATTTAACATTTGTGTTTACACATTTAAAAAATGTCTATGTTGTGTCCATGCAATTGTTGCGGAACAATGTTTAAATGTTATTTAATTATAAATACAAAAAATATTATTTTATTACAGTTGCTGTGTTTCAAACATAAAATATTGTTTGTATTATAGACAAAAAAGTGGTAAAATGAACATGAGTGGTTAAAGTTTACAGAATACAATGTACTGCAAGATGATGTTGAAACGGATTTAAGATAAGAAGTTGCTGGAGCACAAAAATATAAAATATAAAAAAGAAAATGTTAGGACTGGAAGCTCTACTGAAATTGCAGTTGAATGTGCCTTTATTTAGGTTTTTGAGTCTCTAGACAGCAACAAACCCCAATCCTTGGAATATTTTTCTGCTTTCTCTTGAATATAAAAGGTCAGGTGAAGCACATGTTTGTACCATGTTTACTTTCAAATTCTCACTCTTTGTATTTAAAAATAGAATTATAAGGGGGCAGTGGCGTAACCAGAGTTCTGGGCGCCCGGGGCAGAAATTTTTGTTCAGCCCCCCAATTATATAAACTACCACTGGAACTGTACCCTGCACCTCCCCCCACACACACACACATGTTTTTCTTTTAATTTTTCAAATTTTAATATTTTATTTTTTTAGAAACTTTTTCATTTTTTTAAATACATTTTTATTTATTAATTAATTTTTTATTCAATATTTTTATTTTTTACTTTACTTTTAGGGGCTTCGGGGAAATATTGGGGGTCTAATCAGACCCCTGATATTTCCCTTTAAAAATAGAAAAAGAGATTGAGGACACAGAGTCCTCAATCTCTTTTTCTGTGTCCCCTGTTATCAATGAACAGGAATCCTTTGAGTGTTCCTGTTCATTGATAACATGGTATGTTTACTATAACTACAATTATGAATGAACAGGAGGAGATGTAGATCACTCCCGTTCATTCATAATTGAGGATACAGTATACATACCATGTCCTCAATTATGTACACACACTCAGCGATCACTGATCGCTGAGTGCTTGTACCCGCTCTCCTGTCTGACATAGGAGGCTGCGAGAGGAGAGCCCAGCCTCCTGTGACAGCGCTGGCTGTCTCCGCCCCCACACCGCTCTGCTGCACTGTGATAGGCGGCCGAGCGGTGTGGGAGGAAAGACACCGGCCGCTCACAGCGCTCGTCCCGCAGCGCTCGGCCGGCTGTCATTTTCTCTCTGATTCCTTTCATCCCTGCTGGGCACTGCTCTGTGTCCCAGCGGGGATGAAAGGAATCACGGCCGCGCCGACAAAACGGCAGGAAAATGTCACTTTCGGCATTTAGCCGAAAGTGCCATTTTCGGCTGGCGCCCCCCCTTCACTTTTCGCCCGGTGCCCGCGCCCCTGCTGCCCCCCCGGTTGTTACGCCACTGTAAGGGGGCACATAATGCACTGGCTACTACAGATGTACAACTGCAGATATTTCAATTTTGAATTTAGTGCTTAGATACCTACTGATTATTTGATAGTAGGACATTTTAGTTGTAAGTGTTTTAATCTTGCAAAGAAGGTATGTGGTAAAGCTGAAGCTCTTAAACTAACAATAGGAACCTTAAGCTGCATTAGCAGCAGATACTGTCAGAGCATACCTCTAACCTTCACATTTGTTTTTCTAGAGACACCCAGAGCACTTCCTACTATGTATCCCCTATACCACAATGCAGTGCCCAGAGCCTGAGTGTCAGTACACATTGTCACATATTGAACAGGGTGTTCATCTATTGTTAGGCAAAAAAATCTATAAGCCACTATTTGCATGCTGGAAAAAGAGTTATGTGTTAAAAACTTGTTTTCACTAAAGTGTTAGTACCGTGTTAGTCATAGATAGTAGATTGAAAGTAAAAATGTAGGCAATATATTTTGTGTGGCTAACAAGGTATTCTTTTAAATGCAAGATTTCAGAAGAGGGTATAATTGTAAAGTGGTGGATGTGACATGCACCAAACAATCTTTGCATGTGTAACTTTCTGGTGTATGTGTTTTAAATTAAAATGTTTGATTGGCACATTTACTAGCCCTTAGTTTCCTTCTTCAGGCATGACTTGTTTTGTCAGCTACATGTTTTTTGTGTTAGTTTAGGAGTTTTAGCTTAACCACCTGTGCACTCTAAATACAAAATGTAAACATCCTAATATGTGTTTACCAAAATGCTATAGTGAATTTAAGCCCAGAATCCTGATTAATGAGGGTCACATTATTTATTGGGTCCTTGTGCATTACAAATAAAGCTAGCCATCTAAATAAAGATTCAAACAGTATAAATGTGATGTTGAATTTCTCACTTTTTAAATGAACATCCAACTACTAAAAATCGAACATTTTGGCACACTGTACTTCATAAAGCAGTTACATTATTACAAACTGGCAGAAGAAAGCATGCAAGACATGCTCCAGGTTAAGTAGTCAGCATGTCCCCATCAGGGACGTGTAGTAAGTTATGCGCTAGGTGAGGCATTCCCCCTGCCCACCCTGCCCCCAACCTAGTCAGCAAGCTATATATGGAGGAGGGAGGGAGAAGGGAGGAGACAGGGAGGAGCATCCCTGTCCCTCACTTTCTCTTCACTGGTGAGGCATCTACAGTAGATGTCCTCAGTGTGTTTTTTTTCTTTTTCTTGATTGGACAGCTTGGACCAATGGCACTTTTCGAAACCATCCACAGAGTTCAAGCCTCTAACACCACATATAAGCTGTTGTAGCTCTGGCCTCACTATGTTAGGTTATGTTACACAAAGAAGTGGGGAAACACGCTGCTGTGTAACCTAACAGAGCTGTCAAAAGCCAGATGAAGCACCACCTGTAATTAACAGGCAGGGCTCTATCCATGACAGGTTACACAGTGGGAAGGCTTTCCCTGCTGTGTAACCTGTTAGTAGCCTGTCTGAATGGAGAAAAAGTTGTCAGTTTCAAGCTTCAGAAGCTGACAGCTTTTTCTTTCATAATACTAGGTAAGGCTCTGCCTCACCTGCTCCCCTGACCGCACGTCCCTGGTCCCCATGCACATGTACATACACACACAGGCATATGCATAAGCTATTCCATATCTGAAAAAAGTGCAGGTAGGTAATTAACATAACTAAGGGGTCTATTCACAAAGCTGCCGAGGGCAACCGAGTGAATGACCGATCAGAAGTGAAGTGAGCCGAACACTGTTCGGCTATTCACTTCAGGCTGGTACGGCTAATTTCAGCCGTACATCGGCTTGCTTCGTGTGGCTTCGAAACAGCCGAACATGCTCAGCATGTTCGGCTGATCCGAAGTGCAGAAGGAGTTCGACTCAGCCGATCCAACATCTGGATCGGCTGAGCCGAACCTCCGGCAGGCTTCACACTGCTGTTCGGGCTGCTGTTCGGGCTATTCGGGCTGTTCGGGCTATTCTGAAAGATCCCGAACAGCAGTGAGAGAATAGCCGAATGCCGCCGAGTGGCATTTGGCTCGGCTGTTCTGCTCGGTCCCTCAGAGGCACCGAGCAGAACAGAAAAAGAGTGAAAAAAGTAGAAAAAAGTAAATAGAAAACGATTGTGCAGAGCTAGCAGTGACAGCTAGCTCCGAGCTGTCGGCCGGCCAATGGCCGGCCGCTCGGCCAGCTTCGTCTTTCAGCACGGCTCAGCGCTCGACTGAGCCGCTCGGCCGTGATCGGGAGCTGTACGGGCTATTGTGAATAGCCGTACAGCACCCCCTCGGTTCTCCTGAACCGAAGGGGTCCTGGTGCCGAAGCTAGCCGAAGGATCGGCCAAAGTTACGGCCAGATCCTTCGGCAGCTTTGTGAATAGACCCCTAAGAGTCCAGCTCTTGCTGGCTACTCATATTGACCTATGTTTGATCCAGCTTGTGATCCTAATTTTTGTCTTTGCTTGTTGATTGTGCTTTTGATCATCTCCCAGTTTTGTGTAACCGTATATACGAACCCATGCAGCCTGATCTGACCTTGGTACTCTGATTACTATGAATTAAGCAACACTACTAGACTGATTATATACTTTGAATCTTCTGAGAATTCTATACTTCTGAGCTTGATGTGCAAAAAGCATCAGTAATCTAAAGGGGAAATTTATATATCATCTTTTTTAGATTGCCTTAGTTTTTTACATTGTGTCTGTGATACAAACATGCCTGACTGGGATAGGACAGTCCACTTGAAATGCCTCATTTATGGCACTTACAAATTCTAAAAATAAAACCGATCAGTGCTGTATATTGTTTTAAACTCAATTTTAAATAGTATTCTTTAATCCTAAACTCATGAATCACCACTTGGTTATGTTCTGATTTTAAAGGCAGCAACATATAAATTGATATTACAACATACCATGAACAGAAATGTGTGAACTTATATGCTGTTTCTTTTTTTTACATGGACTGGGAAGATTTGTATCTGGTGAATAGCCACATAAGCATAAGCCTTAAAATTGCTATAACAACTTTTTGAACTCCCTCTTGAAGCAACAATCCAATACTGAAGAACACATAAGTCACTATACTAAAACTTCAACAAAGTTAATAGGATGTAGCTACTATATTCAACTTATCTCTGCCTGCTGCCACTCCCCCCACCACTGGTACTAGCAATTACCAGCTGTCAAAATGACAGCCGGGAATTGCAGTGCATTACACAGTAGGAGCGACTGTCAAAATACCACAACTGGGAAAAATAACACTTGCAGATAGTATGGTGCAAACACATCTAAGGATGGTAAGCTGCTGATATTGTACATTTTTGTTCCTGGGTTTATATACGCTTCAGTTCTAACCCTCAGTCACTAACAGATCCTTAAACTCACCATACTCCTTAAAAAAACACCATATCTACTCTTGCACTTAGAACATTTGCACTTAGAGTAAAAAGCAAAAATTGTTAGCAACTACACTGTTTCCCCCGAAAATAAGACCTACCCCAAAAATAAGACCTAGTACTATTTTTGGGAATTGCTAAAATATAAGACCTACCCCGAAAATAAGACCTAGTTGTGACCATTCTCAGGGCCGGTGGTGGCCTAAGGGGGAACTTGAAGAGCCGCGGGAGAGGCAGGAGAGAATTAGCGGTGCCAACGAAGCCAGCGCTAGGGGAAGCAAAGCGGCACTGGAGCGAGCAGAGCCGCATAAGCCGAACCCTCCTCTATAGCGCCACCTCCTGTCACAGGCGGAGTGATACCAAATGCACTCCGCCTGTGAGGAATCGATAGTGAAAGTGTGCTTCGCTCATTCTGGAGAGCGATTGGTTACCAAATTGCTCTTGGAAAGGTACGGCACACCTGATTGCCCCGATCACCCTATTTTTGTACATGAATAAGTGCGGATTGTTGTACATTAACAAAAAATAAGACCTACCCCCGAAAAAAAATTATATTTAAAAAAAATTCTGATCATGAGCTCCACTTAAGTGACTTTGCATAGGCAAAAGTGAAGCCATGAGCTTGTTGCAGGCAAGAGAAAGCATCTGCTCCAGTGATTAAGCGGCAACATTTTAATTTTGCTGCCAGTCACAAAATGAGATGCAGCAACAGGTGGCTCTTGCGTTCCAACATATGCATCCACAACCAAGAACAATGGATACTACAAAGGCAGCAGAATTTACGTGACTATATCATCTCTGAACAAGCATATAATTTAAGAAGTTATTGCTAATCATGGATAGTTCCATAATAAATATGGCACCATCATAATGGAAATAAAAGCAAATGAAGGCAATGTTGGATAGTACCATGATCTTTGTGAGATACAATGCATAATAAAACTCTGTGAGTGCTACACTCTGCATTGTAGTGACAATTATACTGAAATTCATCATTTTGAATTTGCCTCTTTCGTAACTCACCATTTTGATGAGTTCAATCTTAATGCATCCCGACTTTGCCTTGCTGTAATTGAGCTAGTGGAACCAGCCAAAAAAGTAAGAGCTTCCCAGATACAGTAAGCTATGACAACATGAGTTTGTTTTTGGATTTAGAAACTTGATAGCCTCCATCCTAGAAGCATAAATGTGTAAGGAGACCATTTGGTATTTTTACAATGGGTCTTCTATACTCATTATTCCTTTAAAGGATTTTCTGCATTTATTGATGATCTCTGATTACAGTGAATAGCACATTCATTATTTATTGCAGTGAATACTTTAATTTCTTTAAACGAAAAAGATTAAATCAAAGCGCTAAAGGTGTAAACTATGAAGATAATAATATTGAATACAATCAAGTATTTAATTGAAAAATCGAGTGATCCAGTGAAGATAGTAAGTGGACCGGGGCTGGGTATTTTAACCTCAGCCTAAAATAAGGTTGAATTCATTATAAGTATCAATACATGTCTTAAATAAAATTCTTAAATAAAATTGTACCAAAGAAACAAAAAAATAAATAAATGTGTGTCAAAAGAACTGTGAGAAACGAAAAAAAACAAAGAACCAAAGGTGACACATAAGTGAATGGTCGTGAAGAACTAGTGACAGTAACAAGTGTGAAACAAAAGTAATAATGAAGTGTTACATTAGGTCAATAGTCAGAAATATGTAACAAATATCGTGGTAGCCTTTCAGAGTCAATCAGCAATAAATAACAATTCATAGGCTGATCTCCAAGTAGCACTCTTTCAATGAAGATGTCAGATCGGTGAAAAAACAATGTTCAGTGGATAATGATTTAAAAGCCGGGGGAGACAAACACAGGGCAAATAATAGTTGATCTATTTCGGTTGCAGTCCGACAGCCCCCCTTATGGATGGGTACTCACAAGAATGTAGTGAGTAGCCAGCTTTTTTGGTGAGCGGCACTTTGGTATGCAATCCTGCTCCAATTTAAACTCGATTGTTCCCACTTTGAGACTCGGCAGGAAGAGAGTTTTCTTCCTTGCAGCGCCGGAGGTGTTCCACAAACACAATGATGAATTCTCCCAAGTGCGCTGTCAGCGGACCTTGGACAGCGCCATCTCCGGCCAGCTGACAGGTAGTAACGTCACACGAAGCCGCTCCACTTCCGGCAGTGGTGACTTGGTCTCCGGTTGTAGTGCGGCGGGTGAGCGAGTGACGTAGAGGGTCACGTGCTCGGCGGTGGGCGAGAAGGAGATGGCCGGAGCCCAAGATGGCGCTGTGTGCGAGTGTGTTTCAGGATCATTAGATTACCATCTTAAGGGTGCTGGATATATTCTTGATATGCATTTTTAAATGCTGATTGGGTAGGCTATGCTCCATATATACCTCTCAAGGTTACATATTACATTTTGACTGGATTGTAATAGCTATGGCAAGAAAAAAGCATCTTGATACAGTGGTTTTATTGTATATTATTTTTACCTACTGAAAAATGTCATGTCTCTGTAGTAATACCAAGCAGTCAATAATTTGTCTTCTAGGTATAATTGTAAATCCAGTATCAGTAAGGCCAAAACTGCATTGCTTCAGTGTAATCAATAAAACCCCCTCTGTGTTCTCTTGTGCATGCAACAAAGAAGAAAATTGTCAGTTCCAGCAAAAGGTCAATTTTGTTTAGTTTTAAATTCAACTGAATTTACAGTATGGATTTGTATTGTGTTCCTATATGTTGCATTGTTATTGTGTTCTTATATCACCATGCAGGAAAGGAATAATTATTACTTTATTATTTAATTTCTCAGTTCTAAGTCCTAAACATTTTCTGCAAAACTAACAATATTTACAAAAATTGTTGTTTTACTCTCAACACAAGGAAGATTTTGTGGGAGGGGAATAAAATATGTCAGGTTCTGAAGAGCTTTAATAATAAAAGGTTCCAAGCTATAACAATTTGTTTTGTAATAGTAATTTTTCTAATTCTGAGATAATTTTTTTGCATTTTATTTAGTGGATAGACTGATGTCAGTCTGTGAGAATGTATTTTATTTGTCAGTCTGAAGTTCATGGTTAATATGTTGTCATCACTGTTGACAACAATTCAGAGAGAAAGAGGTAATGTACCGTATCAGATGGCTTCAGGATGCAGAGTGGTTCAGGGTAGGTGTAGTATGCAGGAGCGACTAGGACCAGTGACTGGCAAGTACCCAAGTTTGCGGAAGTCAGGGCAGGTTGCAGGCAGTGGCAGAGACCTTTATCCAAAAAGGTTCAGGCAGGCGGCAGGCAGCCTTTTTCTGCACAGACTATAGCCAGCTAACACTTTGTCTGATTCTACCTTAAAGAAGAACTTCTTTAAAATAGTTAGGTTGTACATACCAACCAACAACTGATGAGACAATAAACACTGTGGTCAGGAGTATGTAATGCACATCACAGTTTACAGAATAGTCAGAACTAAATAACAAAAATCACAGTATATACAGTGTAGCAATCAACGGAAAGAGACAAATGTAGAGAAGACTAGAAGAGAACGTGAACATCTCAGAAAGAACTTCTGTCCATAAGTTTTTCACGTCTTTATCTGAGATGTGTAGTAAGGATTTTGAGCTTTAAACATCTGTTTGCTGGGAAAATTCATGTGTTAAATCTGCACATTCCTTTGTCATCACCTCATACTAAGAGTCTCACTAGCTGCATTTCATGAGATATGTGGTTTTGGTTTACTAATACTTGTAATTATAACCTGTGGTTTTAATTTCAAAGTGTTTTACTTACTGAGATAATTGCATTGCATATTTTGATCCTTATTTATTGTTACTAATAATATTTTTTGTTATTAATTTGCACTGATTTTATAGTTAATAAATATATATGTATGTATATATATATA
>NW_017306308.1:367258-371828 GCF_000935625.1 Nanorana parkeri
TATATATATATATATGTATATATATATATATATATATATATATCCCATAATATTTTGGTTTTGATTTATTTAGTCTTTAGTGCATATAAATAACTCAGGTAATCAGTTAATTTATGAAGATTAGTAGGGAATCTCCTTAATTTCAGATCCCTATGCGTTATCCGTTTTCATAAATAAAATACTGATTTTAATCAGAGCATAAGTTCTGACAGGCTACATAGCATTCATGTGGGCAACTATGGTGTGAGTTACATACATTTACATGTAAGCAAATCAACAAAATTCAAAGATCACTGATCAGTGAATCAGTTTATTTTCCGCTACTTCACAATACTGTGCAGTCTCTACTCCACTTAAACAAACCTATTCCCAATAATATCCAGGGATTCCATTGAGAAAAATGGTCTATAACTCCCAGCTGCTTAGATTAGCCTTGTTTTTAGGTTGGACAACAGTTTGAATTCCAGAATGATCATTACCTATACTGTGGCAAAATGTTGTAGGCTTGACACTCTAGCTACAGAGCAAAGTCAGCCACTGCATCTACTGTATCTATAAATGTATCCCTCAAACCAGCTGCAGCCATTGTTGCTGATCTATAGAAGTTGAAGCTTGTACAGAAACAAGGAGTGAAATAGGTCATGTTATCTTTCATGGACAGCCTCTTGGAATTGGTCACTTTATTACTCATCAAGAACCGTATCATCCTAACTTGTTTTTTCCTTCAGGCAGTAAGTTATTTATTGCTTAAATAATAAAACAATGGATTTGCTGACAATTTGTATGATCCATTGCTATGATCCTGTTGTCATGTATTTAATACCAAGTATCTTCTCTCCTTTCTCTTCAACGATGGTATTTCCATGTTGGAGTCAAGAAATGTATTACCACCACCTTTATTATGACATGAAGAAGTACCTTTTGCAATAGTATGATTAGAAGTGTAAAAAAGAGGGCATGGCCAGCATCCAGTCTAAATACCTGCACTTTGAAAGTATTCTCTGGGCAGTTACTCCAGGGCAAACACACAGCTTACAAGGAACTTCACATCCCCAAGCCTCACCCCATTCCTGCACCAAAAAAAAGGCCCTAGTCCATCTGTCACTATGGGAAAGTGGAAACAGCAGCTGCCATGGACACTCCAAATGGCGCACAGGAAGTGACGTGGTTGATTGGCTCACTTCCCTATTTAAACCTGGCTTACATGCCCATTAGTTGCTGGATTGTCTTTTCAGCCTCAATGTGATTTGGAAACCCGTTTTTGTCTTGTCCTGTCTACTACCGTTTCTCTGGATTTTGACCTGTTCCTGTTTAACAACCTTCCTCGTTTGCTGCCTGCCTTTTGACCTTGGACTGTTTATTGGACTCTGCTTCTGCCTTATCCCTCGGTACCGGATCTGATCTCCTGGCTTTGACCTCGGCTTGGATTGACCTCGATTTCTGGATTACCCTTCTGTTGCACGGTTTCACGACCATTGGCACTCGTGCCACTCGGTGTCTGCCTGGCCTCTGTCACCAACCTCAAAGGCTACAAGACACTAGGTGCAAGAGAAGCCTCCTCAACCATCTAGTCTCCCTACCAGGTACGTAATAGTACAATCCAGCCATGTCTGAGACTGAGAGGAGTGCTTCTGCCTTAGAGTCCCTGTGCCAACAAAAGGCCTCTGTGACTCAGGCTCTGAAGGAGTTGCAGGAAGGATACTTTCAGCTGGAAGGAAGGATCACTGCTATGGCTAATGCCTCTGTGTTGGCTCCTGGACCACCTGCTGCAGCCGAGCCAGTTCCGGCACCTGACCAACCACCAGTATCGAATGTGGCAGAACCTCTGTTACCCATCCCAGAACGCTTCTCAGGGGATCGCCCTAAATTCTGAGCTTTCAGGAATGCCTTTCAGGAATGCTGATGGACCTGATGGAGAACTGCAGCAGAGGACGGGTGCAATGCTAGTTTACTATTGGCTATTGCAAATTGAAATAGCCAATAGGAATCTAGCAATGCATTCCTATGGGCAAAATTTTATTTTTTTTCTATTCTGACACGGCCCTGTGTCAGAATAAAGAAAAGAAAAAGCAGTGTTTCTCTCCTGGGCGGCCGGGAGCCGGAGACTCCTGGAGCGCCCGGGAGAGTTTGCTGTCTGGAGATCAGTGTCCCTGGTTAGCTGGTAACCAGGGACGCTGATCTCTCTGCAAGTGACCGGAGCCAGCCGTAAGATCACGGCTGGCTCCGCCCAGCTGTCAGAAGCAGCCAAGCCGAGGCATATGCCTTCGGCTCGAGTGAGCCGCTCAGCTAAGTTCGGGAGCTGTAGGGCTATTGTGAATAGCCCGTACAGCAGCCCTTCGGTTCTACTGAACCGAAGGGGTCCTGGGGCCGAAGCTAGCCGAAGAATCGGCCGAAGCTACTGCTAGATACTTCAGCTGCTTCGTGAATAGACCCCACAGTGTTCTTGTATAAGTTGTTGTATTGCAGGGGTGTGTTTCTCAGGCTGTCATTCGACTGGCTGAGGAGTGGGCCTGTTAACATCAGAGAGTTAGGAACTCATTCCCTGACTGGCTGCAAAGGTGCAGCCAGCCTTAGTGTGGAACCAAGAAACCAGACAGAAACTTAAATTGCAGATTTAAAAAAATAAAAGGAGTTTATTGAAAACAACAATAAACATAAATGTCAAAAAACCATAGAGAAAGTCCATGACATGGTCAGTTTCAAGCCAGAGGCCAAATGCCAGAGCGGGAAGTCAGCTGAACCAGGTCAGGTAACACTGAAAGCAGGATGAACAGAAACAATAACCGGAGTCATGAACCGGGAGATCAGTCAGCCAGAACCAGGGTCATACACGGAGAACAGTAACTGCAGAGCACTTGGTAGATCAGAACACACCCAAAGGCAGAGACTGAATGGACAAGCTTTGCCAGCAGTTGTAGAATGATGATGTTTGTGTAATTGGCTCAGCCGACTGGAGGAGGAAGGGTAAGAAACACGGAAAGAAACAGGCTGTATAGAGCTGTAGGAGAGCCTAAGATGGTGGCTTGTGTGAAAATTAAATGGAGTCACCCGAGATCATTCATACAACCATTGGCTGCTGGCTCTGGTCAAGTATTGACAGTGGCTGGTGTCCGGAGGCCACTGTCAGAATATGGTGCAAACAGTGGGCTTACTCATTCAACACACTGGTAGTGTTGGAGGAATCTGCTCTATTTTTTGTTCAGCCCGCGGGTTGAATGGAAAAAATAGGGCAGTGTATGGCCAGCCTTAATGACAAGGTAATATGAGCCAGTTTTTGTGTGTATATATACAAGGAATATTGTCTTTACTGATTAACTCTGATGCAGGGGTATGGCCCAAAAATGTGCCAGTTATGTCATTGTAACTGGCATGACCAGCCCATGCTATACATCTGCTGCCAGTATATTGGTTCTTCACTGTGACATATGACGTTTGGATATGGGATACCAGGCTATACATGTTTATGATCAACTCCGATTGTG
This sequence comes from Nanorana parkeri, assembly GCF_000935625.1. Classification (NCBI taxonomy): domain Eukaryota; kingdom Metazoa; phylum Chordata; class Amphibia; order Anura; family Dicroglossidae; genus Nanorana; species Nanorana parkeri. Next base: position 370,741 of record NW_017306308.1, read on the forward strand.
AGTAGTTTTAATCTTTTCGTTATCCATTTTCAAGTGTGGCCTGCTAAAAAAACTTATATTCCAACAAAGTTCCCACAAAGTTGGGAGCATGAAATTATAAGTCTTTCATGCTTTCAACTTTGTGGGAACAGTTTGGGGATGGCCCCTTCCTGTTCCAACATGACTGCGCACCTGTGCAGAAAGTAAGGTCTATAAAGATATGGGTGAGCAAGTTTGGGGTGGAGGAACTTTACTGGCCTGCACAGAGTCCTGACCTCAACCCGATAGAAAACCTTTGGGAGGAATTAGAGCGGAGACTGCGAGCCAGGCCTTCTCGTCCAACATCAGTACCTGACCTCACAAATGCGCTTCTGGAAGAATGGTCAAACATTCCCATAGACACACTCCTAAAACTTGTGGACAGTCTTCCCAGAAGAGTTGAAGTTGTTATAGCTGCAAAGGGTGGGCCAACTCAATATTGAACCCTATGGACTAAGATTGGGATGACATTAAAGTTCATGTCCATGTAAAGGCAGGCATCCCAATACTTTTGGCAATATAGTGTATATTACTATGGTGCTTCCTGACCTTTTTAGCAGGGACAGGAAGCATACTATATGAAAAGGAACAACTTGATTGTAACAAGAACTCTATGGTAGTGGCTAGACATTAATGTAAACAAAACTACAGAAAGTATATAAAAGAACAGTTCCCTACAGATTTGGTGTAAACTCTCAATCCTGCTTACTGAACTGCTTAGGTTAGATTTAGAGCGGTTTAGTTTACTTATTTTATGTTCTTTTTGTTTGTGTTTGTTTTATTTTATTTTATATGTAGTTGACCATTATTTGTGTACTGTCCTTTTTTAAATTTTATTATATGATTGTTTTGCTGTTTTTTTTTTCTTTACCAATTGCACCCTTTAAATCCACTAAAACCCCTTTTTTAAGAAGAACTACAGGAAAATATTTATTAACTTTTTCAGTGGGGCACTGTGCTTGTGTGTGTCTAGGTGCTAAAGTTACAAATATATACTCACCTGAAGCTCCAAGCCGGCCAGCTGTCACAGTGCTTCCTCCCTCCAACCTGCTCCCCCCCCCCCCCCCCCC
>NW_017306308.1:371898-373191 GCF_000935625.1 Nanorana parkeri
CCCCCCCCCCCCCCCCCCCTCCGCTGCAGCATTGAAATCTTCCTCAGCATCCTCAGGTCTTCCCCTGACTCTAATGCATTTCACCAAAATGGTAAATTTCACATAAATCTTCTGATTTTCACTGAAAGTTTAGAGGAAGGGAAAACTAATGTGAAGATTAATCCATCTTTTTATTTTTCTTTGTAGTCCTTCTATTCAGTATGCATCCATTGTACACCACTCTAAATGTATTCAGATTAATCAGAACTACTTTATATACAGATAGCTTTATTACTGAAAATATCATTCATTATTTTAAAAATAATATTCTTCTTAAGGAGAATAATTGCAAGACCTTCCATCGCTCAACTTTTTTTTCAATCACTTAAGTAAACAGTTTGTTTTGTTCTCAACGGTATTTAGATGGCAGAAAAATCTAGTTAGTACTTTACGGAAATGTAAAAGTTACAGATTTGCGGTCTAGGATATTCATACTTGTTAATCAAATAACAATTTTTCATTATTTTTTTTGCCTAGCCTCTTAATCTACTTAGTATGTTCAAAGAATGCTAATCTCAGTATTTATCTTTCTTTTTATGTGTTAAATAACTCAAAGAGAAAAATTTTAACCCCTGAAAATGGCCATTGTGAAACAATTTGTTATTCACTGTGGATTTTCATGCTGTGCATTGAATAACAAAATCATATCTGGAGAATCAAAGACAAATCAAATTTTACCACCACAAAATGAATTAACCAAATGAAGCAAATAAGAAGCACAAGAGCCACATACTGTATATTTTACAAGATAATGTGTGCATGCATTCTACATATTTACTACTAAATGTGTTTTCCCAATGCAAATGATCGCTTCTACCAAACATTAACACCAACTTAGAAAACAAATTGTCAATTTGTTGTGTCAAAATGAAGTTGATAGTGTCTGACACTAGACATAGAACTCATGGAGTGTTTCATGAAACATTTGAGAATTTAAAGAGGTTTTAAAGTATATATGCAAACTACAGTAAAGTGTCAGCTTGGAGTAAATAAAATGTGCTATAATGTGACACACCTGCTTGATTAGGGTCTAATGAAACAGTCATTTTCTGATTCATGGTACATACTACTGAGACAGTGGAGCCTGTTTTCTGATTCAGATGGGTTTAACCCTTTTCACTGCCACCTCTGTTATGTGGGTTGCATGCTACTGACAAGTAGCAGAAGAGGAATAAATTAAAGTGTAACTATGAGCAAAATAAAAAATAAATAAATAAATATATATATGCATATATATATATATATATATATACA
>NW_017306308.1:373789-400168 GCF_000935625.1 Nanorana parkeri
TATATATATATATATACATACATGATATAGCCTGTTAGTAACACTACACAGCAGTATTTGTTTTTGAGTAGCCCGTTTTATAACCCGTTAATTCTGCCAGTAAAGCTACTATTCCTTCTGATGTATTTCCTGATTAACCCTTGTTGTGATTGACCAAATAAAGCGGAGGACAGCTCTCTCAACTGAAGTTAATACAGTGAGTGGTTTAGTCCTGGGATGGCAGTTTTATTCCAAGTACCTTTGGCGTTGTGTTCTCACTTGTATTGTAGTCGTAAGTTTAGTAATTATCCATTATGCACCAATGGCACTCTGTGTGCCCTAATTGGGCTTGTGGGTTATCTGTGGGTGTTTCTACCAGTGAGTGATTATGATTGGCTTTTTGTTGCCTATTTAAACTCTATGAGGTCCATCCACTAAGCTGCCGCAGGCAGCCGAGTGAACGACCGACCTGAAGCGAAGTGAGCCGAACGCTGTTCGGCTATTCACTTCAGGCTGGTACGGCTGATTTCAGCCGTATAGCGGCTGAAATCAGTCGTACATCGGGCGGCTTCGGGTCGGCCGAACATGCTCAGCATGTTCGGCCGACCCGAAGTGCAGAAGGAGTTCGACTCAGCCGATCCAACATCTGGATCGGCTACCGTAAATCGGGCGGCTTCGGGTCAGCATGTTCGGCCGACCCAAAGTGCAGAAAGAGTTTGACTCAGCCGATCCAACATCTGGATCGGCTAAGCTGAACCTCCGGCAGGCTACTCGCTGCTGTGCTCCATCCACACAGTTTAGCGTAGATGGATGAATCTGCTGCACTTTTTCCACCTGACCATAGACAATCTGCAGAAAATCTATAGGTGTATGGTCAGCTTTAGGAAGTGTAATATTATCTGTCTGTGTTGCTGGCTGCAGCTCTGGCCTTCAGCTGTGAGCTAATGAATCTGGCCACATTGTTTAGCAGCATGTGTGCTGGCTGCAGTTTTGCCTTTCATCTGTGGAGTAATGCATCTGTCTCACTCCCCCAGCTGAGATTGGCCTGTGTCTATGGAGGCACTCTATTTAAACATCATCAGCCAGTGCCTCAGTGCTTGTGATAGCGATTCCTGGCTGATCAAGTGAGCTCCTGTGTTTTGATTCTGGACTGTTAATGGTTTTCAGATTATTGCTTGTCTGCTACCTGTCCCGACCCTCAGCTACGTTTTCTGGATACTCTTTTGTCTGCCGCTGGTCCTGACCTTTTTCTGTGTTTCCTGGATCCCTCCTCTACTACTTCAACTGTCATCTTCCACTGCCCTACGCCATATTTATTCTATGGGTCCATACCAATATCTACAGCCAGAGTATATTGTTCAAGTCCTGGGGGCATCCAAGAACCAAAAATAAAAACTGGGGTCCCCCATTAATATCCATCCAGCCCCCAATCTGAGCATGAAAGAATAAGAGGCAGCGAACAGCAAACCGTACCAGGCCACATGCTCTCAACATGAGAGTATCTTGCCGGGGGGCAAAGCAGCTTGTTCCCCATGTTGATAAGGACAAGAGCCTCTTCCCAACATCTGGTCCCCTAGAAAATGTGGGGGTCTGCAGGGAAGGGACTTGAGTATGAACAATTTAAGATAAGACCTCCCCAGATAGCCTCCCCTACATGAATGAGTAAGGGATACATTGTCTGCACCAGATGACTGCTTGCAGAAACTGACAGCTCCTAGCACTGCAGCTGAATGTAAACAATAAGGCAGGGGTGCTGGATGATGTCATTGACTAAATATAGCCAAATTTGGTCAATACCATTGACCAGATATGGCCATGGCCGTACTTACTTAATCATGTCAGCCAGCATCCTTGCCCCTTTGTTAATATTCAACTGTCAGTCTGGGAATCTAATTGTGATTGTCAGCTGATAACAGTGGGTGGATTCCATTAAAAGGTGGTCCTGATGAGGAACTAGTCTCTCAGCTTCCCCATTATGCTCTGCCCACTCTAATTGGTTGCTAGGATGCCATTAGCTGCATAGTCAACAGCATCCTAGAAACCAATCATGCAGCTCAACAACAGTGGGTGTAGCCATGGCCTTTTTTAGTTATGGCCCCTTTGTTTACATATAGCTGTAGACACGGGTATCTCCCAGCCAGCAGCTGAATGGGGTCAGGGATGCATCACTGGTTGCTAGGACATCAGTGGCGCTGGCTTCCTAACAATTAGTAGACCTCAGTAGGGAGCTGAGCGGTCACATTTACTAGTGATAGTAATACCACTGCTAAATGTGACTTCCTGCTACAGCTAAGGGTTGCCTCAAAGACTGGGCCAACACCCTATTGGCTACCCAATACTACTTTGGTCCCAACCTGAACCTCATTCCTAGTGCTTACAGTAGTCAGCTTCTATTCATAAGGCCTAAAACTTTTATCCAAAAGAAAAAACATTGCTGTGTTTAAAAAATGTTAGCTGGAGTTGGGATTTCATTTCTTCGCTCTTTACTTCCATCCATCCACAGGGTAGTATTTTCACAATTGCATGAACAGCTTTGTAACTCTATTACATGAAGTGGAAAAAAAATAATATATATATATAGAGCCTTCTAGCAGGTCCCGGCCAATGAATAACAACTAGGCCCAGTTGTTATTGTTTAATAACAGATCAGTGTCCCCCGGTCATTTGGGGACGCTGATCTGTCATTACAACTGGGCGGAGCGAGCTGTGAGATCAGGCCATCAGGACTTCGGCAGGCCATTCTCCCCGCTTCGGCTGTCACTTCGGCTCAGTCCCATTTGACTGAGCTGAAGGGCTCCGGTGGCCGAAGAGAGCAGAAGGATCAGGCAAAGCTACGGTTGGATCCTTTGACTCTTTAGTGAATAACCCCATAAATGATTTTACCTGTAATCAAGGATTATTATAATCAAAATATTTTTCTATTTTATAATAATAGATACATATTCACTAAAATTTTAACATATATAAACTAAAACATTTAAGACTTGAACAAACAGGCTGTATTTTTTTTAAACAGTAGTTTGCATTTAAAGAGCATCTCTCAGTCCTCTGTAGTGAAGGTAAATGTTCCCTGTAATGTGCCTTTCAGAAAAAAAATTGCTTTACAAAGAGCATTTTGGAAGCTAATTCTATTGAAGTCAGTGAAGTGTTGACACGTTGCTTGACACAGATTTGTTTAAACAGGCTTATTTGAGGTTATACAAATTATAGTTCTCAAAGTGAAGAAGAAAAGGAAAGTCAATGAATTGGTAAAGTGACTAAAAGAACTCTGCAACAGTATGTTCAGCCAGGAACCCTTCATTAATCTTTTCCTGTAATTCTACCCTATTCACCTTCTCCCCTGTCTAACTCAATAGATTTTAAAACCTGCTGTCAGCATAGCAACTTTCCCAGAACCTGTTCATTACTCAGTCAAATCATTTGCTGTGTTGGCTAATTTGTCTTTGACCAGAATTGGGGTGGAAGTCCTTTATGATTTAATATTTTTGTATGAATATTTTGCCTGAATCATAAATACAGTTTATACATAATAGCTGCACATAGTGGGAAAAATTACAAAATATCAATGGGAGATTTAAAAAAAAATCAAGAATCAAATGAAAACAAGCAAAATCTGTAAGGCTTTTCCCAAAAAAAGTAATAAAAAAGGATAATCTTTCTGTGCCTTATTTAAGAAAAAAATATGCTTACTAATAAAATAAACCAAAAACCCCAAGAAAATAAAGCAAGCCATAATACAAGAATGACTCATGAAACCCAAGCACATTATCGATCACAGTATTGTAGATATTAAAACAAAATTATTACATTAATAGTACTGTTTCTACATTCAAAAAACATATAATTAAGTAAGAGTTATACTTGGGGTTTTTGGTTACTTGATGATTTTTCAGAAGGATTTTACGCTCTGTAAGATATTGAAGTTGATGATCAAGATTTCCGGAAGAAGTCCTTCTTGCATAGTGGGATGGGAGGGTAGGGAAGGTATGTATGGTTTGGGATTAAGGTGAGGCATCAAGGAAAGGGATAGATAAAGACAGAGATAAAGAAAGGAACAGACAAGAAATATGGGGGTGTCTTTCAGGGCCGGATTTACTCCCCCTGCCGCCCCAAGGCCAGGTTCCACAATACGCCCCCCACCCCCCTCCCCATCAATTGAAAAACCGGGCCTGGTGTCTTTATTACTCCATGTATAGTACAACTATGCAAGTCTTAGAAGCTTTAGTAGTGCACAGGGATTGCATCATTCTGGGCTCAGGTGTAGTCCAGACATATTTTAATTATAATTGCAAAGTTTACCCTAGAGTACACAAACCATGAGAGAAATATGTAAGCTATTATTGCTGACATTTTTTTTTTCAAAGAATCCGAGATGCAGGCTGTCAAACCAATGCTTTTACTGCATTACTTTGTATGTCAATTACCTAAAATGCGTACAGAGATAAGGAATTCTGCATGTTTTCCAACTTTCATATGCAGCATGCTGCAGTCCTCACCTCAAGGGGATCTAGTTATATTTTCGCTTTTACTAGTTGGCAGAGGTGCAGATGATACGGAAAGGGTGGGCAGGGGGTGTCAGAATCCACACCCCCAGTGATGTCATTGCCCTTTAAAGAAACAAACTATAGTTCAATTTCTGTACTAGAGCTTGGGTTCCTCAAGTGAACTAGTAATGGGCACTTTGGTTAGTTAATTCACAACATGCAATTTTAAACACAGGACAGTAGAGAGAGAGGGTTGTTTTGTCCAAGGAATGTTTGTGCATTGGTGTAATGTCTGTATGTTTGAAAGGAGAATAGAAAATGTCAATAAAAAAGGAACAGGTAGAATGTTTTGTAATGCTTACAAAATCTTCTTAGACCATGCAGTGTTAGATTAGACTCTTCACTTAAGCCTGGTTCACACCTAGGCGTTTTCAGTATCACGCAATTTCTTTGTGTGTGTTTTTTGCGCATTTTGCTTTTAAAAGCATGCATTTCACCCAGCATAGAGATGTTTGTGGGACTGTTACCTTATGAGGTTAATGTCCAATCTCCATGAACATATGTTTATAATTTTTGTAAATAAATGTGTTCCCCGTTGGGTGATGGAAGTTTGTGGTTAAATATTTTCTTTGTTTTCTGTGGTCACTGTGTTGGGGAGTTGCATACAGATGATTCTTGAATGGGATTATTAATCTGCCCAGGCATAGCCTGTTAACTGTAATTGGTCAAGACAGGAAACAAAAGGATCCACAGACAATTTGGAACCTAGAGCATTTATCTTCAGAATAGGTGCATATTCTCTTTTATCTCTGGCTAAGAGCTTCAAAGGATCCTTTCAGGTAGGTAAACAATTAGATTGTTCACCTTTGTTTAGATGCCAGCATGACCTGGGGTTAGCCTATGACCCTGCGCATTTGTCATTTTCCCTCTAGTCTGGGAACAGTAAGGTTGTTAAAGATTTGCATAGGAAAGGGTTGGAAGTTCTAACAAAGTGCATTTGGAAAAATCCAATCCCCAGAGAAGGATTCTAATTTGATTAGATTATATATTGGGAGACCACCAATTGATGGCCCTCAATGCTCCCTTATGAACACCAGGACTATATTAATACAGTCTTTGGAGGAAAGATTAGTCTTTGTAGACCACCAGAATGGGGCCCTGATGGGAAAATTAACAGGTAAATATACCCGTACTCCCTCAGCACTTCTATCGTTTGTATCATCAATATCTGTATTTTGCATGCTTAAATATTTTCTTTATGTTTTGTAGCTAAATAGATTGTTGGTTCGCTGTATTTAAGTCTGAATACTATATACCAATACATTTCTGTTACTGTGTTGAGCTCAAAAATCTTGTGATTGAATACTTAATATGCTTGTAAGTGTGAACGCTTACATAGTGGATCATAACTTAAACTAGTAATTTGGCTCCTGCCTCTTTTTGCGCCACAGGAATTTTCCTAAGTGCGATGCAATGCTAAGGTGTGAACAGTCACCATCGACTTGAAAGGAAATGTGTGTTTTGTGTGTTTTCACGTGACTAGTTGCATTAAACACTTTTGTTCACTGTTGCACTGGGTTTGCTGTGTATTTCAATAAAATCTGAAGTATTGGAATTCTTTGGATTGTGAGGTCTGTTCGTATACTGCTTCATGCAACTAGAGCCGCACAAAACAAATGCTCAGGTGTGAACCAGGCCTAAGGGTTTTTACTTTCCACAGCTATTTGTTCTTTGTAGCATATTTTTGCTGCTCTAATTGCACTTTTGCATTTTTTGTTAGATTCCTTGTAGTGCCTGAATGACATTGATGACCCTTCCATCTTATACCTTTTAAAGGACAATTTTTCTCATTTATTAATCTTTTAACACTAAAATTTAACCCTGGATAAACATTTGCTGTTTTAAGTTTATTATACAATGGAAAACACCAGAGAATATTGTTGCTTAATATGCCCTTAAAGCACTCCCATTTGTCTTCCGTGTTCATTTTCAGGAAGATTTCATCATATTCTATATAGTTTAGTAAGGATTGCAGCTTACTAAAGTTGGCCTTTTTTGACGTTTAGTGTTCTTGTTGTTCCTACTTGTCCACAAATTTGATTACCCTATGATTGCTATTTCCCAAGTATATCCCCTTCTGTGATTACTTCTGTATTATAAATCAATAAGCCAAAAAGATCACTATTTCTAGTTGGTGTGTCCACCATTTGTCCCATGAAGTTATCTTGTAGAAAATGTACAAAGTGACAATCAATATCATGATAGTTGAAGTTCCACATAATTATAACATTGTCTTGCCTCTCTATCTGTGGGAGTAGTTGAAACTCTTGTCCTTCCCTTATGGTGGGGGCCTATAACATACACCCAATCATTCATTTACCATTTTTATTGCTTATTTTTGCCTAGAGCCATAAGGACTCTGCACCATCCCTAGATGCATTATTGATGTCATTGTGCATATTTATTATCAGATTTTTCCTGATGCACATGCATACTTCACCCCCTCTTCTATCCTCCTGATCCCTAATTGTAACCTTAGATCAGGGGCGCCCACTATTTTTCGTCTGGAGATCTACTTTTCAAATGATGAGCTCATTGAGATCTACCAACGAAAAAACACCTGCATTCAGGGGCGGTAGGGGGCGTGGCAGTGCATTGAAGTCAATGGCACCGCAGCCAGGCTCCGCAGGCAGGCCCCTCGCCCACAGTGCGATCGCCTGCATTAGTGCCTGTGTTCCAGTCCAGTGCGATCCGCAAAAATGCTGCGAGCACTATTTTTGCAGATCGCACTGTACCGGAATGCAGGCACTAATGCGCCTGCGTTCCGAGTGTGGGCCATCGCAATGTGGACGATGCCATTGACTTCAATACAGCTCCACACCCCCTCCCGCACCTGAACGCAGGGAGTCGGCCGGCTTACATTCCAGTGCGCCCTACATGTCCCAGTGTCCTGTCCTCCCGTGGTGCTCGTGTGGCCGACGTTGCACATGGGGTGTCCTGCACCTTTCCATCTGCAGCGTCTGACACATTCAGCTGGCAGCCGCACGAGCACCACGGGAGCATAGCCGTAGCCAGCTCCTTTTGCGCCTGAGGCAAGAAAAAAAACAACGTTTTATTTATTTATTTTTTACTATTTTTTATTTTATTTTCATTATTTATTTATTTATTTTTTTAATTTCGTAATTAATTTTTTTACTCTTGGGGGGGCTTCGGGGAAATATTAGGGGTCTAAAAAGCCGCCTGATATTTCCCTTTTAAAATAGAAAAAGAAATTGAGGACACATAGTCCTCAATCTTTTTTTCTGCAGCCTCTATTCTAAATGAATGGAAAGCACAGAGGCGTCTCATTCAGAAAATATTTATTATCAAGCAGTTTCTGAATGGGGAGGAGCCTCGCTCCAGTGTTTGTCCTGCACAGAGGATTGGTACATACTACTGACATGTACCGATCCTCTGCCGATCGGCCACGCACAAATGGGCTCAGCTTCGGGCAGAGGCAGCGGGGGATCCGACGAGAAATGAAAGAGCACTTCAGCCTCGCGGGGAGGGGGGGGGTGTCGGAGCCGCTGTGACAGAACGGACTAGCAGTGAGGGGAGAGAGAGGCGCCGGCTGTCAGATCCTGGCCGAGCGTCTCTCTCTCTCTCTCTCCTCAACGCTCTGCATTAGTTCTGTGACAGCGGCTCCGTCCTCCGCCCTCCCCCGCCGCCGGTTCCTTCACTTCTTCTCGGATCCCCGCTGGGGAGAGCAGCGGGGATCCAGAGAAGCGGCGGGAGGAGAAGACATGGCGATCTACCAGTGATCGCTACGCGATCGATCTTGTGGGCACCCCTGCCTTAGATATTAGCAGTACTGTCATGTGTGTTGTCAAACCAGGTTTAATTTATTCCCACAAAGTTATAATCCTCATCCATTAGTAAAGGTTCTAGTTCTCTACCATTTTGTTTGCCAGACTTCTACCATTTGTAAACATGCCTTTCAGTTTTTTTGGCACAGATTAGTTATTATTATTATTATTAGTCTCTGTTGGCCTGCTAACAGGCTCTGTCGGACTCTCATTATTGAAATCTGGGAAGTTACGTATATTCATGTCTGTTTTGGTCCCCTTTTCACTCCTCTCACTCTTTCTTCCCTCTCCTCTGTGGTCTATGACTGACCATCTTAATCTGTTGGTCACAAACCCATATGAGGTCGCACAAATAAATGGGGGGGTCGCGATCCGAATCCCCGTTTAGGGCCGCCATCAGAGGGGTACAGCCAGTGATTATGTGAGGGGCCCAGGCGGCCAGGGAGGCCCGGGCTCCAAACAAGTTATTTTTTATAGATTAATACTTGTAGTGTATGTCCCGGCCCCCCGTGCACTTTATACCTACCTTCCTGAATACGTGCATGAAGGTTTCTTTTTTTTCAGGGGACGGAGCTTTCTTTTATGCAGCAGAAGCATCGAAGCAGGAGCGGAGCACACGGAGCTGCTTGAGGAGAGAGGTAATCTTATTCCAGCAGACATCCCGGTATTGCTATGGATGCTGTAAGACAGTCTGGGGGATACAGATAATGCTGGAAAGTGTTAAATTTCTTGGGACTGCTGGATGAATCCTTAGGGCCTATACACACCAATTGCAGTGCGTTCCAGAGCGGCAGCATTCCAGTTCTCTTGGCTCTTGCTGTCTTTCTGGTGTGGCTTGTAGTACTGGCAATATTTCAGAGAAAACAACACTGGAGGTTCTCTTCTTAATCATGTTATCTAATTCTCTGAAATCACTTTTGAGGACACTCCATCTCCCTCTAACTTTATAATTGTGACCAATGTGTACCATGACCACTGGGACATCGCCAGCCCCACTTAACAATCTGTCCATCCAATCTGTAATGTGCCCAACCCGAGCGCCCATTAAACATACTGTTCAAAGTCTTTAAATCACAGTTAAAGTGTAATGATCCCAAAGCAAAATCTTGAACCACCTCTTATGATGTAAGACCATTTGGAGTGTGCCATTTTGTATTCATTTACATATTGGTTATTTTCAATCAGCAGTTACACATTGAGCTTTGTGGATTACGGCATCAAAAGCTTCAGCAAAGTTCAAATATAATTTCTACTACCCCATAAAAAACAGATTTGTTTGCCATCATCTGTCTTTCCATGTTGGCTATCACCTATGTTATATTTTACCCATTACATATTCCCATATGCAGTCCTTAAACAAGTGCTCCCAATATTGTTCCTGCCTCAGAAGTTAAATATCATTTTTTTTTAATTTAGCTTAAGAACTTTGTACACTTTACTAACCTACCATATCCACTTTGTGCTGTCCATTAGTTCTATAAAAATCATTATAAACTGGGCTTAGCTCTTTAACGACTGCAAGCCATCTGATCCAGAAGCATTATTTACCTTTTATTTTGCTTAATTGCTTTTTGTTTTAAGCCACTGCATTTACTGTAAAATTATGTCCATAAACAAACCACCAAATAGTCCCTAACTTCTTCCGTAAGTGTTTCTTCTGAATTTAGCCATTTTCTCATAGTGTGTGATATTTGCAGCCATTGAGTCTGTACTTTGTTCCATGGGGGAGAGGACACATAAAAAGAAGACATTTATCATTGATATGATCTAAAATAAGGGAAAATACACCCGCTGATAGAAACTAATTGTAGTTAAGGTGTGGAAGTTGAAGCGTTAGCTATCATTCATTTGTTGTGAACAGATATTGGTCCCTCAAAGACTTTTTGTGCACACTGGCAGGGCATATAAGAAAATGTACCCCAACACTGCAGTTCAAAGGACTTAGATATAGTTTGGTAAAGCAGATGGAAACCCATCCAGTAAAATCGTTTTAGTGTTTACTTTAGTGTTTCACGTGGAAAGCCTATTTTTTTTTTAAATTGCTAGCTTTTATGGAACTAATAGCTAGTGATACTGATACAAAAGTCTGTTTGATAGCTTTGTGCCCACATTTTTCTGCATGTAAATCACCCGTTCACATACTATCACAGAGGAAATTATGAGTTTCTGTGCTGATGCATATTGGCCAGGCATATTCCACTGCTGTCACCATGTAAATGAGTCCCTCTATGAAAATAAAGGGTCCACTCTATTAAAAGCCCTCAATACCCTAAAGTCAAACTGATTTAAAAATAATACTAGAAAAAAAAGAAAACTGCTTAGCTGGGCACCATGTGATGTGGTGCGGGTTCACTGTTGCTCCTTGTGATAGCTAAGCACTCAAAATCCTGTAAAAATATGTCCGTGCAATGGCCTGAAGTGCATTATTGTAGGATTTTGAGTGCCCAGCTATCCAAGGAGGCAGCAGTGAGACATAGGGGTCTATTAATGAAGCAGCCGAAGGATCTAGCCATAGCTTGGCCGGCTGACAGCCTGCTTCTGACAGCTGGGTGGAGCCAGCCGTGATCTTACGGCTGGCTCCGGCCACTTGCAGAGAGATCAGCGTCCCTGGTTACCAGACTCCCGCTCCCGGCTGCCCAGGAGAGAAACCCGTTTTTTTTCCAGAATATAAAAAAAAAAGTTTGCCCATAGGAATGCATTGCTAGATTCCTATTGGCTATTTCAATTAGCAATAGCCAATAGTAAACTAGCATTGCACACGCCCTCTGCTGCAGTTCTCCATCGGGTCCATCAGCAGAGGGTGGGTGCAATGCTAGTTTACTATTGGCTATTGCAAATTGAAATAGCCAATAGGAATCTAGCAATGCATTCCTATGGGCAAAAAAGTATTATTATTTTTTTCTATTCTGACACGGCTCTGTATTAGAATAAAGCAAAAAAAAGAAAACGCAGTGTTTTTCTCCTGGGCGGCCGGGAGCGGGAGACTCCCAGAGCGCCTGGGAGAGTTTCTTTTTTCTGACGGCAACTGTTGGGCGAAGCTAGCTGTCATTGCTAGCTCCGCACAATCGTGTTCTATTTACTTTTTTGTACTTTTTAAACTATTTTCCTGTTCTGCTCGGTCCCACAGAGGGACCGAGCAGAACAGTCGAGCCGAATGCCGCTCAGCGGCATTCAGCTATTCACTCACTGTAGCGAGTAGCCTGCCAGAGGTTCGGCTCAGCCGATCCAGATGTTGGATCGGCTGAGTTGAACTTCTTCTGCACTTTGGGTCGGCCGAACATGCTGAGCATGTTCGGCCGACCCGAAGCCATGCGAAGCAAGCCGATGTATGGCTGATTTCAGCCGATATACGGCTTAAATCAGCTGTACAAGCCTGAAGTGAATAGCCGAACAGTGTTCGGCTCACTTCACTTAGGGTCGGTTGTTCACTCAGCTGTCCTCGGCAGCTTAGTGAATAGATCCCACAGTGATAACATCTGTGTCTTCTAAAAGTTTCAGAAACTTCAGAAGATGAGTATTTTTTTCTTTTTTTTTTAGCAGCAGCTTCACTCTTAAATTGCCTTTGCAGGCAATTTGACTTTGGTGGGTGGAAAGTTTTCTTTAAAACAAAATCTGTAAGAAAGGAATTGCTGTGAGAAGGCTGCAGGACATCAGCAGCATTAAGATGTAACAAAGGACAATAAAGTAAAACCTTTCTCTTCCCACTTCCCCCTCAATCCCCCAAGATACACAGCATTTTGCTGCATACATGACATTGAATATGGTTTTGCATCAACTTTAACAGACCTACCACTACCTTCAAGCCCTGGACACTAATATCTTCCTATTTTTTAGCAGCAATCCTGATGCTTTCCCCATCAAAGCCAGTGATGAGCAGAAGATTGGTGTAAATCCAGTTCGCCCAAGTTCCCCAAGGCAGAGCAAAAGTGTGATTGATACCTCCCTCTCCCAATTAGTGTGGCATTCCCCACCCCACATCTATCAGTCACAAAGGGGCAGAGAGGCCCCCTACTGCAAATGATTGGGCCGGGGGATGTCAGTAACAGTTTTGCGTGGGCTTGGGCGAACATTATCAATATGGCTGCTGTTACCTCACCCTTTTAAAGCAAGGTGGCTGGTTTATCTAAAAGCCCTTATAAGCCAGCTGATTTAAGGCCAGGTTTGGATTCATGGGTTTCATGGCGATTTCCCATTTCAGGTCTGTAAGCCTTGAACACACAGAATTTACCGCAAAACTGAACCTCATTCCTAGTTTCCTGAATAGTAAGAAGAGTTTAGTGATAAAGTTCCATAATGCCTTGAGCTCTACTTTGAATATTACTTTTGCTACTCCAATAATGAATGATCATTTTACCAAATTATCCTGGTTCAAGCTCAGAAATGCTGAACCTTTGAGATTTGCACAGGCTCATGATGTCTCTTCCAAACTGTCTTCTCTCAGATGAATTCAAATAATTCACAATGGAAAAAAAAAATATGTTTAGAAATATTCACAAACATTTAATATATTTATGTAAAATAGATGCATTTTACGATAGAGTTGCAAGAAATTTTTTTTTCTTATCTGACTTTCTTTTCAATGACATTTCCCATGATGAGCACTCCAAAAGAATAGCAATTGCCTTTCTTGTCAGATATGTTTTGTCAGTTCTGAATGCTGAGCCTTGCTTTGCCATTTTCAAGGTCTCTTTCAATCTTTGGAACACAGCTGGAGCTTCAATCAGGCGTTCACTACGTGAAGAAGTTGGCAGTTGATCCCTACCCAACTATGTGGAAGATATATAATATATTTCACAGTACACAGAGGAATTCATCAGAAAGAAAGACCATATCACTTATGAATGCCTGTCTGCCGAACACGGCCCCTTTTTTTCTGCAGGGATATGAAGACTTGGAAATGAACTAAACTGACCCATACTTGTCAGCCTGATTTGATTTTAACAAATCTACAATAAAAAAATCATTTTTCAACTGTCAGGAAATGTTCTATGTTTAAAGACAGCAACTGTTTACATATCATTTGACATCAGGAAACTTAGCTTCAAAGAGCAAAAGGGCCAAATTGTTTTCCTGACTTGTCACAAGAGCCTATTCTTTTGCATATGATCTTTTCTGCAGTTTGTGTATTCAGTGTGTGTGTCTTCCTTTTATCTCCCTCCTAAATAGAACTGGGGAAATTCACTAGGGATTTCCACTTCAGCTGTCCTGTTTGTTCAACTGATTTTCACTGCCTTCTGTGTTGACCCATCGACAGAGATGAAGGCTAAATGAAATCCTTCTGTATATTGCACGTGTGCTTTGCGCTTTATTACCTAACATACATAATACTTACATATACAAAAATTAATTAACACTGTAAACCTAAATGCTTTGTTAAACTTGACTAAGACAACCTATAAGATATCCTTTCACTTTGCCGTAAATCACATTACCCTATAGCAACAGCACTAATATTGAATAAAGTATAAATACTATAAAAAGTGCAGTGCTAAAACCAAACTTCCTAAAATACCCATAATACAAAACTATCCTAATAATATATATGTATATATATTTATAATTTTTTTCATATATTGTTACTTTGTTTTTATTAGAATAGTGCTGCACTGTAGTTACCATTAATTTGTTTAATATTAATGTAACAGCAGAAGTGAATGGTAGTGCCTTTTTTAAATGGGCACTGTGTCCAAGGAAATGTCATCTTTAATATGGGTGTGGCATTTAAAAATTCCATATCTTCAATATGGGCATTGGCACCATGACTGCCAGTTAATATAGGCAGTATTTAATGGACGCTTTGTTTAAGCATCCACCATCTTTAACCACTTGCTGACCGGGGTGTTTATACCCCCTTCCTGTCCAGGCCATTTTTCAGTTTTCAGCGCTGCAGTACTTTGACTGACATTTATTCCGTCATGCAACGCTGTACTGAAATTAATTTTGTACCATTTTTTGGGGGACAGATAGAGCTTTCTTTTGGTGGTATTTAATTACTGCTGGGGTTTTTATTTTATTATATAATGAAAAAAGTACTGAAAATTTTGAAAAAAAACCTGTTCTCTCTACGTTATGTTATAAAACATTTATTATTACCCAATATTTTGGTAAAATATAAAAGACGGGGTCACGTCGGGTAAATAGACACCAAACAAGTATTTATAATTTGTTAAACTAGTTGAAATAAATATGATAAAATGTTATAAATATTAAGAACTATGTTTGTTTATTTATGAAAATTTGACAATACCTTTTTTTACATTTGTTTTTCCTACTTACAATACTGATAAAGATTCTGATATTCACTTTAGTTTTTCGCCCTGCTTTTCAGAAAAAAAAATTAAAAATAAGAAAGAGAAAACAGAGAATCCCCCATCCACTAATTAATATTACATCTTGTTTACATGAGGGTGTCAGGTGCAATACATCTAAAATGAGAAATAAACCCACAGTAAGAAACCCATAGATATTACATGGTTATTAGTCAACTGAGTGCCAAGTATTTTTTCCCCCCAGTATATAAACGTAGACACTCAGATATGACATGTGAGAAATGCTTTTGTTAATATTGTAAATATGTAATATGGTAAATAATGGATAACCGCATTCCCTACCCTTATAAGTGTACTCCATAAATATAACAATAGTTATCTAATTTTCCTTAAATCACAGATAGACAATATAATCAAAATTATATTTTTAAAATGCGCATACAGTTTTGGTCAATTGAAAGAAAGGCACCTGAAAGAATATTGATTTATAAAATTAATGTTGTGTAATATACTTTTAATAAAAACAAGGATTTAGGAAACAAGGGACAAGACAGAGCGCCTCCATAGTGTGAAAGGGTAATTTATTTGTACAACACGCAAATGGAAATGTACTTACAGGAAAGTTGGTGGTTAAAAAGCATACAAATGGTGATGAAGTATAAAATCTCTAGCAGCGGAAGTCTGAAGGAGTACAACACATCAGCGTCCTCTGCCCCCTGGAGTTCTAAAGGTCTACGCGTTTCAGGGGCACGCCACCTTCATCAGAACCCCAAATACAAGGATTGTTTATTTACTGTATAAGCCCAGCCTATCCATACAGCAGCTAGTTTCTGTGAACTCGTCCATTATGTACTGAAAACTATCTGATATGCTAACATAGATGATTTAATAAAAAGAAAAAGTATTTCCCCTTGAGATCATCCTCTTTATGATGCACTGGGTCAGTTCGCTGATGGCTGGGATGTATGCAGAACAAGGCAACAACATTGGAGCTGGTGGTGCAGCCCTCTGTTCTGCAACTTGGTTTTGTTGACGACTCAGTTACCTCGACCCCTCATCCTCAAAGGCCTCATCTGATGACTCATCAGAACTAGGGATACTTGTAGAGTTAGAATTGACCTAGAGTTGACCCAAACTCTAGATGTTCAAGGTTCACCTAATATGAGAACTAAATGGCTAGATTTGGCTTGTTTGCCCACCTAAAACTCTGGTTGCTGCTGCAGCTGGAAGTGCATCATGTAGTTGGGGAAATACTGCTGCCATTAAATGAATAACTTTCCCCAAGCCAGCGTGTGTCCCTAGGTGACATCATTGAGTATGGTCATGACCATAGTCAATGACATTTGGCAGCATCACCTGTTGACTAGTTAACATTCAGCTGCTGACAGGAGAGCTGCTAATTGTGATGAGAGTCCATGAGGAGCAGGATCATCATGCTGAGTTTTTGTTGGTGGGTTGTCCAAGTATTGTTCATCATGATTGATGATTGATCTACATTGTGGGAGATTATTTGGGGATTTGTTTAATGGAAGGACTTTTTCTAAGGTGTCTGTGTGAGTAAACAGTACCCCTTATCCATTTATGTGTGCGTGTGTGAGGGGGGGGTGGATATCAGGATTTCCTTATGTCAAGGGCATGTCCACAACTCCGTGTTGGAGGGAAGAGGAGAGTGTCGGCTGCTTGAGGAGTGAGAGATAAGGGGTCTGACAATGGCGGAGTGAGGACGTGTGGGTCCTGAGCTCCCATGCCTGATCTACTGGACTATATGGGTGCCTAGAAAAAACCTAACTTTTGGCCGTTATCCTGCCGCTTTTTTGGGTGCGCTTTTTCCCATTACTAGCTCACCCCCATCCGCTGGTCCGCTCTATAAACCCGCCTCAACAAAACTCTCCTGGTTCCCCGGTTCCATATAGCCATCCACAGCACCGCTGGCCAAGAAATGGGGAAACACAGCAGAAACAGCAGAAATAGCAAGAAAAGAAAGACGGACCATAGCCACCCGCTGATACCTGGTGCCGCCGAGCATGAGCCCGACATCGGATCTTATTTTCGGAGACTGAAAGGCAGTGGAGGCGGCGGAGGTGGCGTGCTCCCCTGTCAATCAACGGACACTACTAAGACAGAAACGGGGTCGAGCAACGCGGTATCTCCTGCTGACATACCAACGAGTGGTGAGCGGGGAGAGAGAGGAGAGAGTGACCGATGAAAAGGAGGAGGAGGTGAGATGAGCGCACGGAGCAGGAGCCTGGCCTCGCCGCAATGCACACGAGAGTGGCGAGAGGGCGAACGCAGAGATGGTGAAGGTGACAGAGACAGAGACCCTAGAGCTCGACAGCCCGCAACGAAGGAGGTGGAGGAGATGGTGTCCACTATTTTGGGGAAATACCTGAACACACTGCCAACAAAAGAAAGCATGGAACAAGGCTTCAAACGCTTGGAAGAAGCACATAGAACAGGTATGAAAGACTTAAAAGCAGACCTACATAGTTTCCATAAGAGAATAGAGGCTGTTGAAACGATAGTGCAACCTGTTATTGAAAACCAACTAGCAGTACAGGATGTCATAATGGGATTGCATAGCCAGGTAGTCAGTCTCTGGTCTCGGGTAGATGAATTAGAAGATCGCCAGAGACGGAAAAATATTCGTTTAAGGGGAATACCCGAGTCTGTGGAACTGAGCAATTTGACAGTGACTGTTCAGGAAATTTTTCAATTGCACATGGGGGATTCTGCAATAGATCGGATTAAAGTGGACAGGGCCCATTGTACCCCATGCCTCCATTATGGAAATCAGCCACAGCCAAGAGATGTATTTTGCAGGTTGGACACGCTGCAACATAAAGCTCTTCTTATGCGAAAGGCAAGGGAAGGAGGCGATGTGGAATATAGGGGGGCTCGGATCTCGCTCTTTCCTGATATCTCAAGAAGGACATTAGCAAAGAGAAGAGCCATGCGTCCGATAACGCAAATACTAAGGGACGCGGGTATCCAATATCGGTGGGGGTTCCCCTTTAATCTAAATGTTAAAAAAAAATGGCCGGACATTTGTAATCCACTCACCGGAGGAAGTACAGTCATTTCTGTCCAATATGGAGCTACCACAGGTGGAGATAGAAAACTGGCCAGATCCACCCAAACCGACATACAAAGGGTTACCCCATTGGGATGCATGGTTGTCAATCGAACCACTTGTGAGACAGACCAGGTTGGAGAAGAGGGACAAGAGAGTCAATAGATAAAGTGGAGGATATGGTTGAAACTATTATTTTCTGTTAGAAAACAAGTAGGATATATAAACGGGAAATGATTGGAACCCGTCCCCTCCCATTACCCTTCATAGAGGAGGAATGGGGAGATTCACACATAACCTCCTCTTGATTTGTTTTAATTTTTTTTTTTTTTTTCTCACTCTCTCTCTCCCTTCCCTCTTTGTGTAGTAAATGTAGGCAGTCTTGCAGTCTTATAGGTGAAACAGTAACGGGGGGAGGAGGAGGATTAGGAGTAAGGTGAAGGGCACCAAATAGGGGAGCACAAAACCGGGAGGTGGTTTAACAACAACACAACAATTACCAATATAATTTACAGGTACAAGGTGTAGTGAGACACACATAAAATTCCACACACAAGTAAATATTAACAAATACACATAGCACACAGCTGAATAAGCCATACATTATTTAATTTCCTTTCTTTTTATTCTTTATCTTTCCCTAAAGGGACTCACATAACCACAGCGAGTGTGAAGATAGTGGGAGTAAGAGAACAAGGGGCATAAGCTTAAGGTGGACCACGAAATAGGGGGTTAAGGGGATTACAACACAAATAACAGGAGGCTAGGAATAGAGATAGAGGGGAAGTGGTTATACAGTAACAGAAGGGGGGGGAGAGAGGGGAAGACCTTTTCTGTTTTGTGTTTTTTTTTCTCTTGTGTTTTTTTTTCTTTCTTTTTTTCTCCTCTCTCTCTTTCTCTCTCCCTCTCTTGCGAGACACCACCCCTTCCTACTGCCTCTTGACGTGTGACGAGCATCTACTGGGCCCTCACAGTCTGGAGGTGGAGGGAGGGAGAAGGTGGCTCGAGGGGAGGGAAGAGGGATAGAGGCCAATCTCTAAAAAACGGTTTGATCTTAAACTAATATTGATTGGAAAACTATATGGGGATTGGGGAAGGTTGGGAGGGAAGGGGTTACAAGGAACATGAGACACCCAAAATAATTAATAACAATACGAGTTAAAAAAGGATTAAAAAAAAAGAAAAAAAAATTTATGGCATGGGACCCACCTTTAGTTAGATCGATCTCCCTAGGATAGAAGCCGGTACAACTGGCAAAGGCTCGATACAATACGGAAGCCAGACTCTATCCGGGATGAATGATTTGTTTTTGTTGTACATGTTTTTTATGTTTTTGTTGTGGGGGATGAGTAATGGCTGGGGGCTCAACTGGTGTGGGGTATTTCTTTATGATGTTTGTGCGTTTGAGTATGGTGAGGCATATAGAGTTAAAGGGGAAAACAATGACTTACAAGAGAAGGAGAGGAAAGGAGAACAAAATAAAAGGAAAATGAGTATGAGGGAATACAGATCTGATGAATAACATTAAGTTTGGATCCCTAAATGTTAGGGGTCTCAATATCCCGCAAAAACGTGCCCAGGTATTATACAATATGCATACGCAACGATTGGGGGTTCTCTTTCTCCAAGAAACACACTTTAAAAGCTCTCTAACCCTGAAATTGTCAACTGGATACTACCCTAAATGGCATATGAGCAACTACACCCAAATCTCAGGGTGTGGCCATAGGTTTCCATGCGTCAATACCGGTGACAGACATCCAGGAAAGGGGAGATGAAGAAGGGCACTTCCTTTTTGTTAAATGTAAAATCTTTAATAAGCAATATACACTTGCTAATATTTATCTACCCAACAAAGGACAGATGGTAGCACTGGTAAAGATACTAAATCTTTAGAGTGACTTCATGAATGGTATTCTGATTCTAGGGGGGGACTTTAACCTGACAATGGACCCGAAAATAGATACGTCTAAAGGCTCAACACATATCGCATATACCCAGCTTAATAATCTAAAACAACGCTTACAGAGGTTACAGCTTGTAGATATCTGGCGTATATTACATCCTAGAGTGAGGAACTATACTTGCTACTCACCATCACATCTATCATATAGTCGCATAGACTATTTCTTTATGTCTCATTGTCTAATAAGCTGGCAGATACAAGCAGACATAGGAGTTCAAATATGGTCAGATCATGCGCCCATATTTTTTACTATTAAACCACCAAATACCATGAAACCCAGTGCGACATGGCAATTGAATGAAAATCTAATACAAGTAGACTCTGTAAAGGAGGCTATTAAGCAAGGTATTGCAAATTTTTTAATAGACCATAAAAACGATAACACAGCACGACCAATAAAATGGGAAACCTTGAAAGGGGTAATACGAGGAATACTTATATCCCATGGGACGCGATTAAAAATAGAAAAGGAACATGATATTAAATCCCTCTTAGATGATATACATCACCTAGAGAGTCAACATAAAAAGAATGCAGATATAAACACCTATAATAGTCTCCAACAAAAGAGAATTGAACTACATCAAAGAATAGACTTGGGGTATCAAAGATATAAGGAAACAGTGAAACAAACTATGTACGAATTTGGAAATAAAAGTAGCCGATCTTTGGCACGCTCAATCAAAGAGAAACAGGCTCGTACATATATCCCAAAAATTAATTGCCCAAATAAGGGAATAGTTAATTCCACAGAACTGATTTCCGAAACATTCCATAACTACTACAACAAATTATATAATCTAAGGGAAAACAAAATAAGAAAAGAGGGGAGAGATGAACAAAAAAATGGACTGGACTATGTGCATCAGACACCCCTGCCCAAATTAGATAATGAAACAATCAATAAACTAGATACCCCAATATCACTAGAAGAAATAACAGAAGCAATCCTCCAACTACCAATGGGGAAAAGCCCGGGTTAACGGGCGTTTTTTATAGACAGTTTGTCGGAGACCTGGCCCCGATATTATTGGAAGTGTTTAATGCCGTAGGCGATGGCTGTGGCTGTGGGTTCCCACGTCAGAGCCAAGAGGCATACATAACGTTGATATATAAAGATAAAAAAGACCCCACACAATGTGCGAGCTATAGGCCGATATCGCTAATAAAGGTGGATATGAAGATATATGCAAAGATCCTGGCCTCACGTATACAACCATACCTACAGGAAATAATACACCCAGAGCAGGCAGGATTTGTCCCGGGGCAAGAAGCTAGGGATAATACTATTAGAACAATTTCCCTGATCCAACAAGCCCAGTCGAGGAAAACTCCTCTGTGCCTATTATCTTTAGACGCAGAGAAGGCCTTCAACAGGGTTGATTGGAAACGTATTAAAATGTCGCTGGAATAAATAGGAATACCGAAATCCCTAGTCTCAAAGGTTATGGCATTATATAATAGCCCATCTGCGAGGATCCGGTTGAACGGAATACTATCGGATATGTTAGAAATTACAAACGGGACAAGACAGGGATGTCCCCTGTCACCCATGCTATATATAATAGCAATGGAACACCTGGCAATAGCCCTTCGCCAAAATGAGAACATCTGGGGGATGAAGGTAAAAGGGAGTGCTCATAAATTGAGTCTCTTCGCAGATGACTTACTCCTATATATAACTAACCCAAGGTTGGCTTTCCCAGCGATTCTGGAAGAGATCCAGAAGTTTGGGAAAATCAGCAATTACCGAATTAACGCAAATAAGTCACAATGCTTAGACATTACACTCCCAAAGGGAGAAAGGGAAATACTGAGCACTAACTTTTCCTTTATATGGGCATCTGAAGCTCTGAAGTACCTAGGGATACATATACCAGCGGATTTAAGGAAGCTATACTCATTAAACTATGCTCCCTTGTTGGAGTCCACACAAGTACGCCTGGAGGGGTGGAAGAGGAAACAACACTCCTGGCTTGGCCGGATGTCCATATTTAAGATGGACGTTCTCCCGAGATTTCTCTACATCTTCCAGACAGTACCAGTAAAGATTCCCCGAATATTTTTTCGTAGACTACAATCCCTGCTGGTAAGGTACATTTGGAATAAACCAGGAGTAAGGGTGAGATACGATATATTAACCAAAAGAAAATCAGATGGAGGGGGAGGTGTGCCACATATGGAAATATACTATCAGGCAGTAGGGTTAAGTAGATTATTGGACTGGTTCACCGAGGGTAACAGGAAACTGTGGGTATCGGTGGAGCAGGCAGAGATGGAAATACCCCTGACGTCTGTTACTTGGATACCCCCCGTTAGGCGAGATAAAAGGTGGACCAGTTCGTTGGTAGTTTCCTCAACATTAAAAATATGGGACGCATAAGTGAGGAAGTGTGGAGTGTCAACATACACGGGCCCATTAACACCAATATTAGGGAACCCTGATTTCCCGTTCGGTCTGAAGTGTAAAAGATTTTTAATCTGGGATACCTTTAGACACTCCCCCAATTATGCAAGCAACAACAGAGAAAGGGCTACGCCCACTTTCAGAACTTCTTCCTATAAACCATCCAAACAAAGGAAAATGGTTCGAGTACCTCAAATTGAAACATTTTTACAATGGCCTCTCCATAGAAAATAGAGTGAACAGAGACCTAACCCCTTTTGAGGAGTTTTGTTTAAAAAAGGCGGGCGATAAACACATGGTGTCTAAGCTATATAACTTAATATTAAATCAGATGTATCCAACACTCCCCTACTATACAAAAGTCTGGGAACGAGAGCTGGAACATGCATTAACAGAGAACGAGTGGAAGAAGATCTTCTACCTAACCTTTAAATCAAGCATCTCAGCTCTTACCCAGGAAAGAAATTTTAAAGTATTAACAAGATGGTATAGATGTCCAGTTAACTTATATAAGATTAACCCCAAAAAGTCCAAGCTGTGTTGGAGGTGCTCTGGGGAAGAAGGGACGATGTTACATATCTGGTGGTTGTGCCAGTCGATAAGAACTTATTGGAAAGAAATCCTAGAGATTGCTCAAGAGCTAACGGGTCTTCATGGTCTAGAGTCACCCGAGGTCGCTCTGCTGTCTCTACACCATGGCTCGTTGACTGCAGTGAAAAAAAGTCTCTTATGCCCGATCCTTGCAGCTGCAAGGGCAGTAATACCAAGACACTGGAAGTCAACTAGCCCCCCTCAGATATCAGAATGGGTGGAAGAACTAAATAATGATGCGATCTGAAGAACTCACATCTCGCCTACATAATAGATATACGACATTCAGGGAGAGGTGGAGCCCCTGGAGGGACTATATGAGCTCACTAGAGATTCTTAGATACTTATAAGGATGAGGAGGGGGAAAGAAGAGGAAGCAGAAGGGGGAAGGAGTGGGAACGCGAAAGGGAAGGAAAAGGGGAAATACTATATCAAGATGCCGATTTGCCAATTTACATCTCTGTTGAATTAATTCCCTCTATATTAAATTAACGAATATACCCATAATGCCGTTGTGGATGCCCAAGGATGATTGAGTCGGGGGGGAGGAGGCTATTAAGCAAGGTATTGCAAATTTTTTAATAGACCATAAAAACGATAACACAGCACGACCAATAAAATGGGAAACCTTGAAAGGGGTAATACGAGGAATACTTATATCCCATGGGACGCGATTAAAAATAGAAAAGGAACATGATATTAAATCCCTCTTAGATGATATACATCACCTAGAGAGTCAACATAAAAAGAATGCAGATATAAACACCTATAATAGTCTCCAACAAAAGAGAATTGAACTACATCAAAGAATAGACTTGGGGTATCAAAGATATAAGGAAACAGTGAAACAAACTATGTACGAATTTGGAAATAAAAGTAGCCGATCTTTGGCACGCTCAATCAAAGAGAAACAGGCTCGTACATATATCCCAAAAATTAATTGCCCAAATAAGGGAATAGTTAATTCCACAGAACTGATTTCCGAAACATTCCATAACTACTACAACAAATTATATAATCTAAGGGAAAACAAAATAAGAAAAGAGGGGAGAGATGAACAAAAAAATGGACTGGACTATGTGCATCAGACACCCCTGCCCAAATTAGATAATGAAACAATCAATAAACTAGATACCCCAATATCACTAGAAGAAATAACAGAAGCAATCCTCCTACTACCAATGGGGAAAAGCCCGGGTTAACGGGCGTTTTTTATAGACAGTTTGTCGGAGACCTGGCCCCGATATTATTGGAAGTGTTTAATGCCGTAGGCGATGGCTGTGGCTGTGGGTTCCCACGTCAGAGCCAAGAGGCATACATAACGTTGATATATAAAGATAAAAAAGACCCCACACAATGTGCGAGCTATAGGCCGATATCGCTAATAAAGGTGGATATGAAGATATATGCAAAGATCCTGGCCTCACGTATACAACCATACCTACAGGAAATAATACACCCAGAGCAGGCAGGATTTGTCCCGGGGCAAGAAGCTAGGGATAATACTATTAGAACAATTTCCCTGATCCAACAAGCCCAGTCGAGGAAAACTCCTCTGTGCCTATTATCTTTAGACGCAGAGAAGGCCTTCAACAGGGTTGATTGGAAACGTATTAAAATGTCGCTGGAATAAATAGGAATACCGAAATCCCTAGTCTCAAAGGTTATGGCATTATATAATAGCCCATCTGCGAGGATCCGGTTGAACGGAATACTATCGGATATGTTAGAAATTACAAACGGGACAAGACAGGGATGTCCCCTGTCCCCCATGCTATATATTATAGCAATGGAACACCTGGCAATAGCCCTTCGCCAAAATGAGAACATCTGGGGGATGAAGGTAAAAGGGTGTGCACATAAATTGAGTATCTTCGCAGATGACTTACTCCTATATATAACTAACCCAAGGTTGGCTTTCCCAGCGATTCTGGAAGAGATCCAGAAGTTTGGGAAAATCAGCAATTACAGAATTAACGCAAGTAAGTCACAATGCCTAGACATTACACTCCCAAAGGGAGAAAGGGAAATACTGAGCACTAGCTTTTCCTTTATATGGGCATCTGAAGCTCTGAAGTACCTAGGGATACATATACCAGCGGATTTAAGGAAGCTATACTCATTAAACTATGCTCCCTTGTTGGAGTCCACACAAGTACGCCTGGAGGGGTGGAAGAGGAAACAACACTCCTGGCTTGGCCGGATGTCCATATTTAAGATGGACGTTCTCCCGAGATTTCTCTACATCTTCCAGACAGTACCAGTAAAGATTCCCCGAATATTTTTTCGTAGACTACAATCCCTGCTGGTAAGGTACATTTGGAATAAACCAGGAGTAAGGGTGAGATACGATATATTAACCAAAAGAAAATCAGATGGAGGGGGAGGTGTGCCACATATGGAAATATACTATCAGGCAGTAGGGTTAAGTAGATTATTGGACTGGTTCACCGAGGGTAACAGGAAACTTTGGGTGTCGGTGGAGCAGGCAGAGATGGAAATACCCCTGACGTCTGTTACTTGGATACCCCCCGTTAGGCGAGATAAAAGGTGGACCAGTTCGTTGGTAGTTTCCTCAACATTAAAAATATGGGACGCATAAGTGAGGAAGTGTGGAGTGTCAACATACACGGGCCCATTAACACCAATATTAGGGAACCCTGATTTCCCGTTCGGTTTGAAGTGTAAAAGATTTTTAATCTGGGATACCTTTAGACACTCCCCCAATTATGCAAGCAACAACAGAGAAAGGGCTACGCCCACTTTCAGAACTTCTTCCTATAAACCATCCAAACAAAGGAAAATGGTTCGAGTACCTCAAATTGAAACATTTTTACAATGGCCTCTCCATAGAAAATAGAGTGAACAGAGACCTAACCCCTTTTGAGGAGTTTTGTTTAAAAAAGGCGGGCGATAAACACATGGTGTCTAAGCTATATAACTTAATATTAAATCAGATGTATCCAACACTCCCCTACTATACAAAAGTCTGGGAACGAGAGCTGGAACATGCATTAACAGAGAACGAGTGGAAGAAGATCTTCTACCTAACCTTTAAATCAAGCATCTCAGCTCTTACCCAGGAAAGAAATTTTAAAGTATTAACAAGATGGTATAGATGTCCAGTTAACTTATATAAGATTAACCCCAAAAAGTCCAAGCTGTGTTGGAGGTGCTCTGGGGAAGAAGGGACGATGTTACATATCTGGTGGTTGTGCCAGTCGATAAGAACTTATTGGAAAGAAATCCTAGAGATTGCTCAAGAGCTAACGGGTCTTCATGGTCTAGAGTCACCCGAGGTCGCTCTGCTGTCTCTACACCATGGCTCGTTGACTGCAGTGAAAAAAAGTCTCTTATGCCCGATCCTTGCAGCTGCAAGGGCAGTAATACCAAGACACTGGAAGTCAACTAGCCCCCCTCAGATATCAGAATGGGTGGAAGAACTAAATAATGATGCGATCTGAAGAACTCACATCTCGCCTACATAATAGATATACGACATTCAGGGAGAGGTGGAGCCCCTGGAGGGACTATATGAGCTCACTAGAGATTCTTAGATACTTATAAGGATGAGGAGGGGGAAAGAAGAGGAAGCAGAAGGGGGAAGGAGTGGGAACGCGAAAGGGAAGGAAAAGGGGAAATACTATATCAAGATGCCGATTTGCCAATTTACATCTCTGTTGAATTAATTACCTCTATATTAAATTAACGAATATACCCATAATTCCGTTGTGGATGCCCAAGGATGATTGAGTCGGGGGGGAGGGG
>NW_017306308.1:400548-409976 GCF_000935625.1 Nanorana parkeri
TTTCCTTATGTCAAAGAGGGCTTACAAATGCCAAGTGTCTGGTGTGGATTTTGTGGAGACTCCACTGTTTTTTATGGCTGGGGTTCCACTGTAAATTCATACCAGAACCTTCTCAAAGATAAGGGTTTGGTATGGATTTTGGGGGAACTCCACATCATTTTTGGGGTCCCCTTAAAAAGCTATACCAGACCCCCTATCTAGGATAAGCTGGGCCTTATCTCCACATTTGGTAATGTTTTTCTGCAGGGTCAATCCTGAGATGTGCCTCAAAGTTTGTGGTGTATTTTGGTAATCAAGCACTGTCAAGGTGCCACCCATAATGTTTCTGCACTTGAAAAAAGTAGGGTAAATTATGTTCTGTCTCGTGGTTTTCAGCCTATTCCACTGCTCTTGCAATCAAGCATATCTGTGGCTATTATCTTGTTAAAATAGTGAACTCTAGCTGGAATTTCTCGATTAAAACCTACCTGGTCTCTCCCCATTAAGCTCTGGCCTACAAAAAGTGCGTACATACTTTATATAGAGTTGGTAAAATATTTTGGTTACTTTTTTAGATAAAATAATATATGAAATATACAGTATACTCCTGTTCAAAATGCAGCCTACCAAACACTGATTAAATGTTTTACTGACTATGGAGTTACTACAACATTTCTTCCTTTTTATGATAAATATATATGTACACTTACATTTTTTTTCAACATTTTTGGTACTTCTTTTATTATATAGTAAAGCAATAAAAACCCCAGTGGTGATAAAATACCACCAAAAGAAAGCTCTATCTATCCCCAAAAAGTTGTATAAAATTAATTTCAGTACAGCGTTGCATGACTGAATAAATGTCAGTCAAAGTACCGCAGCGGTAAATACTGAAAAATGGCCTGGCAATGAAGGGGGTTTAACACCCCGGTAAGTAAGTGGTTAAAGAGATTGTTGAATACTTACTGTGTAGTCTGTTCCTTCATTTTAACAGTAAAAATGATACACCTTATTTTATTTTGTGTCCTCAAAAGCTGCTTGAGGTATGTGTTTTAGCAAATACAATATTTTTAAAAAATGATGTCTATGCAGTGTGATCCGTATGCTTTCAATTTTAATGTGAAAAATATACCATTTAAATTGTTTTTGTTACTCCAAATCTAAAGGAGGGATGTGCTTTAGCCAATGAAGCCTACAAGTGATTATTTAAATATAGCCTGTGCAGTGGGTACCATATTTCATCTATTTAAATCTAAATGTAAAAAGTTTAAATTGTTTTTGTCCTCCAAAGCAAAATGGGGGAAATATATGTACAATATGTATTCCTTTTTCAGTGCAAAAATACACTTTATTGTGTATATTTTGAACAGATGCATGCATTGTGTCAATTTTAAAATGCTTCCCCAACTGTTGCAAGGCTGTCTATGTAGTCTGTACACGATGTTTTGTGACATATCACTTAAATGTGGATTTGGGGGATGAAAAGTTGTATACTCTGAGTCAAAATGTGGCCTACTTTAATTTCTTCAATGCAGATTATAATAATACACTATAGTTTTTTTTTTTATAAAAAATTCATGTCTCTGTTTTTAAAACTGCAGCCTAGTAAAAAGGCTGACATAGTGTGAATGGAGTCTGTACCATATTTCTGATCTTTGTTTTAGAAATAATACACATTTAAATGAATTGGCTGCCTTAATGCAATACACAACGTGCGTGCGCTAATTCATTTTGAAATGCAAGCAGTGTAAGTACCTAAATGTGACCTGATATTTGCCTTTTGCAGTCCCTATACAGCAGAGCTGGAGTGTGAAAGGAAGAAGCAGTACAAGGAGCCAATCCATTAATGTGCTGACAAGAGCATGCTAAAAGCAAGAGAAAGCAGAGTGACAAAGAGGTGAGTTCATCACTGTGCTGCTTCTCTGTCCAGTAAAGAGCTGGGATAAGTATCTAAATTAAGCTAAATATTGCAGCAAAAGGTAGCTTTATTATTTTATTTTTTTATCTTTTGGGCTGCTCATCTTCATCTTGTTATGTTTGGTTGGAGTTTTGCTTTAAACATTGACCAGAATTTTGACCTTTACTTGGTAGGAGAGACAATTGGGACATATTCTCTTAAAAATAAGAGGGCTTGAAAACACAGTTGCTGTATTACACTAAACTGAAAAAAAATTACTCTTCACAACTTTTCCCAAAACAAGCTAAAGTACCAGTTTGCAACCTATTTTTTTTAAAACATATTTCAAAGGTTGTTTTAAAATTGTTGAAAAATATAGGACAAAAATCAATTTTCTCTCTACTAGGCATGCTCTGACCAAATATTGTGATACCTTAATCATTTTCTCAGCACAGAAAAGGTATACATTAAAGAAATTGGGACATACTTGTTTTATCTTCAAATCCTTAATCAGGATTAGTGTAAATATCCGTGTTTAAACCTTGCCTTATCTCTGCCAGAAGCCTTTATTAGCTATGACCATTTTGTAGTTGTCTAACACATTAATAACATTGTTTTTAAGCCAATTACATTATTTTTAATTATACATACTCAATGCATTTTGTAGAATGCATTTACTGTGTGGGAATGTTAATCTTTCTATAAGATTGATCATAAAAATAAAGCAAATCTGTTTTCTGTTGAAAAGCATGACATATGTAAGTAGGCATTTTAAAATTAGCACAATTTACCAAAGTGCAAATGCATTCAGGGCACATTCTCTCAACACAGAAGGTTAAACTGGCTTATTGTTTTATCACCGGACATTATCTTTCATGCTTCCTGGTTCTATTTCCACAGAGGACAGATAATGAAAATAGTATGGGGGAGGAGAGCACAGACAGAGCCTGGTAGAAAGCACTTAATGATTATACAATCTGTGGACGTTTCTTTAGGCTTTCTATTCAGTGGCTGGTAAATACAGCAATAAGAAAGAAGCATGTCTGGAGGGGCTTGACAGGCTATAATTAGCACAGATAAATTCCATTTGCTAGAGCCACTAGCATTCCTTTTGAAAGAATAGAAGTGTTTATATGAAATACATAGCTTGGCATTCTTTTGATGACTAATGTTGTTGAAAAAAATAATTACATATTTGTTTTTTACCCAATTGTTGGTCACATTGAAATGGCAATCTAGCAAAATAGCTTTGGAAAATAGAATAGGCAACAAAGTATATTTGATTTTAGGATGATATTATAGTGTAATGTATGTATTTTAAGCATTAGATATCACACATACTTACTTTTCAAAGCTTGTAAGCTATTTCAGTGTGGTTTTCCTCCCCCAAATCACTTTACTTATGCATTGTATAAAACCAAACAAAATGACCCTCAAGGGTCATGGGATATATCTCATGGGTAACTGCTTGCTTCTTTTAAAGTGGCACCTGCTGTGAGCCTCTTAGTATCTACAGGCTGCTTGCATTAAATCAGGGATTTTTTTCTTTCTCAGATGCTTTGGGAAAAATATCCACAGGACATACGTCTTTAACATGAAGCAGAGCTGCTGAAAAGGCTAAAAAAGGAAGTGGCTGGAATACAGTTTATATATTTTGCTGTGCATCATTTTCTTTTGTGCTTAATTGCCCTTATTTCTATTTAGCTGTGCATTGGGATTGCGATCTGTTTCTCTTCCAATACATGAATGTTGCATTATTATAACAGGAACAAAATGATTGTTGGAAAAATACCACAGAGTCTTAAAACAAACATTGTAAAATTGCTATTTTAACAATGTTTTTACAGATATCAACAATGTGAACATTAGCACTTAGAAATGAAAACCACATAAACACACTGATGAAAATTAAATAATAGTGCTACCAAAAAAAGAAAGAATTATATTGTGTTTACTGAAGTAAGAGAATGGAAACCAAACATTTGACTGTGTGCTATGAGCAACATCGCTGGTTTTTAATTTATGCTAGTATTTTTTTAGGGTGAACTGACAAAAGTGACACTAAACACAGGAGCTAAATCTTTAACATGCATTCAAGTACCCTAACTATTAACAAAAATGTAACTTATTTGTACATTACTGGGCTGTAGATCAAATCGTCTCCGAATTTGTGCACTGTCGTACACTGTCCTTCCTTCTAGAGGGTGGCTACCTTTGTTCCCCATGGTCCCTGTGTGTGTTGTAAAGTAGCCACTGCTCCAAGCTCGCTCCCATGATAGATTACAATCTTAATACAAATTAGTAAACTAAGCGTGAGATTGTTGTCCATCACAAGAGCAAGCAAAATTATCTAGGTTTAATTAATGATAAATCACTCTCGCCCACTATACATGACTACTGTACTTTTTAATTCACTATAATAAAAGTGCAAATGCAACAGAAAACATGGTTAACACATTAGAATGCAGATCTGGTCCAGATTGCCCCTGTGAATTTCCAAAGTTGGTCAAAAAGATGTTGAAAATTAAAATTAAAAGAGAAAAAACAAACACATGTAGTGCATGACTGAAGAACACACTTCACGGTCAACCTTGCATGTTCTAACCTGCCCCAACAGGAAAACGAGAAGATGGTTAAAGATAATTTCACCTCTATATCATATTTATTAAAAACATTTAAAATAATATTCCTCCAACCCGGTCCTTTCACTCTCAGAGTGACTCTTACTGATTCATACCAGGTGAAAGAGAGATTAGATATATGAATAAATCCGGATATCAGATCTATACATATGCTTTCAAGTAACCAATATGTACCTGACAGGTGTGGCCCAGATGTGTGAGAGACCAGATGTGTGTTAGGAGCCTGAGACACCCTAGTATGCCTGTCACAGCCTTCCAGCCCTTCCTGGTGGTTGCTTACTGCCACTGCATCTTTCCAAACTTCATTGTCAGCTGTGGGCTTATTAGCCTGGCCATACGCCCTCCATATTGGGAATTGTGTAGTTGGGCTTTATTTGGGGACCACAAGCCTAGGGCAAAACACCAACCTCCCTATGCCTTCTAAGAAGTGAAATTAAGCACCAAGTGCCAGATGGTAAGTGAAAGAGGGATTCTCCTGCCACATGCACCACCACCATCTTAGCTTAACAACATGAGCCCTTCATAGTGCAAAGGGCACAGAGAGTTCCCACAGACAATAGAGCCCCAGGAGTCACTCCCAAGCCCTTCCTGGTCCTGTTTCTAACCTGTAAGGACTGTTTTTTTTATCCAGGAGGAGGCCTAAAAAAATAATCCTTAATTATGAAAATGCAAAAAATGAATCTCTTCCGCAACTCTCACTGGAGTTGCAAAAGAAGAGATCCTCTTTCTAAGATAAATGCAAGAGATTATGGGATAAAGGACTAAAGTACATCAAAAAGACTGAAGTACATGCAGCACCCTTAACATGAAGTTAAGGATACTGTATGCATGCACAACCAAATTCTTTGACATGCCACTTGCAGCCTTAGATTGGCTCAACAGTTTGTGTTTTCTGTTTTTTTTTATTCTTTCCAAGGAACTGGGGACATCTTCCTGAAAGAACTTCACAATTGGCAATGCAGATCCTAACTGGTGAGATCTACCATTTTTCCTTCATACTGTTTAATTGCAAATTACCATCTTCGTAAAGAGACGTTCATAACAATACCTATGATTACCTCTCCTCTACATATTCATGGCAGAACACTGTCCTTTTCTTACATGGGAGATAAATATACACTTCTAAGTACTTGAAGATTTATCTTTTTCTTCTTTACTGGCTTCTGGAACATGCTTCAAGGAACCCTTCCGTAACTCACTGTCTGCAGTAAAACGCTTAACAATCTGACACATGTTTAGGGAGATAAAGTTGCTTTAACAGGTTTTCAATTTTATTCCAGTTACTCAGTGATGGTGATGTTTGTTTATTTCGTGCTTGCGGTTGTTTGTTTAATTTGGGATCACTGTGACTGTACCTATGTAGTGCTGGCTCTTTGAGATACATGTATAACTTGAATTACATTGGTGTACCTCTCTACTGCACTTCTTCTTTAATGTTTATGACTGGAAAGCTTAAACTAATCTCCTATAATATCAGGGAATGAATCTCCATTTTTTTTTTCTAGGAAACTCACCCAATGAGCAACAAAATCCTTTTCTTAAAATGGCCATTGGTTCAATATATTCCTCGTATGCCAGAGGTGTATTGATCCTGTCGAATAAAAGCCTCCTCTGTAGTGTTGAAAGAGTCTTCTCTGATCCCGAAGGCAGATACATGATAGCAATCCTAGACATAAAGTAAAGTTAAAGCCATGTATCTAGCTGGAGGCATATCGAATATTACCCACTACAAAAATTGCTGAATACAATGTCCAGCCCTAAACCTCACATGTAGAAATTAGCACCAGGGTGGGTCAATGAACCAGTAGTAGAAGGAATTATTTCCCCTTTTATACAGTAGATACTCATTGTATTTGAAACTCAGACTCCTCCTTTCCTAAAAATAACTGGGATGCATGTAAATTTGTAACACAACAAGAATATATATCTGCAATTAAGGCAGTCAGAAAACAAGTTAACGTGCAAATGAATTGAATACACCACAAAGAACAGGAATGCAATCTATCAGCAGATATTTCAGTGCTATGACAGGGGTACCTAGAATGATTGGTTTTTGGACCCAGTTTTCTCAGATCAATTGGATTTTTAAATAGAAGCCCATCACCTACTAGAAAAAATTGGCTGTAAATAATTACAAAAAAAATCCACATGCAGGTTTACTGGACAGGGTTACGTACTCTCACAAAGCCTATTTGTCCTAATAATTTACCTGCTATGAACCACAGCTGTGGATAGGCACTACTTTCTGTGTGTCTCTTAGCTTCAAGGAGCTATAAGGAGTCAGCTAATTAGGAAGATCTCAGAAGTACACGATGTAAACGCATGTGGGTATATTATGAGATTATGCAAGTCCTGGGTAAGTATAAACAATCTGTATTACTTCATACAGGGTTGTGGAATTATCAAGCAACAGTCCTTGTAGTTTATAGCAAGTGGTATTGCATCATATCCCTTACATGAGAGGGTTAGCACCCAGACTCAGCGAGTAACAGTCTGTATTGTTTCATACAGGAGAATAAGTTCTTGGTTTATAGCACACAGTATAACCCTGGGAACAGGGCGACTAGCAACCCCTCACCAGAGATGTAACAGCATATAGTGGATTATTAGCAATAAGCAACTTAATAGCTGAAGGAGTTCTTGTGGTTAGCTGCTCTGGAGAGGGTGGAAATGTTCCATAGATCAGGCCTTGTTCACACCAAGCGCATTCCAGGAGCAGAGCAGTTACAGACCGGATCAAAACTGCGCCCAATGTATTCCAATGGTATTTTGTGCTCCAGTTCACAACGCAGCGTTTAGTTCCAGAGCATGTAAAAAAACTGCAGCAAGCCCTACTTTACCTGCTCTGGAACGCATGCAAATGCATCAAAAACACATGCAAACGCCCTGGAACGCACTAAAAGCTCATTCTAAGCTAAAAAACGGCCCAGAATGCATCAAAAACGTGGCACAACCCACTGCACTGTGTGTGCAGAAACTCATGCAGATCTGGTCTGCATTTGGTGTGAACAAGCCCTGAGAGTGGAGGAATCAGCTGAAGTGGGTCCAGGAAGATGAGGATTGCTAAGGTTGTGTTGCAAACTGAGAAGCAGGGTAATGGCGGTTCCCTGTGCTGGCAGGTTTAGTGAGCTGAGGATCAAACTCCGATCATGCAGTCCTGGTGGCTGAGGGGTTACTGTGCACTTGCAGTCAGGGAATGAGAAGGTGTGCTCAGATGAATTGCAGATTGGATGGAACAGGTGAAGAGAGGTAGGCTGTGTGCAGGGAAATGCTCAGCGTCCATTATATTGCCTAGACACTGAGCATTTCAGAAGCTGCAGCTTTATTCAGACAGCTGGGTTGAGGGAGGAGTAACAGTGTGACACTGCAGGAGTAAGCGGGGTTGGAGGCTGATCCCAGGGCGTGGCCAGGTAAGTCTGTTACAACTTTAAACAATACCACTAAATTAAAGTGCACTTGGAAGAGAAGACAGCACTATGTGTGTATGACCTTATCCTTTCTATGGAGGACACAGACCTATCCCTTCAAGGAACCTTAAACATACTAAATATATTCTCAACCGACTCCAGAATCAAACCCTCAGCCTACATCTGCAATTAATCCCAGAATTAATCTCAGAATCAAGAGTACTAAGTACTACTAAATCTGTGTTGGACTACTTTGCATTACTTCTACTACTCAAAGATAAATTAAATGCATAAAAATGTCTACCATTATCATTCACTCACTGGCAACATAAATCTCATAAATATGAAACTATTCCCCATCTTCTTATACACTTTTAGAAATTCACCCAAAATAAATATTCAAACAAACAGATTTCTACGGAACAGACTACAACTAGCTGTATAGCAACAACATTGGTTGAAGTGCAGACTTGTGGCCCCCTAACTTAGCTGGTCAAAAGTCACCACATATTCAAATTCTAATTCTAATCAAAACTGATTATACCATGCTGGATTTATCCAGTAGAGAGGATGCAACTGCCTTTTCAAAATGTATCTTAGCACTTGGGAAAAAAAACTAAAGTGAATACTTTATTGACCAAGAGGGATTTGAATGAAAAGTAATTGCTGGACTGAAAAGGATTTATATCAAATTGTATGTTTGATGTGTATACAATTTACAATTTGTAATGTTGGAGATGCTGCTAGTATCCTTTAATGCTGGAATGACAATCAGATTGGGTGCAGTCATGTTCAACTTGAACTTCTGTATAGATTCTCATTACCTATTCCAAAAAGAATATGTGTAAAGGGTTGCAAAACAGGTCACGAGGCCAAAAAACAGTTTTATTTGGAAAAACACAAGTTTTATATCATAGTTATAAACTATTATAGTCTACAGTTTGCAGGCAGCGCACTGTATGCTGAAATACTGTCCTCCCTGTGCTTTCAGAAAACAACTGAACTGATCCTACTCTACTTATTTTCACTCCACAGAAATGTGTCCTGTGGGGAGAAGAGTCTTTTCAAATGATAGGTCATGCACCCCTCTTTTGCCCAGGTACCGTATATACTCGAGTATAAGCCGTCCCGAATATAAGCCGAGGTACCTAATTTTAGCCAAAAAAACTGGGAAAAAGTATTGACCCGAATATAAGCCGAGGGTGGGAAATGAGGCAGCTACTGGTAGATAGATACCATTAAAATACATTAATATTTATTTAAAAGAAAAATAACCTAGCTCTGTAAGTGGAAAAGGGGGTACAGGGCTACATATCATGTACTACGGATCATTTAACCCATTCATATTAGCAGAGGATAATTGTAAATCTATTGTTCAGTGCACTCTATATGTAGTATATAGTACATGTACATATAGAGTGCCTGCAACAATACATTTACAATGATCCTCTGCTAACATGAATGGGTTAAATGATCCATAGTACAGGGCTACATACAGATCAT
>NW_017306308.1:410491-418926 GCF_000935625.1 Nanorana parkeri
TATTTCAATCAAATCACCATGCGGTACCATGAAAGATACTCCAATAAGATCATATTTGTATATTTATTGTTTCTCCCTTCTCTATATGTGCACACAGAAGTTTTTGAGAGAGTATTTTTTACTTTTGCTTTCCTATTCTTAAGAATTGTTTATTAAGAATGACAGGTTCTTTATCTCAATCAAGGCCAACCAGGTTTCAACAGCAAACAGTTATCTTAGGAAATTTAAATAAGTAACTAACTATAGCATCTTTCTGTTAACATGTGATAAAGAGTTAAATCTTGATCACCTATCAAGAGTCAACCAGAGAAAGTGGGACCTGCTCAGAACTATCAAGGAATACTCTTCCCTTTACCCAAGACACACACACACACCTGCCAGGTGACCTTTTAATTTCTGATCATGAGGCATATGAGATTATTGTTCTTCATCTCTTTTCCAATTGGAGATATGGGTAGAAACTAGGATAGAACTAACCCGATCCTGTTGATATCAAGATTCACTATCAATGTGAGCTTTCATGCTACTGTATCGCTCACTCCCGAAAGAGCCGCTGGAATAGGGATTTCAGTAGCATTGCTGCCCCCAATAGCACTTGCCAGCTATCCAGTGGCAACCGATACATTGACGTCCACACAGAAGATGTGAACTGATTAACTTTTAATGTAAAACTCTGGGACAGGGGGTTAGGGCACAGGGCATCCAGAACACAATAGACTCCAATAAATGATAGAACAAAGTACTTGCAGCCTTCACAGATAGAGGACCTTTAAGCCAATTGTGGCAATCTGTGTCGTGAGCTCCGGACTGTGCAGTATGTTAATCAAAAGCTACTAGCCAATTTCAGGGGACATCCCCATGGTGTCACAGAGGATAACTTTTCATGCAAGCCCACACCTGGTGAAGTTACTCTCTCTCATCTCCATCCTCAGCTTCACTCACTAGGCCCCAGGCCTCACTGTGAGCAAATGTCTTCCCCTCCTAGGTTTCAGGCCTAGACAGGTCAGACAATCCACAGCAACCTCCCCCTAGGCAGGAGCCCAGGGAGGAAGGGAACCTCACATGGTCTGCCCCAAATATTTTTGTCCTCTTCCAGCATGCACCACTGGCCATGAAACTTCTAGTGATTGGCTAGGGTGTTATTGATATTTATAACGCACTATTATTGCTTGCTCTATGGCAAAGTTACACCTAGCAGCAGGCAGATGCAAATTATACCAGACTTATTACAATCAGACAGCAACTACACTTAAATAGACACTCCTGTTTTGACAGGGTGGCTACACTACATACAGTATGTGGTAAGATTTTCACTAGGGATGCATTTATACCAGTATTTCGGTATCGAGTACCAATATTTGTTTTCAGTACTCGCCAATACCAAATACTGAGTACCTGAAGTCATATTCAGGAAGCCAGGCGGCGTGTAAAGACTGGCCACCCGGCTTCCCGATTAGCAGGGAAGCCGTCCCCATGCTTCTCGTCACTAGGTGATGAGAAAGCATGGAGCCAGCTTTTTGGCCAATCAGGAATTTGGGCGCCATGTAATGTAGCTGCGCCCGGCTTCCTGATTGGCCGGAAAGTCGGCTCCATGCTACCTTGTCATGAGGTGACGAGGAAGCATGAAGCTGGCTTCTCGGACAATCAGAAAGCTGGGCGCAGTATCATTACACGGCGCCCGGCCTACTGATTGGCCGGGAAGCCGAGTCCATGCTTTCTCGTCACGGCTTCCTAATACCGGAAGTATCGGGCTAGGCATCGTAACATTTTGACAAGTACGAGTACTCCCCCAAATACTCGGCATCGGCACCGGTGCATCCCTAATTTTCACACTATCAAATTTGAACTGTGTGTTTCATGTAAAATATTGTAACCTCTGTTATTGAAACTCTAAAAGAAAACTATAACTATAAAACTCAAAAAGAAAACTATAACTATTTTCTTCCACAGGCAGTGGTATCTGCTGATAGCGTAGATAAGTTCAAGATAAGTTCAGTCACTAAATATATAAGAATATGGGAAGTGTATTATACACATAAATACAGACACACATACACATTCAGAATTCTTGCAGAGGGTGGTTCATTTTTAGAAAATAGAGGGAGCAATTATTCCCTACTGTCAACAGATACTGCCTTAGATTTCAGCCTAAACCCACCCAGAGTGCTTCCCCAAAGACAGGACCTCTTGAATCAAGGTCACTTTCTTTATCCATCACTAGAGAAGCTAATGTTGATGGCAAAAAAATTGAGTGGCAGAAGTTCTCAGATCTAGGATGCTAAAAAGCTGTAATGTCCACCTTAATAAAGGAAGAAAACACATTACCAATGCTACTTACCATAGAGTAAGAGAAAAGTTAATTGAAATGGCCAAATAAGAAAGCTTTGATCAATCCTCAGTGGTAAATAACATGCTAGACTTCCTCCAAGAAGGTTTAGGTAAGGACCTCAGCTGGAATTCCTAGAAGGTACATGTTTCTGCTCTCTCTGCACTAACCAATATAAGGTGGTCAACCATTACATAATGCAGTACCTGAAATCATGCCTAAAAATCTGGCTGCCTGGGAAGCTTTTTTTCCACAATTGAATTTAACTCGCGGTATACTGAGCTTAGGGTGCTGTAGCTCGTGGTATACTGAGCTTAGGGTGAAGGGAGGATGCTAGTTTGTGTCCTCCCGTTACCCTAAGGAAAACTATGGGGAAAAGCCCTAACCCGATAGTTCTCCTTTAAATATGAAGCTGTCCACCACTGTGAAAGCCCGATGCTCTTGAGCATGGACATTTGCTTGAGTAAAGTCAAGTTGGGCTAAATTAAAATAAAGAGTAAAGTCTGGGAGTGCTACTTTTCCAAGAGAAGATGGGTTCCTAAACATCATTTAAGTTTATAGGAAAACAAAGAAAGAAGCGCTACAACCCTGGGATTCTTATTGTTTAACAGTTTGGAATCTTTGAATACAACTAAATGTAGACTCACTTTTGGACGGACGAGGTGTTATCTTGCCGTTAGAGAGTGACGGCTGTTTGTCGGCATGTATCGCAGGGGGGCATCTGTGGCTGGTCTGTGTGAACACCGGGCTTCACGGCTCCTGTTGGGTCCCTTGATGTTTGAGGGGTGATGAGTGTGACTGGAGTGCTCGTTGAAGCGAAGTGAACTGTGCGTTTAATGTGACACTCTCCGTCAGGTGCAGTGAGAGCTCAGCTGGACAGGCTGCCACTCGTCGGCTGAACGGGAGCAGAAATGCCGCTATATGGCGATATAGCAATAGGTCAGCGGTCATTATGGAAAAGGTTCAGGAGCAGGCACAAGGCTGAAGGACCCTGTGGCCCGTAGGGTGGATGGTTTGGCTACGTGTTTCGAGGCTCTGTGCCTCTTTGTCAAATAAAATATGGCGATATAGCAATGGGTCAGCGGTCGTTATGGAAAAGGTTCAGGAGCAGGCACAAGGCTGAAGGACCCTGTGACCCGTAGCGTGGCTGGTTTGGCTACGCGTTTCGAGGCTCTGTGCCTCTTTGTCAAACCTGAACGCATACAGCACCCGAAGGGGTGCTGTATGGGCTATTCACAATAGCCCGTACAGCTCCCGAACCTGGCCGAGAGGCTCAGTGGAGCCGAACACATATGCATCGGCTCGGCTGAGCCATGCTGAAAGCCGACAGACTGCTTCTGACAGCTGGGCGGAGCCAGCCGTGATCTTACGGCTGACTCCGGCCACTTGCAGAGAGATCAACGTCCCTGGTTAACTGCTAACCAGGGACACTGATCTCCAAACAGCTAACTCTCCCTGGCTATTTCAATTTGCAATAGCCAATAGTAAACTAGCATTGTACCCGCCCTCTGCTGCAGTTCTCCATCAGGTACATCAGCAGAGGGCGGGTACAATGCTAGTTTACTATTGGCTATTGCAAATTGAAATAGCCAATAGTAATGTAGCAATGTATTTCAATGGGAATTTTTGTTTCTCTATTCTGACATCGCTCCGTGTCAGAATAAAGAAAAAGAAAGACACAGCAGTGTTTCTCTCCTGAGCGGCCGGGAGTGGGAGGCTCCCAGAGCGCCCGGGAGAGGTTTTTTTTCGTTTTTTTTTAACGGCAGCAGAGCCGCCGGACAATAGGAAACTATTGGGCGGAGCTAGCTGTCACTGCTAGCTCTGCACAATCGTTTTCTATTTACTTTTTAAACTCTTTTTCCGTTTTGCTCGGTCCCTCTGAGGGACTTCACTTCAGGCCGGTCATTCACTCGGCTGCCTACGGC
Source organism: Nanorana parkeri (assembly GCF_000935625.1). Classification (NCBI taxonomy): domain Eukaryota; kingdom Metazoa; phylum Chordata; class Amphibia; order Anura; family Dicroglossidae; genus Nanorana; species Nanorana parkeri. Next base: position 414,743 of record NW_017306308.1, read on the forward strand.
AGCTTAGTGAATAGACCCCTAAGTGCCTATATCCTCTAGCTGGGAAAATGCCTGTTGTAGCATCAGTCTTGAGTAGATTTTAATGCCAAAAATGTGAGAAATCAGGGTAGCAAGGGCATTCATTTTGAAGGACTCTCAACAAAAATTAATATTCAAAATGCCCGGGCCTGAGGATAAAACTATTACCAATTTTAGGTTGAAAACTAGAGCTATGACTAGGGGACCAAATGCCTGATAAATTACAAGACAGTGCAGTTACTGCCATGTGGAAGAAGTAAGATATGTGTGACAATACAGCACAACTATTCTAAGGAGCATGCACTTGTCAGATACATTCTTAGGATATTGACTCTAAATATGTAGATATTAAATAAGAGAGTGGAAATCTCATTAAAAGTAAAAATAGATTAGAGTTGGTCCATAAGGTTGTAACAATATGGATAGTTCTAGGGATACAGAGTAAGGAAAAGATCTGCAGTCTGTACAATGCAGTAATAATACTGCAATAACAGTCATACCTTCATGTATGGTCCAAACTGGACCAAATAAATTTCAAATCATGGCCTCAGAAAATAAACACAGATCTCAGATTGTTATCATCTTGAATTAAAAGGGAAAAGAGTGGGTAAATTGTGGCTAAAACAATAGTATAAGCAACTTGACATTCATGATCAGGGTCCACAGTGTACCTTTGCTGGATCAAAATGAACACTTTCTCTTGGGTGAGATTGCCGTCAATAACTTGGAGACAGGTCTGATACATCATGATATATTTAATATGTACCATGTGATATTGTCTCTTGGCCTTGTACATAGTGTCATGGGATCTCTGTTGAGAAATGTGGAAAAGCTGTGATCCTGGTGGATGTTACCCTTCTCCCTGATAAGGCATATAACTGGATCCCTGTCTTTATAAATAAACATCTTTGATATGAAGATGTGTGAATAAGCTCCTGGCAGTGGTGATTTAGTATATTAAGCACACTCAACAGAAAAGGTGGGAGAGAACTGGTCTCTACCAAAGGTTTTAATCAGCAAGTGTTCAAGAAAAGCAGATAGATCGGAGCCCACAACACCCTAAGGAAGACTAATCAGCCTAAAATTGCTTCAGCACAGTTTGTTCTTAAGGTCATCTTGTTTCTGAGACATCTGATGGATCTTTTGCTTCATCTACCTGGAGGCACGTTGCAAAGGTAAGAGTTGGTCCTCTACCTGAGCCAGGTGGACTTCACTCTGTCACTGTGTTGCATGGGCCCTGCTGGATCAAGAATGTGTCTACATTGACCTCTTCTATATTAGAGGTCAGAGTGGCTTGGTAGGTAGCTAGTGCAGCCTAGTCTGAGACTGGAGCGCCTGCTGGTGGTATTTGTCCATTTTAGATACCAAGTTCTGTATAAAAAAAAGTACAGCATATGAGGTAAATGGAATAAAAATGAATACCAGTAATATGTTTAAATAATATGTTCAAAATCTTACAGGGTTATTCACAAAAGGGTGGAGAGTTTGGAGAAGGCAGGATAAGTGAACAATGCAGAACAGTTGCGGGTGCGCGCATGAGCGCATGCATGACGTGCGTGGTGTGCGCATGTGGGGCTGCCGTGGCTTCTTAGTCACTTGGGTGCTGATCATTGCCATCGAGGGCCTTGCGAGCACTCCTTCTCTCCTAGCCATCCCATTGGTTCCCAAGGATCTGTGGCTTCCTCAATGCCCGGACAACGAGGGCGTCGTTGGCCCCTGCTGGGTTAAAATTCCAGCCAGAGCTAAGGCTTGATGCTGAGTTATTCTGTCATTCCCAAAGCAGCTATGACACCTCATTTCCTGTTACCTGTTTCCTGTCTCCCTTCCCTGCTATTTGGATCTCCTGGTTATCGACTCCTGGCTTGCCTCATCATTTACGATACTCACTGCCTGCCTCGACCCGGACTGTACTCTGACAATGCATTTTGGATTGTCCTATCTTGTACTTCAGCCTGGAATCTGCTTCTGGTATTGTTCCCTGCTATTGGGTTCCAATCCAGCAAACAGGGGGACTTCGCTCCTTCCCTTACACTAGGACAACATAGCTGAACTGGAAAGTGAGCTGAATTGGACAATTTTTCCAAATCAGCTATGGTGTCCTAGATTGTTGACTTCTCCTACCTTCTCCAAACTCATCACCCTTTAGTGAATAACCCTGCTAATGTATATTATGTGTTTCTGTACTACCCTCACTAAGAATTTTCTTCGTGCTAGCATACTTTTACTGGTATAAAGATGCTAAAATCACCATCTAAAAATCTTCTTTCAAGGTTTTTTTCTGGCCAGTCTAGTTATTGGTCCTTCCTCTTTGCCTATGGTAGCAATCCTTACTTCGTACTGAATGACGCTCACATAATGATGTGTGTGTGCTGTTTAGTGTAATAATACAGTGAGCTCTGGCTGCCATGAAAATACACCCTTGGGGTGTCCAAGACAGCCTGGGCTAGGCATTATTCAACCAAGCAGGTTGGCATTATCTAGTGGCAAAAAATGAATTACTGCAGTGACACCTCCAGATTAAAAGTGATTATGAAAGCAAAAAGTAAATTTTTATTGTTACTTTTAATGTGCTGTTCATTGTTTAGCATGTTTGTACAGCTGGAATTCTACATTAACAACTTTTTAACTTTACATACAGAGATTATTTTCATGTTGTAAGTGCAGGCATACAGTCTAAGACTTTGTTGAATTGGTTTAACAACCTTGCATCTCTTATGATAACCACATACTAGAAAAAATAACGTAAAATATTTCAATTGTTTCAATGCCCAACTGTTTTATAGATAATTATCACAGGTCACAGGGCTGAGTGGCTTGGTCGAGCCGCAGGCCAGTCGAAAGCCAGCTCCTGACAGCTGGGCAGAGCCAGCCGTCATCTCACGGCTGGCTCCGGCCACTTGCAATGACAGATCAGCGTCCCCTGGTTACAGGGTAACCAGGGGACGCTGATCTGTCATTACGATGAGAACTCTGCAGAGCCGGCTCTTTAGCTCCCTCAGCCTCAGATGTCGGCTCCATCTTGACAGCAGCAGCAGCTCCTCTCCACTTCCTCCAACTCCTCAGGTCTGCTGTTTCTTTAGGGAACTGAGGGGTTTTCAGCATGGGAAATGGTGCAATATCCCCTGTCCCACAGTTCAAAGATTATATGTTACAGTTAGTTGGGTTTTTTGGCCAACATGGTTAGTTACTTAAAAATTGATTCAATATTTTTTCTGTGCAAATCTCATTTTCCAGACAGAAAAATAATAATCCTTTAATCTAGCAAAATGTGATGTGATAGAGCTTCACATATATGATCATACTAATAGAGCAGACAGATAGCTAACAACCCTTGAACTACCCATGACAGAAGAACAATAGTCTACTGGCTGAAATATCTAATCTGACAAGTATACTTTCACTCTGACATTGATTTATCAAAAGTGTCTGCTAAGGTTTCTGGCACTCCACAGTCATCCAGATCATCACCTGATCATGTTAAAACTGGCAGGATTACATGATCATTTGATGTCCATAGCTATCTCTAAATTTGTATTTAACAACTTTATTACTGAATGAAATACCATTAAGTAAAAATTGTGTGGTGCTGTCAATATATCTGATTAAATATGTCCAATTATTCTGAGCAAGAACACAAAATTCTTTCATTTCTAAAGGATTTGTGGCTTTTCACCATGCTTATGTAAAGCAGTTGAACAAACAGCAATTTTTTAGACCTACGGTTTAGTAGCTGATAAGGAAAAATTTAATTTGCATAAGACCCCAGAAGGGTGCCACTGCCAAAACTCCTTACAGTTTAAACAACAGCCTTTATTATTCTGTAAGTGGATGTGTTGAATTTTCATGCTTTTGTTTTTTCCCTCTTCTTAGTCTGACAAAAAAAGGAGAAGAAGAAGAAGAAAGTAGATATTTCCAGCACCCCTTCTGTGCCCTCAGGGAAAAATTCAATGTGCCTCATTTGTCTTAATTGGACAGCCGCCCTTGGCACCAGCTTTTTCTATGAATATATTAGCAGCAAAGACAAAGTTTTGGATCAACTTCTGGAAATACGGATTTGTGGTTTCTTTCTTTTTTTTCTTAACAGGAACAGAAGAAGAAGTGGTACTAAGGGACAAGTATTAATATTTGTGCATTAAAGGAGAAAATCACACTAAATATAATGTGTG
>NW_017306308.1:418948-447287 GCF_000935625.1 Nanorana parkeri
TTGGCTTTAAATACACATTGTGCAGTGATTTTTATTACAGCAATATACAATGAAATAAATACAAATGCAGCCCCAATATTTATTTTTTCCTGTTTGGCACAATGTAAGAAGAAACTCTGAAAACACATAAAAAGTGTATTTTTATGCAAACTGGATAATTTACTAGAAAAGGCGAGCGGTTGTTACAGTCTTAAAAAGCAAATCAACCTAAGACCTTTGGGGTGATCTATTACTTGCTATTGTTATCACCTGGTTTACTAAACCAAGTCACCTGAATGTGACTCAAATATTAAATTAGGTTACAGGGAACATTTGAAAAAAAAAATGATTAAAAATAGATTGGCTGTATAAAGCAAATGCAGGTATGATTATGCAATGCACATCCAAAAACCATCCACCATTCTCTCCAACTATTATTTACTTTAAGGCTTTATTCACAGACTGTCTGCATTCAGGTGCATACAACCGGACCTGCATGGATGACCTGGTCAGTGTGTGGTCGCATGCATCCTCATCCTCTCATAGGGATGTACAGGAGGCTGCACACAAATACAGACAGCACTTGTCTCTCCCGGGAGCAGGTCTCTGTACAGACATGCATGCCATATGGAGGCCATGTCCATATGTGGTCTTTTTTTTACCAGGGACACAAAGGCATTTAGTATGAACAGACATGAAGCTGAGAGGTAAAACACCACCATACTTGTAAATTGTAATGTACATTGTCTTGTAAATATTGTTTTGTGTGTTATTTGTAAATATGTAACCCTACCAATAAATGTATATTGCTGATTTAACTGCTTCTTTTGTCTAAGAATCCTCAGATCTAGGGGTGTTTATGTGAATATTCTTGTAGTGATTGGAATATATTTACATATTCACTTAAAGTGACACTAAACTCAGGCGTTAAACCTTAAAAATGCATTCAAGTACCCTAAATATTAACAAAAATTTAGCTCATTTGTGTATCACTTGGCTGTGGATCCTCAAATCACATCTGAATTTATCTCAAAGTCTCAAATCATATCTGACACTGTCCTACCTTCTGGAGGGTAGCTAATTTTGTTCCCCATGGTCCCCGTGAGTGTTGCAAAGTAGTCACCATTCCAAGCTTGCTCCTGTGATGGACTACAATCTCACATTTAGGGGTCTATTCACGAAGCAGCCGAAGGATCTAGCCGTAGCTTCGACCGATCCTTCGGCTAGCTTCATCCCCAGGACCCCTTCGGTTCTGTAGAACCGAAGGGCTGCTGTACGGGCTATTCACTATAGCCCGTACAGCCCCCGAAGACGGCCGGGCGGCTCAGTCGAGCCGAAGGCATATGCTTCGGCTCGACTGAGCCGAGGAGAAAGCCGAAGCTGGCCGGCCGACAGCCTGCTTCTGACAGCTGGGTGGAGCCAGCCATGATCTTACAGCTGGCTCTGGCCACTTGCAGAGAGATCATCGTCCCTGGTTACCTCCTGGATCTCCAGACAGCCTAACTCTCCCGGGTGCTCTGGGAGTCTCCCGCTCCCGGCGCCCAGGAGAAAAACACTGCTTTTTCTTTTTTTTTTATTCTGACACAGAGCCATGTCAGAAAAAAAAATTCACCATAGGAATGCATTGCTAGATTCCTATTGGCTATTTCAATTTGCAAAAGCCAATAGCTAACTAGCTATTGCACCCGCCCTCTGCTGCAGTTCTTCATCAGGTCCCCACTAGTGATTGACAGCAGCAGAGGGCGGGTACATAGCTAGTTTGCTATTGGCTATTGCAAATTGAAATAGCCAATAGGAATCCAGCAATGCATTCCTATGGCCAAAATGTTTTTCTTCTTCTTTTCAATCGTTTTTTATTTTTATTTTTCTACTTTTTAACTTTTTTTCTGTTCTGCTCAGTCCCACAGAGAGACCGAGCAGAACAGCCAAGCTGAATGACACTTAGCGGCATTCGGCTATTCACTCACTGCTGTTCGGCATCTATAAGAATAGACCGAACAGCAGCGAGTAGCCTGTCGGAGGTTCGGCTTAGCCGATCCAGATGTTGGATCGGCTGAGTCGAACTCCTTCTGCACTTCGGGTCGGCCGAACATGCTGAGCATCTTTGGCCGACACGAAGCCACGCGAAGCCACCCGATGTATGGCTGATTTCAGCCAATATACGGCTGAAATCAGCCATATAAACCTGAAGTGAATAGCCGAACAGTGGCAGCTTAGTGAATAGACCCCTTAGTTTTTTTAGTTAGTATTGAAATTATAGTCCACTATGTTAGTGAGCTTGGAGTACTGGCTACTGTACAACACACAAAGGGACCATGGGGAACATAAGTAGCCACCCTTCAGAAGTAAGGACAGTGTCAGCATGTATTCAGAGATGATTGGAGGATCTACAGCTGAGTGATACACAAATAAGCTACATTTTTGTAAAAAGCTAAGGTTCTTCAATGTATTTTAAAGATTTAACTTCTTCAGTGTCACTTTAACCTAATTAATACAAATGATGCCTTAATTGAACATTACAAGAAAGTAGAGATTTGTAGCATTTAGCTAGTCAAAGTGATAATAAAGGAATATTTAGAAAAATAATGTATATTATGTTAAACTTTCTCGGTGCAAGGTGGCAAATAACTGCATGAAATGTAAAAAAATGAAATTTAAGATGTTTGTTTTAATACCTCTGTTGAGTAAATACATATTATTTATCCTTTCTAATGCATCTCAAGCTTTAGAAGTGATAGTAACATACTCAGTTTAATTTGTTTGAAGCAAATAGGCATTATTTATGTGCCCTACAAACTCCTACTGCTAAGGTAAACAAAGGAGTCAATGTTAACCACCCTGTGGCTTTAGGAGCCATGTCTAGTAAATTGCATATGACATTGCATCCAATATATTTCTGTTATACCTGTATACAATATTCTTCTCAAGAATGTATCAATTTAACATTTTTAATATATCTTTTAAATTAGTGATTATCTTGTAGTATTTTGTTTGTATGAGAGAAGGGCACATGTGTTACCCTTGTGTCTGTCTTATGGTTGATTTGTGCATGATCTGAACTGTTATGACTCAAGTGTGTAATTGAATTCCCTAGCAGCTGATCATCTTTGCAAGGTGTACAAGTTAATGCTTGGCTTTAAGGCACTGTTAAATAATCATATTATTTCCTCTAGGAGTATTGTATCTGCAATTCAAATACCATAAAATGTAGGCCATATAAGTAAAAGAAATGAAAAAAAAACATGTTTCCAACAAATTTATTTTTTTAAAGAATTAAAATGTTATCTAATTAACAGCCTGACAACCAGTACGCTCAGAAGAATGCCAGAAATGATCTCACATACATTACTCTTTGCAGACATTTCTTTTAAACAGTATATAATTCATTGCTGGTGTATAAAAAGCTAACTATGCAGTGCCATAGTTAAAACTTCCTTTAGCTACAATAAATCCTATTTTTCAAAATCAGTTTTACCTTCAAACAGCAGATATTTTGGCACAGGCTAACATTATAAGTGGCTGATGCTACTTCTTTAATTTACCTCCTTGAACTTATTTATTAGCCCATACATCATCCCATTATTTCAAACATTGCTTTGTTCTGTAATGTTTTTAGTGAAAATCTTCCACTGTGTTGCTGTCATATGGTTTGGTGCACAGTCATTTTGCCTTCTTTTTCTCGTTTGTGAAGCTTTTTTTTTTAAATCATACTGGTTAAAAGCAAAGAGAAGTGAAATGCACTGTATTAATGGTATTCATAATGCTAATTCACTATGCAGGAATGTATATCCAATACCCACAGCGCTTAGGTGTTATTGAGATTGAGATCTACTTGAGTAGAGTAGTTCTATAATGTTTCTATTTAAAATCTCCCACTGTGTGGCCATCATATGGTTTTGTGAACAGTCATTTTACCTGCTGTCTCTCCTATGTGAAGTTTTTTCATGAAGTAAGTAAAAGAAAAGAAACATAAAATGCACCATAGTACTGGTATGCAGAAATGTATTGCTATCAGCCACAGCACATTGGTGTAGTGGAGAAAAATTAAACATTAAAGAGCAGTATGCTGCACTTTCCTCTGATTCATCTCTTCATTCAATAAAATGTATTTAGATGGTTCAAGAAATGATCATTATTGTAACACAGAGATTTCCAAGCACGTTGCACAGTTTTGTCAAGTTTTGGTTTTCATCACTGCCCCATCAAATCCTAAACTAGATAAACTTTGATTAGCTGTAATTTAAGCATAGTTATCCTTTAATTGTTCCCCCCACCCCTCCCCCTACAGCACTCCCTCTTTCCCCCATGGAAGAGACCTCGGCCTCAGACTGCTAAGAAAATCATGTCTCTCGCTTAAGCATATTGCAATCCTAAAATTACATCCTGAGGTAGGTGAGCATTTCTAGGCCTGGTCTAAGCTCTGTATTTTCTATCAATTTTAAACATGGAATAACCTACCTGAGGTTACAGGGTGCTGAATAAATGTACCCTGAGTTCTGTAAGAGTGATAATATTTTCTTTCACAAAAAATGTATTAATACCAGAAATTAACAATACAGAAATCTTGTTAGCTCCAAAGCTTGTTAGCTCCAAATATGAAGGATACCAATTTTTATGCAGTTTTAGACAGGACAGCAATTGGTGTAAAGAATAAGACCTCCCATGGATCCTTTGCAAATTTCTATGTAGCAGAGTTCTAATTAAAAGATACATTCGTATCCAGAGCTTTGTACCTTGGAGAATGTTCACCATATACGATATATAGTACCCTGGTCTGAACAACCTTGAAAGCAGGATAGACTATAAGATGGCAGAAATGTAGCAATGCGAGTAGGGGTGAGATAATTACTGCACATAACTTTATACAAATTATCCAGGGCTAGAACATTGGTAGAACTCTTTAAGAAATTGCAGCAGATATAGTTCCAGTTTTTCAAAGAAAGCAAAAGCACCTATTTCCTCCTCCCATTTCATTTAAGCATATGTGATAGTTTCATACAATTCTCAGAAGTCGTCAAGGAGGTGTATAATTGAGGAATAAGGCCTCTCTCGTGGGGGCCTCAATTACAACAATATTCAAAAGAGGTAAGGAGCTGAATGTTTTATCTTTAATTATGAGTAAACAAAGTGTTTCAGTTGAAGATACCTAAATATTTCACCTGCCATAGCCTTATGCTTTTTCTGCAAAGCTGAAAAGGAAATAATGGAACTACCTAACAGCATAGATGTAAGAGTGCTAAAACCTTGAAGGTCCCACCACCTACATTTATGAGGATTATCATGTCCTGGAGGGAAAAGTGGGCAGCCCACCATTCCCACCACTAGTAAATACGAACATAGGATTACTAGAATAATGCACTGATTCCCATAAATTGAGGTCATGTGATAGAATTATGAAAAGGGTACAAGGTCTCAAAACCTTATGAACCCATCATGGCATATTATTCATAGCACGTAGATAAGTTAATGGGTTAAGTTAATGCGCTAATTTGCACCGCAATGTAATATATTAAAAGTTAGACACCCCCAACCCACGCTGAATCCTGGGATTGTACAACACTGTTAATCCTTGGTCTTGTATTCCCCCACATTTATTGAAGAACTTTGTTCTGTATTGACCTTAATACATAAGCAGGAACTGGAATTGGTAGAACTTGTAAGAATTAGAGCAACGTCAGTAGAAAAGTAATTTTTTTAGCATTAATATTGCCAAACCATAAAATTTGGTGTGTTTTCCAGATTTAGAATAAATAAAGGATATAAGGTAAAGAATATAAAGAACACAGTAATTGGGGAATATTTGCATCATAAAGTGAGTATAAAGACGCAGTTGTGAATTTCCAGATAGGGCAACCTAGACACCCATGCAAAGGAATAGTTTTGTTCAAGATTCTGCATGGTAATGTCCTTTAAGGACAAATGAAATGCCTTGGATTTAGAGGGGGTTAATATGTAGGGCACAGAATCTTGCACAGAAGCTTGCAAATGAGGAATGTATGGCAAGCAGGTTAGACAAATGTACATGAGGTTAAGTGGCACAGACCAATATATCATCAGCAAATAGAAGGGTTTTATGTTGAATGTCCCCATGCTCAATATTCTTAACATCAAGATGTTGTGCTGATGTGCTGAAGTACTATCACTAACGTTTCTATCAAGAAAATAAATAATATGGGGAGAGGAGAATGGTAATATTTTATGATGGCTTCCAAATCCTAGATACAAAGATTTACTCTGCAGGTTCAGTTTCTCTAGTTTAACCTGTAATTCATCAATTATAACCCCTTTTGTTTCATGTATGCCTGTATCAGCATTAACAATGCCATCAGTTTGTTCTTTTACATAGATTCTGGAGCAGTTCTACAAATCTAAACATTTTCTGGATAGTAGCAAAAAGTTCAAACACTGAGCTAAGTACTTCTTGGCCTTCTGCAGTGCTTGTAAAGAGATCAGAGTTGAAAGGAGTGGAGGTGGAGGAGGAAGGAGCCATGTTGAATGCTGTTTGTTTAGGAGATGTGCTAATCTGTAGTAAAGTGGATGGCAATTTTAGACAACCCTTCCCTCTGAGGAATTGTCCAGTCTTCTCAGACGTTTCAGTGAATAACCACTATTTTTTGGGGTGGTAGAGCATGGTAGCATTATACACAGCTGGTATTCACCATACAGGCAACATTGATGATCTGCACAAAAGTACACATACACCTATAGTGGGATACTGCCTTTTTAAGGTGCATGTACTACCAGCCACTGGTGATATTGTTAGTGAGCCTGATGATGATAGTGTGCACTGGAAGTGGTAATAGACTGAAGAAGGCAAAATTTCGATGGTGGGAAAAGAAGGAAGGTGTGGAATCTTCTTTCACTCGTCTCATTCCACCCATTCTCCTGTTATGGCTCCCCCATACTGGTTACCACTTATCAGAAGCAGAATTTTCAGTATCTGTTGCTCTTTCCTCACCATTTATTTGCCTTTATGCAGAAAAAAGTCCCGTAAATGCTTGCAGAACCAAGACTGTGACTAGCGAATGAAGAATGACCCAGGTTACTATGAGAGAAACAGGTCCGAGAAGAACCCTGGTTTCAAGTCAGTGTGTTCTGGTCAGAATATTTAGAGTTGCCCAATCCCTGCTGAAATTGCATTATCAGGCAAGTCAACCTATACACAAAGTCAGTCGCTCAAATGAGAGTAACTAGCTGCCTGGTAGTTTAGAGAAACATGCCTCTTAGGCGTGTACAAAATTAGTGGGAACATTATTTTTGTGTGGCTGCTGTTTATACCACCATTGCTGCTGATTCTAGCTTTCCTCCAACTCTGGCTATGTTTTTTTTGTAATGGCCACATATTCTACCCTCCTTCTTACTCTTTGGCATCTCAATGTTTAGGAATTGCTGTTGGACATGTCATGTCACAGAGTTTCACACTTTTCTTTAGACTAAAGAAAAAAATTGAAACATTGAACACATAAGTGCTTGATAGTTGCGGCCCTGTGTTAGAAAAGCAGACACCATACAAGCCCACAGCCTGTATTAACAAAAGTTTATTAGGATGTAAAATTAGTTTTGGTTCATTTAGGTTCATTTCGGGTTTTTAGTTATGTTGTGTTTCAGGATTCAGGTCGAAAGTCAATTTGTTTCGGTATTCGGATTCGAATTAATAATATTTTTTTGTTATTTTTGGATGAGGTAAATGGTAATTAGGAACGTTACAGAAAAGCAACATTAATGTCAGGGGGGCTTAAAAGAATCTGGGCTCCCCTTTGATAAATGGGGCATCCAGATGCCCTTTCCCCTCGGGTGAATGTTCAAGAGGTAGTTGTTACCCCTACTCAGTAAATACAAATGTTTATTAAAAACACTACTAGGTTTTTAACAGATCCTATATTAAAAAAAAAATGTCCCACAATGTCAATCCAGTGTGGATCAGGGTGGCCATCCTGCTATTGGCCTGAGTGATAAAGTTCTGTCAGGTCCACTCCTCCTAATAGTTTTTTCCACTCTATGTATTAAAAAAAATACTATCTTATAAATTGCCAGTCAAAACCACAAATGTGAATAACACACTAAAAACAAAAATACAAAACAACATATACCGGTGTAACGATTTCGATTGGAACATCGAGCCCATGCCTAGTCCATACACTCTGTTTGTGAGTAGTTTTAATATACTTTTATCAAAGTTTTAAAATTGGATTACACTATGTACTATTTTTTATTTTGTGTTTGAGTTTTGCCACTTATGTAAGAGATTATGTAATATCAGAATCTGTCGCTGGTAACTGTCAGAAGATCTGCTGCTGGGATCTGTCATAGGATCTGTCATTGTTCTTTGCTCCTTGTCAAGCCAGAGTTGCGATGCTTTTAGAGACTAGTTGACTCTCACTGGAGCACTAAGAGACACTTTGTAACTGTTTTATAAGTAACATTTGTGTGGACACTGTAATTTTGTAATTGTTCTGTTCTCAGCACAGCATTACATTTATTGGCAGATCACTGTATGTCATGTGTATACACTCTCTGGATTTAGATATTTGGGGTGTTAAGTTTTTGTGTCTCTAGTTTTGATTATAGATTATTAGTGTTTGTGTGTGAGAGTGCTACATCGATATATGTTGTTTTGTGTTTGTTGTTTTGAGTGTGTTATTCACATTTGTGGTTTTGGCTGCTAATCTATAAGATAGTAATTTTTTAACACATAGAGTGGAAAAAACTATTATATCATTAATATAGAGGAGTGGACCTGACAGAACTTTATCTCTCAGGACAGCTCTTCTGCAGCAGCAATAGCCATCCTGCCATTGGCTATTTCAAATTTCAATAACCAATAGCAGGATGGCTATTGCACTGCCTGCTTTCAATCCATAGAGCAGAACCTGAAAGAGAAAGTTCTCTCTCAGGCCCGCTCCTCTGCTGATTGACAGTAGGCAGTGGCGGGTGCAAGAGCGAGCCTGCTATAGGCTATTTAATTTGAAATAGCCAATAGCAGGCTTTGTTGATTTCTTGCCCGATGTAAATAATGTGTCAGATTTTTTTTGTGTATGGTGAGCGGGCGTGGGGATTACAGGATCAAGATGATTTACATCGCTGGACGACCTGACCCACACTGGATTGACATTGTGGGACTTTCTTTTTGTTTTTAATAAAGGATTTGTCAAAAACCTGGAGTAGTGTTTTTACCTAATATTTGTATTTACTTACTAAGGTAGTGCATGCTTTTTTTTTTAAATTTTATTTCAACCAATAACAACAATCGGAATAGAATTTGGACATTTGAATGCAAAAATTTGGATTTGTTTGCATTCGAAGTTTGTTTCATTCGGAAATTCGGATGCATCCGAATGTCCAAATTCTCAAAAAATAATCTGAATTTCCATTCGGCACCAAACTAAATTTACATGTCTAGTTCTAACCTTTGGATAGTGGAGAAGGATAGTGGAGAAGATGATAATGATATCAATAACACAACCCCAATTTTTATATGCATATTTTACAAAGCCATATTTAACCCCCATAAAGTGCTTAAATTACTGGCCCGTACACTGTACGTGACCAGTTATGTAATGCTGGTAACCGCTGATTCTCAGCGGTTACCATTCATTAAGGAATGCCTCATTTTTGAGGAATTAATTAATGAAATAGTTAAGCTTTTGTAAAAGCTTCTTTCTTTCATTCATGAAAGAATGAACCCATTACATACAAATACAGGATCGCTAAATAGCAATCCAGTATTTGACAGCTGAAGATAGCAGAGAGGTAGCAGAGTGAGTCACCTCTCTGCTATTCGTTTTGCCAGCTCCATAGACTGGCCCGATGTTTATGAAGCTGTGTGATACATTTCAGGCACAATGTTACAATGTTTCATGTGCCTGAAATGTATCACTTCTGATCGTCTGGGCAGGATCAGAAACCTTTAGGCTGGATTCACACCTGAGCGTATTTTTTCAGCTCATTTTGCAGCTCGTTTTTTTTGCAGTTTTCCGTTCAGTGAAACACGCGTTTCTCTGGCGTATGATGTTTCTTTGTTTTTTCCTTTATTTTCCCTATTTTTAAAAAAAAATTAGTTTCACTTTTAAACTTCCCGCCGCTCCGCCCCCTGCGATGCGGCTGCTCGCAAGGGACGGAACCCGGAAGTCGGCAGCCGCCAGAGGACACAGCAGGGATTGTGGACAAGGTAAGACCTGTACACTGTATTCCCGAGTGTGGCTTAACCCCGATCCACACTCGGGAATACCAATGGAAACGCGCAGCAAAACGCCCCAAAGAAACTCCTGTACTTCTTTGGGCATAGGGCGTTTTGTAAAATGCCCAGGTGGGAACCATGCCCATAGTCAATCATTGGTTTTCACATGTTGAGCGTTTTACAGCACGTAGGAACGTGCTGTAAAATGCCCAGGTGTGAACCAGGCCTTAGTGAGATCTGATTCTGACATGCTGTCAGGATCAAATTTTTAAAATATTTTATACAAACTTAATGAGGCATTAGGTACACATCTTTGATACAGTTATATAGCCCTATCTGTCCTCTAAAAAACAATATATAATATGTGTGGGTACATTTCGGAAGAAAGTATATTACTGCCATGGAAGAATCACACAACAAAAATGTAAAAAGCGTGTCAGTCATTTATGAACAGAAACGGAAAACAAGCTCGGTCATGAAGGGGTTAAACATCATGCTTCCTAGTGGCTGTATACATAGTAATTTGTAAGTGATTTAGGTATTAGTTATCACAAACAAGTGTTTTATCAAGAATAAAAATATCGAGCAATGCAACACACACAATATTGTTCCACACTCTGTGTTCAATTGGAAATATCTATCGAAAATTTGATCTATCAGTTATAATTGTAAATGAACTGTTAAAAATTATAACTTGTAAATGAACTGTTAAAAATTATAACTTAATTAAATCTGAACTTTAATAAGTCCTCTGACACAAACACAGATATTTGTTTGATCCATCAGAAACTGATGACAAAGTTCCATCATTGACAATCTTTTGAGAGCTTAATAAATTGATTTTTATTAAGTTCAAACAGTTTAGTCACACTGAAAGACTGAATGATCATATCAATATGTGTGTGACCACCATTGGGCAGACCTGAACGATGAATCTTTGTTATTTTGTGATTGGTATTGCTTTTGTGGTCAGCGTGTTGTTTGCTTTTAATGTGGAACTAATTTTCACTGATACAAAGACACTGGAGAAGTAAAAGGTGAGATGGTGTCCCTATGTTCTATTAATAGTCTTAGCACCCTCCCTGTACATTTATCTTACTGAATTTAGCTGCTGATATCCAGAAGTGGCCAGAACAGGGAAAATAAATAAAAAAAAGTTATTCCAATTGGTAACATTTGATGTTTGGTGCTGCTCCTTACCTCTTACAATGATGCCCTAGGTACTGGCCTGCGAATGCCTTGATGGTAAATACAGTCCTAATGCTAATAAAAACTTTATTGCTTTGATCAATGTAAATAGTGTGCTTTTACTTTTAACAACAATCATATTAATACTATGCTTAGTTTTTGTCTTGTTACATAGATCACAATATCCGATTAGTATAGATAAAGGTTTAGGAATCCTGGTTCAAAATAAAACATGTTTCCTTCCTTTTTGCCTTCATAGGTTATTTTACTTTAAGCAAGAATTATGTGTCTCAGGCAGATTCCCATGGCAGTTTTAGATACATTTGTAAATTTCTTCTTGTTTGTCTTTGCCAACACAGAAAACTTCTTTTCATGACTATTGTGTAAATTGCTTGGTGGGAAAGCAGCTGGTTGAGACAGTTGCATGTCAGATTAAAGACAAAATATTGAAGTACAGTGAATTTGATATGGGAAACTATGGGAAATGTGATATGTTTTGTACATAATTCAACTTTCCTAGAATTCCATTCTTTGAGGCACATGTATTTTTATCTACTTCACAAAAAAAGTTCTAGGATACAGTGAATTACCACAGCAGAATGCCCTTTTTACAAAGGTAAATTATGTTTCCCTACTTGAGTCCTCATTGTGTTCTTTTTTTTAGCACCATGTTTTCTATATATGGTCTTGCTAGGTATATCTTTTGTCTCCTACTTATTGGTATAGTGAAAGGTATTAACCTCCCTAGTGGTATGATTATGCAGGATTTTAGCATGCCAAAGCGGTACATTGTTTTTCATGGCAATTTGTTGTTTTATATTGTAGGCCTGTAATTCTTAGTAAATCTTAGGAATAACTCACCAAAATCTGTCCAAACAAGAGTCCAGTAGACATGCCGGGTATAATCAAGATTGAAACATGAAATCATAAATTATAATATAATAAATAATTATAAGAAATTATAATATAATAAATAATTATAAGAATTTATAATATAATAAATAATTAAACCAAGTTCGCACATCACTGAACTCGGTCACAGAATAGTCGCTGCTGTCACTTTCAGTGTCTGATGACGAATTTCCCAACGAATCACTATCACTCAATTCTGCAAGTGATTCTAATTTACTATCGCTGTTTTCTACCTGGTCTAAAACCGCTTTTGACCTAAAGGGATGTTCTCAAGTTTCTAGGCAGAAAGAACAGTAAAAGTGCAGGCAGGGCACTGGACAAAGCTCTAGGGACAAAATTGAAGTGAAATGGTTTGATACAGAAATGTAAACATAGCAGATTACATTGTATTCTGTGTATTCTGTGTATATTGCATGTTTTCAGTTTTGAATTTCCCGCCGGCTCCGCCCCCCGCTGTAACGTCGAAAACTAAACTAAAAGTCGGATACCGGCAGAAATAGTTTGATATATAAATGTAATTATAGCAGATTACATTGTATTGTGTGTATTCTGTTTAAATGTCAAGTTTTCGCTTTTGAATTTCCCGCCGGCTCCACTGTGACACCCGAAAACAAAACTGAAAGCCGAATGCCGGCATCGGCCAGGCGCACACAGCAGAGGACACCGCAGGCTCGCATGGACAAGGTAAGTGACACTTTTGTGCTATCCCGCGTGTGGGGGTTACTGCTTTTGGTACTGAAAATTAACACCGAGCCACACTCGGGAAGACCAGCAGGGAGGTTAAAAGTAGTTCTTTTCAATAATTGTGTAAATAGAAATCCAAGACTGATGAGTACAAGATTTGTACATTATTTAGGATATATGTTAATCCTGTAATCTTAACTCCAGAAAGCCAGCAACTTGCACCAATAAAACTGTAGTTTATTAGCACATGTCAAGCTAAAACAAGAGTCTACCCTGTTGACACATTTCAGCTCACCCTGGCCTTAGTGGGAGCAAACAATGACCTGTCCACCCTTTCCTATATAGCCCTCCCCAAGCGATGGAAAATAAAGCACAGGGAAATATTGAATATATTGGCTCAAATCCTGTGCTCTGGACCAATACACGGTGGCTGGTGTCAGTCCCTCTTGTCCTTGGGGTGTTTTCTTTTGGTGCACCCCATGCTGCTATTGAAGGGGACCCCACCAGAAGCATGTGGGGAGTGATCACCTACCCAGCTTTTCCTTTGTGGACTAGTTAGGGGTCTTTTGGTGGAAGGATGACTACAACTGCTTCTAAGTCCCCAAATACAGTAAGGCTGGTCACTGCCAAGTGGGATACTGTTGGTCTTTTTTTGTACATAAACAGGTTTGTAGGCACATGAGCACTTGCACTTTTTAAATGATTTTTGCACAAAACCTCTGATGAAGCTGATAAAGTCAATGAAACATGATAGGTGGTGTTGTTTTTGAAATTGTAAAAAATATTTTAGGAGGTAGCAATCAACAATGATTTTAGATTAGACAAACAAACAAAAGTGATCTGCGCCAGTAATGGCACAAAAATGTGTAAAAGAGCTAGTAAACACAAAGTATAACTGATATAATACTGAAATAGGTAACAATAATGTGCCGAGCTGAGAACAAATGATGTGAGTATCAGTGAAAGTGCAATGAGAGTCATATATTAAACTCCAATAAATGATATAATCAAAAAAATAACAATAGCAAAAATGCACAAAAAAGTCCAAAGCAAATCACACAGTGAAGTTCAATATGTAAAAATCAAGTAACGTGAAGAAAGATAGAGAGGGAAGTCTACAAAGTTGGAACCAACGCAATGCACGGAAACAAAGGAGTGCTTACCTGGGTTGTGGACCTACAGAGAATGTCTTAAAACGCAGTTTCCCTTCTTAGGAGGGGGAGGGAAGCCCGTATACACCAGAACTAATGGATCCTTTTGAGCCATAGATAACCTTGTCAAATCAAAAAGAGACAAGCAGAAGACACATAGTGCATACCGTCCAAAAAACAAAATGTATTAAGTAAAAACAAGTACTCACAAAAGGGCAAAAGATAATCAGCATAGATCTCACACAGGAGAATTCCCTCACTGCAAGTGAGTGCAGCATATACGAAGAAACTCCCGTCCGTCTGGCTCAGTTGAGATGATGACGTCAAATGCTCCACCCTAAGTACATTACGTCCAGCATGACTTCGTCAGGGATCAGGAGCATCGGACATCTAGACATCATTTATAATCACCGGAGGGCTTCCCCATTACCATGAAAACTGTAATATGTGTTCAGCGTCTAAGCCGCATATGTTTGAATACAACGTGCCGACATTATCACATGCAGCCTGCCAACCTAATAAAATAGACAAGATAATGGATGGAGGGGAGCAGGGCACAAGCTGCAAACATTTATGAACTAACAAAGAGATATATCAAAATATATAAACAGTAATGTACAAAAACGATCCTCTTAAATGAACTAAATATAAATTAATAAGTACATTGTGTAACAATCCTCACAATTAAAAAATATAAAATAATATAAAAAAGTAAAAAAACTCCACATAGAGTGCATGTTTACACAAGAAAAATGTCCAGACACTGTTAAGCATTAGATATAAAACAATTAAGATCAAACTGAGCGTTCAATCCATAAGGTTTTAATGAGCCGGCTAAAAAATCCACTGAGTTTCTTTTTCAGCCTGTTCCCATTGCCAATTACCCCCGCTTCCAGTGTCTGGAAACGTTTTCTATTCCCCAGAATAACAACTGGCTAGAATCTTTATGATGAACATCCAAAAAATGTTTAGATACAGAGTGGTCTTTATATCCTCGTTTGTTACTGTATACTGTGTGTTCCTTGATCCTAATCGCTCATTTTCTAGTGGTATGACCAATGTTCTGTAGTCCACAGGGACACTCTACAAACTAAATCACACCCTCCGCACTCCTATAATGTCTAGCTATAATGTCTTTGATGGCTCAAGCTTTCTTATACACAAACTTCGGTTTGAGCAGTAGTATTTTCTTCAATGGTTCATCTAATTGTAAAATCTTCCAATGCTTATCAATAATTCTCTCAACATCCCTATATTGGACACTATAGTCCAATATTATGGCAACTGGTGGATCTTTAATTACGATATTGATCTTATTTGGTTTTAAAGTATCCCTATTTATCATAGCCACTTTGTGGATTTCTCAATCCAAGAACCCCTCTTTATAATCTTTATGGACAAATCTACTTTTGAGCATATCTGACTGGTTTCTAAAGTCAATATCATTATAACAATTCCTCCTAACTCCGCATAATTTGGCCTCTCTGTATATTACACAGCCGCATTGGATGATGGCAACTGACAAGAGGGATATAACTATTCCCTTCTGTTTGTTGAAATAGGTAGACAGTAACCTATTTCCCTCTACATATAATTCCAAATCTAAAAATGTAATACTCTTGGATTGGATGTTGCAAGTTGATCTTATATTTTTTCCATTCGAATTAAGATGGCTTAAGAAATTATCCATGCTAGACCTACTGCCCTTCCAGATCATAATGATGTCATCTATATAACGTTTAAACTAAAGCAATTGTTCAGATTTACTATATAGAATGGTTTATGATTTCCATCTCTACATAAAGGCGTTAGCCAATTTCTTTTTTGAGGCTGCATATGCCAAGATCCTGCCACGGAGTACTGCCTTGGCAGTTTCCCAAAACAAAATATAGTTATCAACTTGTTGTGCATTATCTAAACAATATTCGCGCCACCAGGCTTTAAGTTCACTACAAAAGTTGGGATCAGATCCCAAGTACGTAGGGAATCTCCAAACCACTGGTGGCGTGAAGCAGATCACACCCTGCAAGGATACCACAATCGGAGCATGGTCTGATATTATCATATCCTCAATACAAACCAACTCTATTTTGTGGATGGTAGATTGCGCAGTGAGGAAAAGGTCAATCCTGGAAAAACTGTGGTGCGCGTGGGAGTAATGAGTAAAGTCTTGTTCCAGGGGGTGATAAAAGCGCCACACATCTTCCAATCCACTGGCAGACAATATTGATGAAACTTATCCTTTTCAAATTTTTATCCATGGACTTACTTGATACAAACTCCCACTATTCTGATCACAGACACAATATATCAGAATGGGATGACTTCATCCATAAAGATCTCTCGGTTAACCACAAGACAGAACTACATTCATTTATTCTGGCAACGACTGGCCGTTCATTGCTGTAATCCACGACCTGGCCGACACCGCCCAATAACAACCTTCTTAGACACTTTCCATTCATCATCCTCAGCAGAATTTCCCGCACTCAACTCCGAACTGCTCTATTGCTCTCTTTAAGCTAGGATTGCTCTGGTCCTGCATTATCTATTTAGATATTTTAATTTAATAGTATAGGTTTTATTCTTTAAGATGTTTTTATGAGTACTTCCGTATGATACTCTCTAAATTTATCTTTTCGATCTAATATAGATGTAATACTTGCTGAAATTTGTACATGTTCCATAGACAAAGTCCAATTTCTGTTCTGATAATTTACTCTAATGTAATCACCTGTTGGACATAGACAAACTGTACTTCACTTTATATTTCATACATTCTGTTTATCTTTGCATCACCTGTAACTATGCATAAATTCTTCTAATAAACGATATTGCTAAAAAAAAAAAAAAAAAAGGCGTTAGCCACACTTGGGGCAAATTTTGCACCCATGGCAACACCCATATTTTTGAACAAGTTTGAGGCATATATTTCTGTTCACAAGTTTGTACGTCAGTTGAATTATTTCATGTCAGATCGTTATAAAAACTTCACTAGCAATATGTCCACACATTTTGTGCATACTACACTAGTGAATAGATCAACATTCTCCTGTATTGATACAGAAAAAGGTGATAGATCTTTTTAGAATGCAGCAAGAAAGTAATTTTTGTGTGCAGTGTTGTCCCACTACCAGAAAATGGTGTGAACTTGCCCTGAGGGCCCGATCACACCAGTTGCAGTGCGTTCCAGCCCGATTCTGGCCAGAACACACTGCCTGGCATTGCGGCCGGCTCATTTGTTAGTGGGGGCAGGAGGGGGCGTGGCGGGCCATTGAATGTGATGCCTCTGAAAAAAGATTGTTTTATATAAGATATATACTACAATTAGTGCTCATAGGTAAAACTAAATCATCACTGTTGCTGGCCATTCTCATGCTTAAACAAATTTGAAAATCCCTGACCATAACTGTTGTTTTTAGTACACAAAAGAGTAGAGAATTACAGCTCTCAAAATATCTTTAAATAACGTCCTTGAAGTTTACCATAAAAATGTGCAAGTTTTCTTACTTTTCATCTACATATCAGAGTAAATGAAACACATTTGAAAAACAACTTTCCAGATAAATATGTTTTACATTTGTTGATATTCACAACATGAGACTTTGCTAAAAGTGACCTAAGAATGTTTTCTTTTGACTGAAGCTTTTCCCACAGCTACAAAGTAAAATAAACGATGTAATAGGAAGGAAGTGAGTGTGAAAAAATGGCTAAGCAGCTAAAACAAAATTCAATGCTTTCTTTATATCAAGTTTTATTGAGTCATATTTTCAAAGCAAACAAATAGCCTAAAATGTTAATTTAAGCTAAAAGTAAACCTGATGTATACAAATTTCTATTTCAAGGGCCATTTTATTAAAATGAGAGGAAGAAAAATAGTATGCCTAAGTGCTTTTTTATCTGACAATCTCTCACAAGTATGTAAAGCAGCGTATAATGTGTTGTACATTTTAAGTCCCGAAATATCAATGTGGATATGTCATAAAATGTAAACAATGTACCAGTAATAGTACACTCTAAGTAATACGTGTGTTGCTATATAAAAAAGTTTTTCATGAAAAAAATTAGCTCTCTGTGTATGTGATGTCAGACATGAACTATGACACTTAGATGCATTATCCCAATATGCAGCAACGTCTGAAAAGAAAAATATTCACTAAATCAATACATAAACTGAATACTCATAAGGGCATTTATAGACTAGGATTCTACAAACTTAGTTGCACTGTAAAATGTGTTTCTTGACCTATTGTCTGAAATGAGATCTAAGCCAAGATCCTTGTAAAAATTATAAACTTAACTGTTGATGCCAAGCAACCTACAGGACAAAAAATTAGGATGATCTATTGTTCTTTTAGGACTGGGCAGGGCTCATTACAGAATAAACAGTTTAGAGGCATTTTATGGTGTTGCCATAGTGCAGGAATTTCTAATTCAGTCCTTGGTGGCTGTATACCAATGAGAATTTTGGAACTAACAATAATTACCCTTATTAATATGAACTATGCCTTACTAAATGTATTACTCTTTGTACAGAGAAATGATTAAACCATACCAGAATTATGGCCTCAATGACTTAATTTGACAGCATTGTTAATAGAAAACAACTAAGTTTTAAACTAGACATATTTCCTTCATACATCTCATACCAAATTATATATTTAAAAAAGGATACTATAATGTCATAATATCCTGAGGAAATATGCCTGATTACCAATTTTGCTCTACCCTTATCATCCTCTAAACTCAAAATACCCAAGCCTAATATACCTCCAGAAAAAAAAAATGTTTCCAGCTATCAAAATGTATAATAATGCAGCAAAGATAAGCGCTTTTAAGGTATCAAAAACACCACTGGTATAGCACAAAAGTAAGTAAAGATTACATTTTTATTTTATACAAAGATATAAAAATAATTTAGAACATTTGATTGTGCATAATAAAACACTTAAAACAGTGATCCTGCCTTCATAATATGGCATACAATCAAGACCTCCCTTATACAGGTACCAACAATATTGATAACTTAACCAAAGACCATAAAGAGTCCAAAAAGTGTGGTATTGCCATAATGTCATGGTATCAAGGGGTGCCAATGTTCCTTTATGTGTTTCGCACCCAGTATAGGGGCTTCTTCAGGAGGAAGGAGATACTCTATATAGATGGATATACATGAAGGTAAGTATACAAATGTATCATATTATGTAACATAGCATAGATTAAGATAATGGTACAATGTATCATACATAAGTGTTTAATGACCTATTAGGTTGGTGTGTGATAGAAGTGCATCAATAAAAGCCAAAAGGGAAATAGCTCCTGCAATGTTGTCACCAGTTTAGGCAGCCGATTGGAGAAAATAGCTGGGGGTCCTAGAATACCAGAAATTATAATATTTAAGTTACTAATGGACATTCAGTCGAAACCAAAAGGCAACTACATAAAAAGTGTATAAGCCATAGAAGGAAAGCGGGGGGACAACCCTTACCCCATTGTATTTTACCTTGCTCTCGAATGTTGCTATTCTAACCAGCCATGGGCGCTGGTTGTGGGGGTGCGGGCTAGGGGGCTTATTCACATCAGGATACCCCTCTATTAAAGGGGTACCCTCTAATAAAGGGGTTCCCTCATGCGGACCCCCACCTTGTGCATGAGTAAAGGGTTCTTGCACCCCTACCCATTCACTAAAGCAGGGTTAGCCAAACTGAGGCCCTCCAGCTTTGGTGGAACTACAAATCCCGTGAGGCAAGATTCTCACAGCCACAGACATGTCTCCCGGAGAGAGATGCATCCTGGGATTTGTAGTTTCACCACAGCTGGAGTGCCGGAGTTTGGCTACCCCAGCACTAAAGGGTTAAAATAGAATTGGAAAAAAAGAGGCCAGACTTTAATCAAATAAAAACACAACAAAGTTCTTTTTTTTTGTTAGCAAATAATTTTTATTGGTATATAACACATCAACAATTGCATTACAAGTATAGCCCTCCAAGTGGGCGTAAAAGAGCACATTGGAAAATGGACATCAGAGATCTAAGTATATGGTCTATAACTAACCATTAACCAACACAATCGTATTAAACTAAACTAGTTGCAGTTCCCCATCCCTGACAATAGAGGAACGTCTACACCACCCTAAGCGAATCATACAATGAGACTGATGCAGCACTACAAATAAGTTTGAGAGAAAAGGCATAGTTACAATAAAATACAAATACAATAAAATTAAATAAAAGATAAGACAGGAACCTTTACATTGGTATCCTCAGGTTTGGGCGTTTTAGAAAATGCATCACCCGGGGAGCCCTAAAGAACATCCAATGAACCCAGAGATCCTGCTATCTTGGACTCCAGTTACCACTTCATATATTGGAATAGGGACATTAGATCTTTCAATTGTCCTACTGGTAACTCCGTCAAAAGGAATGTAGACCAGGTGGTAAAGAATTTGGTTGTGTGTTCATGGGTGGCTTGGGCCTCTAATTTGTCAAGTGCCATCAATTTGTGATGGAGGTCTTTCAATGAGTCTAAGGAAGGGGGGGCGGGTATTAGCCAGTTTATCAGACATAGACATAGGTGTTCCCACCTGGAGAGGCATCTTGAAGAGTCTGTGGAGGGGGAAGTGGGCATAGAATGGAATAAACATGTGACCGGTGTGGTTGACCTCAGACTCCACGCAAGAGCGGACATATAAGACAGGACCGTAGACCAGAAATGTTGAATCTTGGGGCAAAACCATATCAAGTGGTCCAGATCGGGGTACGGAGCATGACATTTAGGGCAGGCAGTTAGCCAATGTGAGGGAGTGCATGCGTATCTCAAATTGAAAGCATAGAATGCTCTGTGGATCAACTTGAACTGAATCTCCCTCCATGTTTCGGAGATGATAGCCTTCCTTAGCGAGAGCCATCCGTTGAGTAGCAAATGGTCTGTTTCCTCCACTGGTAGTTGGAGGAACATCGCCCATCTATGGATATGGTTAGGAAACACGGAGGGGGAGTCAGGGCATACAGATGTCCTGATGTCTGCCAAAATGGTGGAGAGAGAAGCCTTCTGGGTTGGTGAAGCCAAGAGCCTATAAAAGGATGTGTGCGTCACCATAGACCACGGGGTAGGGAGGTTAGTGCAGATAAAGTGACTCACTTGTGCGTACTGTAAGAAATGGTTTCCCGAGATCCCATAAGTGGTTTGTAAGTCCCTGAAAGATTTGCACCTTGGGACGACAATAAGTCCTTGAAAATGCATATACCCCTCGTTTTCCAACACTGGAAGACGATGGAGTCCCTACCTGGGGCAAATGCCGGGGAAGATATGATAGGCATCAGGGGGGAAATCACCCCAGGGATTTTATACAGCTTCCGGACTTCACTCCAGGCTATTACGGTGTCTCTCAGGAGGATATTAGTTTTAATGTATGTGGGAAGGCCCTTCCATGTCGTGTGAAGGATACCTGATAAGGACCAGGGAGAAACCATATTCTTTTCCAGTTCCGTGTCGGTAAAATGAGCAGTGCCATTTACCCAGTCTCTTGCATGTCTAAAGAGGCTTGCCAAGTTATACATTCTAACGTCAGGTAGGTTTGCCCCTAGTAGAGACTTGGGCCTTTGGAGTTTGCACAATGCTATGCAGGGGCGTTTCCCTCTCCATATGAAAGTAGAAAAGGCTTTGTAAAGCATGCGAATATCTGTATGTTTGATGAGAAGGGGTATCGTCTGCATGGGATACAGTAATCTCGCGAAGCTGATCATGCATATCCAGTGGCATCTACCCACTATGGACAAAAGGAGGTCTCGCCATTTTTGTAATTCTTGAGTGATTCTCCTAAACAAGGGGGCATAGTTCAGATGGTATAAGTCAGTGGCCCTACTGGATAAGTTCATACCTAAGTAGGTGATGGATCGTCTTTGAATCTGTATGGAGAACTCAGGCGGCCAGTGAGATGTATCCAGGGGGGAACCCGGGGACAACGGTAAGAGTTCACTCTTGCTGCAATTGATTTTTAACCCCGAGAACGAGCCGTAATGCGTGATAAGTTGTAAGAGGAGGTAAGTATGCGGGCCTGAGGGGAGGTGTAGAGAGTATGTACAAACCAAAAAAGCACCTGAGAAACCCATACGTTGCATTACCATGGAGAGCCATCGCCAATTTACATTGTCAAAGGCCTTCTACGCATCCAATGATAGAAGGGCCATAGGATGCGAGGAAGGTCCGTCTAACCAGTGACTTTCTAAAACCATAAGAATCTTACGTATACTAGAGACTGCTGACCGACCTGACACAAAACCCACCTGATCAGGAGATATCAACTGCGGCAGCACGGCCGCCAATCTGTTAGCCAATATTTTAGATAGCTTTAGATAGCATCTTGGCATCTAGGTAAAGTAGGGAGATGGGACGGTATGAGCCCGCCTGCAGAGGTACAAGTTCTTTGGATCCACCAATGTAATCCAGGGTAAATCACGAAAAGCTAGCTTTCTCAACGACGACTCAACAAAATTTAAAAATTTTAAAAAAATGAAATAAAATGTTTTTTTAAACCGAGGCCCGCCAACCTGACCACACACGACGAACCCCCGCTGCAGAATGAAGAATCTGACAAAACATAAACAAAATATAAACAATTGGGCGGCGCTGTCCGCAGGTCCCGGACAAATCAAAACATATGGGCGGAGCGGCTGGCTCTGCTCAGCTGTTGTCATGTAATGAAAGCCCAGTGTCCTCGAGGAAGCTGGGCTTTCATTGAAAGACATTAACTGGGTGGAGCCAGCCGTGACATAATGGTAGGCTCCGCCCAGCTGTTTTCTTTTGGGCGGAGAACAGTCGGCTTCGGACGACCTTTCTCCACGCTTCGGCTGCCACTACGGCTCAGCCGAGTTGAAGTATACATGTTCGGCTCGCTGCCTTTGTAAATAGCCTGTACAGCAGCCCTTGGTTCGACTGAACTGAAGGGTTCTGGCGACCAAAGCGAGTTGAAGGATTATCCAAAAGCTACGGCTGATCCTTCAATCCTTGATCCTTTGGCTCAATAGTGAATAACCCTCTAAATCTTTCTGTACCAAAATAAACTACTAGCAGGATTATTATACCAAATCTAAGTTACTATATACATATTCATTGCCTATAAAGGTTGACTATAAAAATGTAAGCCTCTCATTAAAAGGTAATGAGGAAATGGAATATTAACAGGTTATTACATAAACCTCTTTGACTTTCATGCACTCTGTCTAACAATGCTGCATTGTTCTAATCACTTCTGAACAGAACCTCTATTCCTGCATCTCCAAATAGACCACCGTTTCAATGGCATTATCTTCCAAGGTGGATTGGGTCCCGGCAAGGTGTTTATTCAGTTCTGGGAAAAAAATAATAGTCTGAGAGACCCATGTCTAGTGGGTAGAAGGAGATGAGGTAGGGGGAGATTGAAAGTCATGGCATTTTGGCCATAACAAGAGCTACAGCATGAACTACAATATAATTGTCATGGAATTACACCCCTTCGTTCAACATTCCTCACCTTTTTACTAGTAGGACATATCTCAGCTTGCTGTTAAAGTTAAAGATACAGTAGTAGACTCATTAAACAGTTTTACCCTTTCAAAGAAATGCTACTATTAAAACATCTTACACATCCAAAAAATAGATGCATCACATTCTCAGTGGGTAGGAACACTTTCAAATTCATTGGAATTCGAGATGTAGGCTCCTTTCATTGCACGGCTATTGTTCATATGTGGGTTGAAAGCGATGGACCCATACCTATTCCATAAGTATAATTCATGCAGCAAAAGCATCAGGATTGCTAATGAGAACAGATTAAAAACTAGCAACAAATGGCAAATGCACTCATTAATTCATAACCAGCTTTAAAGCAAGGTGCACATTGAAGGGCTTTACACAGCACACTTATCACCTAGCTCACAAAAAATGCACTGTAAAATCTTTAGGGGTTAAAAACAGAGGTTTTAGTTGCACAGCTTTTACAAACTATGTGGAAGCCTCACTGGCTCATCAAGGCCCCTCTGTATAATGTGGTCCTAACTCTAACCTATAAGAGACTCCATCTTGGAGCATATTTAGCAAAGGATGAATTGGGCGCAGGGTCACCAGGAGGTAGCCCATTCCTCCTTAAAGGCACAGGGACACACCAGAAGCCCCGCACACATCTCAACAGCAGCTGAAGCCCGCAGTGTGTCCTCACACCATATCCAACCAGCAAAACAAATGACAAATGCACTTATCGATTCATAACCAGCTTATGTACTGTATAAAATGAGCATGAATATTTTAGCAGCTACATAATGGCAGCATTTTTAAATATTTTTTTCAACAATTGTTCTTTTTATTAAGTAAATGGAATTACAATACAATCAGATACATGAAATAAGTACATAGCGGCATAACATAATCACTCATATAAGTAGCGATTAAATAATAACTTCGGCGACTGATTACCGATATAAGTGTAGATACATGAAATCAGATCTTACACATCGTATAATTTAATATTTTAATATAATTGCTGCAAGGTTTAGTTAATAGAGTAAAAAACAAAGAAATTACAGTCTGTGCTTCAATATATGCTCCACGATGGAGGCTCTCATAGATTAGAGTGAGGACCACACTACGCAGAGGGGCCTTGAAGAGGCAGTGTGGGTCCACATAGTTTGCAAAAGTTGTGCAACTAAAACTTAGAGGGTTGTTCACAAAGCTGCCGAAAGCTGCCGAAGGCAGCAGAGTAAATAACCGACACTTCGGCTAGGCTATTCTGCACGGCACCTCCATGGTACCGAGCAGAATAGAAAATCAGTGAAAAAAGTAGAAAAAAAATGTTCAAAAATGTAAATAAATGATACATTTTAAAAAAGAAATAAGATTTTTTTTAAAAGAAAAAATTAAAGATTATTGAAAAAGAGAAACAAATGTTATTAAAATAAATAAAAGTAAAAAAGTAAAGAAATTAAAATGAGAAAAATAAATAAAATGAAAACATTATTAATAATAATAATCAGCACTGCCCACCTGAGACTCCGCACTGCCCACCTGAGACTCTGCACAGCCCACCTGAGACCCCGCACAGCCCACCTGAGACCCCCGCACCGCCCACCTGAGACTCCCACAGCCCACCTGAGACCCCCACAGGCTACCTAAGACCCCTCTAGCCCACCTGAAACTCTGCACACCTTTAAAATTGAAGCAAGCCCAGTAGTGGCTCCTAAATTACCAAAGCAGCACTGGATAATGAGGTGATTTGAAGGTGGATCAAGAAGGGAAAACATAGGCAAGGGAACAGTTTGTCTAGAATGACTCTAGAGTATTGAACTATGGATAGATTTGGGGGAGCGCTAATAAAAGACTTTCCCCAGGGCGCCTAATTTTTTACACAAATTTTGGTGCTATTTGATTGCCGCTGATTTTTTTAATTTAATTTTTTAATGACTTTTTAAATGAAAAAGACCAAAAATTGTGGGGAAAAAATATTTTCAACTTTTTGCTATACAAAATATCAAATCAAATAAAATTTCTTCCTAAAGTTAGGCCAAAATGTATTCTGCTAAATGTTTTTGGTAAAAACAAAATCCCAATAAAGTATATACTAAGCTGTTTGTGTGAATTGGTACCAATTATAAGTGGTACCACATGGTTTTTATCCATATGGTGTCAAACAGCAAAATCGGTATTGCTCGGGGTAAAGGATTGGTTTAGGAATGATATTGCCGGTATATTTTTTTCAAACCTTTGTGTGTCTGCTACATAAAATCTTATAATTTGAGGAAGCTGAACCCCCCCAGGAAAAATTTTTATCTACGGCCCTGACTGTTTTCTATTGCCAATGAATAACAACTGGGCATAGCCGGCCGTGACGTTATCATTGTTTAATGACAGTTCAGCGTCCCAAGGTAGCCTGGGGATGCTGATCTGTCATTGCAACTAGGCAGAGCCAGCCAAGAGATCACGGCTGGCTCCACCCAGCTGTCAGTTGTGAGGCTTTCGGCCGGCCGATGGCCAAAGCATATGCCTTCAGCTCGGCTGAGCCACTTGGCCAGCTTCGTGAGCTGTATGGGCTATAGTGTATAGCCCATATAACAGGCCTTTGGTTCTACTAAACTGAAGGGCTCCAGCGGCCCAAGCTAGCCGAATGGTCAGCCGGAGCTACGGCTGATCTTTCGGCTAGCTTTGTGAATAACCCTCTTAGATTTGCAAGCTAGCTGGTAAGTGTGCTGAGAAATATTTGCATTTTTACAGCTAAAAAAGTACACACAAAAATGTAATAAAGTTCTCCATTACATTATTATTAAATTAAAATGAAATAACAAAACTATTACTCGCTATAGAGCATAAAAAGGATATATTAAAATATTAAAAATGTTGCCATTAAGTAGCTGCTACAAATGTAAATGCCCATTTTATACAGTAAGTTATTTTCAATCATAGCATAACTCTGACTCATATATATTTATATAATTTATGACATACTTGCTAACATAATTGCTTTGTTTTTTACTTTATTAACTAAATCTTGCAGCAATTATATACCACATTTATTACAGTACAGTCGTGTACAGATGAAGTTACTCGTTTCCCTTGAAGCTTTGAAAAGTGAACATAGTCATTTGACTCAAAACTCCCCTGAGGACTAAGTGCTTAGGTTTATTCAACCTTATCCAGCATTGCAAATGTTTATACCTTCATAAAGCCACTTAGATTTGCCTTGGCTCTGGAGCTATAGTAATTTAACATTCCATGTTGTTTAATATATTATAGAACCATATCCAATAAATGTGGTCTTAGATTTATGGAAGTATTCATTTCATTTTTGTAATGAGGTGATAAGTTAAAATACATATCAAAACTTTGGCTTAAGTAAAAAAAAAAGCCTTAGAATGAAAAATGAATGAAAATCTGTACAAAACATTCATCACTCAAAAAGCTAATTTAATCAAAATAATTTTTGTTAAATAGACTCCATAAGTAGATTTAAAATGTTTCAATATGTAATAATAATGTCAAGGGGATTGAGCAATATTATATATTTGTTTTCTGCTGATTCCAGGATATATATATATATATATATACTAAAAAAGGGTTGTTCTTCCCATAACTTACTGTGCACTTATAGCCTTGCATCTTTTTTTGTGCTGCAACCTCAGTTTTCCAATATGTGTGTGTTCCTATTGTTTGTATAAACCCTCCCACTTGTGGACAAACTTTGGGTAAGGGGTGTCTTATGAGAGCATGTTCTCACCTCCTCCTAGGTGCCCTGGGTGCCCACATGGTGATGTCATTTTTTCCCTCATTCCCTGCAGCACAGACCTCAGATACTTCTACTAGGGCACCCCTTGGCTCTAATGTGTCATATAATGAGAAGTCTTTTTTTAAGCAGATCAAATGGATGTGCACATAAACATTATATGATACTAGAGGGCCTAATACTACTGAAGTAGACCAGAACTGTGGAAGCCATGCCTAAAAGAGTACTAGTTACTAGCGATGAGCAAATCCACCAAGGTTTGTTTCACCTAAGGTTCAGCAAATCCATACAAAAATTTGCAAACCATGAATTCCACTGCTAATCCTATTGAAGTCAATGGTAGGCTAATTTTAATGAGCAATTGTGGAGCTTCCGGCCAAGCCAAACAAACAGTTGAGTGGAGTTGAGTGCTGTTGTGGGGGACCTATGCCAATGCACAAAAAATAGCAAAAAAAGTACAGCAAGTGGAGGGCTTTTTTATGTGGTTTCGAGGGCATCATGAAAAATGCAAAAATCCTTTTAGGTGATGCCTTAAAGCTGTATGTGGTGTTATGGGTCAGCATGATTTTCACAGATGGCCTCAGTGATAGCTTACTTTGGCAGCATATCATTGGCTGTGGATGTTTTAATCAGTAATCATGTACCAGTTTTGGCTGGATTGATCAGTCAATGTGTGTGTGGCCTTACCAACACTTTGCCCTGCAGGCCCTGATCACCCCCTACAAGCACAATGCACAGCACTTCTGTCTCTGATTTTAGGCCTATCTGTCATTGGGTTTTTGTGTGTGATTATCTAGCTTTTATTTAAACTATGGAGATAGAGGTGTGGATGTGTTCTTTTAGTGCACACTATTTACCGCACAGCAATTCAGCAGGGTGCTGCATACAATGGTCAGCACCTACAGGCTGCACCTCTCCCTCTACCTTTAAGCCTGCCTGTCACTGATCTATCTTGGAAGGTGTAAAGCCTAACTTGTGTCTCCGTACACATATATATATATA
>NW_017306308.1:447641-568705 GCF_000935625.1 Nanorana parkeri
TACTTATGCATATTCATGTGCTTTTTAGTGTCTTTTGGCAGTGCGTTTATGCACAGTTTTATAAGCTTTGATGTATATCTTATATACATTGTTATGCATTTTTCATTCTTTTTCATGTTCATGTTTTTTGCGTTTTTTGTTTTCACCAATTAAATGCAATATCTGCTGTGACATCATTAGACATCATCAGCTTTCTGCTTGTTTTGTGTTATGTTGTGCTACGTAGTTACGCCTGATGAGCAATCTTCAGCTTTGCACAAAATTCAGCATTTAACCTGTGCAGTGTGGGTGGGTTCCACTGCAAGGTTAGTTTTTAATATTTACCCAGAGTTCATCTTTAATTTGCCAAACGTTGTATATTTGGAAACATGTTCACCGTGCCACCTTTTAACCTTTTATTGTAAGTGAAATTCTCTAACTCTTTTTATAAATTTAGGGATCCACTATTAAATGTTCTCCAAAATTCCTATGTGTTTTTGAAAAATGAATGTCTGAAACTGTACCTCATCATCTCGATATGGCTTTAAATCAGTGATTTAAACAGGGGTAATACACTGTCATACTAGTGTAGCACTTCCCCCTGAGGAGCTACTTATAGTTTGGGTCCTTCTGCCATTCCCAGTGATGACTCACCCTAAACCTGGACCCGAGTGACATGGCATCTGATATCTGTTCAAATGGGCTTTATTTAACAGGTAAAGCCCTGCAAGAAATGGGGTTAGAAGGGCAAGTACATGGGAGTATTAAACCATACAAGATGCAACAACATAATTGTCAAAACAGTGGTCTAACTGTAAGCAAAGATCCTGTTCAATTTTACTGCACTGGCCAGTGGAATTATATGTAATAAAATACAGTCCTGCCAGCATTGGGGCCCTTACTCTTGATGAAGTGCTTAATTAAGGGGCAGCAACTTAAATAGCCAAATGGCTTCTCACCACTCTGGTCCTTCCAGCTGGAAACCTAGCTTTTCAATGTCCTTTCCCAGATCACTTTCCCACTCAGGGTGGTAGTGAAGTAGAACACAGTCACAGGTCCGGAGTGGAGTCAGGTAGATGTTGATCCCCTTCAAATGGCTATGCCCAATGATTCTCTGACACTGGAAAATCTTGTGTGAAGAATCCTTTTGTGGCTCAGCCCATCCTGGCAAGATCTTCCTGGAACAGCATGCACTATGAAACTGCAGTAGCAATGTGGCACAGCCTTAGGACTCTGGAATGGTAGAACACTCTGGAACAGCAGAATACTGGAACTATAGCTTGATCTCTGAGTAGTGCACAGCAGTCATGTGTCCCCTGGGCTCTCACTAGTAGCAACACTCATCCCAGTCCCTGCACTGACAGACACATGTCGCTCAGCAACTGTTACCAGCCGAAGCACTGTAGCATTTCATGACAGCAATCTTTCACAGAGCACATGCTTCTTAGTTTTCCCAGGCACTCCCACACAGCCTGCACATCCTGGCCCTCCAAGGGGACAATTGAATCTCCCTCTAGGCTTTCTAGAACTCTTCCTGCCCCTCTCCATTTGAGTAGTGGGCAGGCTCTAACCCCCACCTGCAGTTACGGGCAATTCAAATGCTCCTGGCTAATCAGGTTCTTCTCATCCCCATTGCTAGAGCCAGGCTCCCTCTTCAGCTATGGCGGCAGCCAATTGCAGCTCTCACTGGTTCCCCTCTTCCTGCAGTTGTCCATAAAGCAGAAAGGGAGAAAGTCTCTGCGGTGGCCAAGGAGAAAGCATCTGCCGGATGGCTCAAAGGGGCCACCAACTTGGTGAGTGCTACACTGGCATCACATATGTTTGTATTTTTTCATCACAAGATTTTGTTTTTGCAGCTGCCTCTTGATATTGAATGATGATGCTATATTTACTGTAAAACCCTCTACTGTTATCAGCGGTCTGTCACTCTGATCTGCGAAAGTGATTTAAACGCCTGGTAACATTGATGCCACTAGTAAATGGTGAGGAGACAATATGGGGGATAAGAGAATGTATGAAGGTTAGAAACATTTTAAATATTTTTGCCTTAATTTATATTTTATTGAGTTATGACCAATTTATGTATAGATGTATAAGGACCCAATTTATGTATGTTTATATTTACTGATGTTTAGCGTCTAAGGGCATATGTATTCATTCTAACTTTGAAAGTTATGCCACCTAAAAAAGTCAGGGTACATAGAGGTTAATTCTTATGTGATAAGGAGCACACATGAACATTGAAAGTGATCTTAATAGCACATTTCCTTTATAGAAAAGGGAATAACTCTTTTACTATTAATTTACCAATTTGGGAGGAAAAAACTATTTCTCATGGTCATGAGAAAATGTAAAGATAGTCAGTGAATGGGTGTTCAAATTAAACACAGCTGCATCTTATTCACTAACATTCACTTTACTTAGTGATCAGTTTCTACTGCTTTAGTAAATAAACCCGAATGTGTTATCTCTTCCTTTTCATGTATGGTGGCCTTAAACTTGATGATAGAAAGACAAACTTATAAATGTACTGTTAAGCCAGGAGATAACAGTGCTAATAATTTGCAGACGGCCTATAATTAAAATGCTGATAATAATTATATTTTTATGGTTTAAAGGGAGCAGCAATGAACCTGCAGAGCCACTATGTGAACAGTCAGCATTTCACTGTTAATGAAAGTACTGAGCATAAAGCATCAGGGCTCACTCTGCTTCTTATGAATAATTCAGTACATGTATCCATTATTAAAGCCAGTTACTTTACCACAATGATTTCCAGCCAAGGAAATGCTGGCATCGGATCTGACAAGCAAATTGCAACATGGCCAATAGCTCTAATAAACCTCTATCCCCTTAGGGCTCTATTTAGAGGACACATACAGCCTGTATTTAAATATAGAATATTACATTCTTAGAGCTACAACTGCTTGTGCTCCAATGTGCTGCCCTGTGAAAAAGTAGAAAAAACTATTTGTTTACACCAGAAAAAAAAATGTCACATGTAAAAAATATTTTCTCCGTATTCATCTAAATAGTACTTGATTACTGAGAGATGCATATTTGTCAGCATTTCTTTTATCATCTTTAATATATTGTCACCAAGGTAAAATTGACTGTATTAAAAACTAAAAAATGTGTTACTAATTTTCAAAAGAGCTGTTTTTTAATTTTAAAGAACATTGCATGATGTTTTGTACAGCACATGGGCCTAATGCAATAAATCACAAAACAGAAAGTAGTTTTATGTAACTTTTTCACGTGGGAATGCTTCCCAGTGTGAAACTGATTCCACTTTTGCATGCAAATATTTTTCCATTTTTAAAAGAAGAGTATAAACAGTATGTGGTGTCTGCAGAGCACTGAACCTGTTACTTTGCCTAGTACATTATAATGTGTTTTTTATTAAAGGTAAAATATGCAATAAATGTGTATTGAGCACAATTCAAAGCAAGGCCAAATGTTTCCCCCTATAGTATAGAGGTCCTTTGGAACCTTTATATTGGGGGAACTTCAATACTTCCTATTAGTTAGTAGATTCTGGGCAGGTTCAGAACATAAGATAATGTTATGTTGCTACTGCTACTGGCCTCTAGTCAGACAGTGGATAGGAAAGGTATACTGCTCTTTAATTTTTCACTTATTAAAATATGTTAAATACCAAAGCAAAGACAAAACTGTTTCTGTTTATGGTTATAAATATCCATACAAACTCTAATTGGAGCATTGTATGCGATAATCGTGTGAAGATTAGATCCTGTAAGGTTTCCCAAGAGTGTGATAACAAGCATTTTCAATTATCTGATGCTCTTATTATCACTGAGAAAGTTTTTATTTGTGCTTGTTAGGGCTCATGAGTCTTTTCTCTTCGGAGGAATGGTAAGTAACTATTAAGTATTAAGTATTACTCAAGTCACACAGAAGACTGGGGCAGAATGCATTATTCTCAGAGAGGCATCTGCCTATTATACTGTTATGTATGGTCACCCTTACAAACATATGACACTATTTAATATATAAAACCATTGTTAATCAAATCTTCAAAGATTGCTTTTACAGATGCCTAAAACATAAATGCTTTGTGGTTGAGGTTACTCATTGTACCATTTAGTTCAGGATATGAAAAGACCACATGGTGTTGGAGATAATCAGTGATGACTTTGATGCCAGTTTATACACGCATTCTTTCAAGTCTAATAATCACTCACGTGAGTAATGAATAGTGCTCAAAGGCACCTAGTTGTCTTAAAAAATATGAGTTTCTAACAATCTCCCCATGATTTTATCAGTATTTATAGCTATAATTTTGTATGCCACATAAAATGTGTCATTCACTAAACATAAATATAATTGTCAAAAAGATTGGCACAGCAGATGTAATTCTGCCCTATCTACTACAGTGAAACTGCTTTAAACTGTATACTACATTGATAATTGCTTTGTTTGGATAGACTGGGTTGTAAAGTAAAGCTATATCATTTTTATAAAGGTTGAATCCTAGCCAAAAATATGTTTTTAAAATAACATAATGGGATGGCTATTACTCCTAAAGTCACCTGGTTTATTACAAATATGGTTTCAGTTCAACTTAATCTTAAATCATTTAAAGAGAAATTTGAAAAGAATGTGCTCCAGAAACAGAAGAAAGTGGGTAAGCAATATGCCTTTTTTATTGGCAAGATAACTGTTTGTTAAAGGGGCACTACTGTGAATGAAATTGTAATGTTAAATGTTAATAATACCAGTAAGCACTTTTAACTTACATTTCCTCAAAGGTTTTCAGTAGAACAAAAAGCTTTTGAGCGTGTGCCCGATATTCAATGCAAGTAGCAGGTTTCTAAATGTAATTATATTCACAGGGTAACTTGGAAAACATGAAAAGTTTTAATAAAACACATAATGTGAGGAAGGCTTGCCTAGTTCCTAATATAAATAAGGATGCAAAGTATCTAAAGTGAAGTTTCCCTTATCTTAGTGTATGAAGGGAAGCAAAGTGAAAATCCAAAGAATACCCAATCATGTGCAAGTCCTGTTTTGGGTTTTCTTTGCAAAGTGAATGTTCGCTTTACTTCACTGCATTCACTAATATGAGTAAAAATTAATTTGGAAAGGGAACATGTAATGTTCCTTTAGTAAATCAGGGTAATTGTCTCTACAGTGGTGTAAGGCAGTAACAGTGCCATGCTATCCTACCACTACCTTCCAGATGGATCATTTATTTTTAGTGCCAGAATCACAGCTCTGTCATTTTAGCAGTAGACTGATCTTCTACTACTAACTGCTTCAGCTCTGAATAAAGCAAGTAACCCACAGAAGAGGCTAAATACCCAAGAAATAAAGTTATGTGTCAGGTTATCTTATGATTGGATTCTGGGAGTTTAGTTTTACTGTTAGGGGTAAAGTTAGAATTTGATTTTTGACAGTTTAGGTGTTAGGGGAAGTTTAAATGTTAAATGCACTTTCAAGGCATTTGATTAGGTGTTTAGGATTAGTTTATAGATATATGTTTCAAATAGTGGGCAAAGATAAAAAATTTAACTCCAGTTTTGATTAAAGAAAATTCACATATGAACTGTATACATTGCAAAGACTTTTAGTCAACTTTGTTGAAGTTTTATACTGTTGTATATTCTTAATAGATTGAATGTGTGAACACACCTCAGACTGACTCAGAGATTTAAAGAGTGAGCATTCAGTAATAAAATGAGCAATCTCATTATTTTCATTACAATGAGAACTCGGTAACCAGGGGACGCTGAACTGTCATTACACAATGAGAACTCGACTCCGCCCAGTTATTCATTGGTGGCCAATAGGAAACAGTTGGGCGGAGCTAGCTGTCACTGCTAGCTCCGCCCAATTGTTTTCTACTTTTTTTCCAACTTTTTTTCACTGCTTTTCTATTCTGCACCACAGAGGTACCGAGCAGAATAGCCAAGCCAAATGCCGAATATGCTGAGCGCTAGCGAGTGCACTGCCGGAGGTTCAGCTCAGCCAATCCAGATGTTGGATCGGCTGAGTTGAACTCCTTCTGCACTTCGGGTCACCCGAACATGGAGAGCATGTTCGACCGACCCGAAGCCAGCCGAAGCAAGCTGATGTACGGCTGATTTCAGCGGATGTACGGCTGAAATCAGCTGTACGAGCCTGAAGTGAATAGCCGAATAGCATTGGGCTCACTTCACTTCGGGTCATTTATTCACACGGCTGCCTTCGGCAGCTTTGTGAATAACCCTCCCTGTTTCTGACCATGTCTGACGTTACACACATAGTTAGGGTGTAAAATCAAACATGGTCAGATTGCAGATCCCCTTCCCTCCCCCACCCTCTCACTTACCTGAATCATGGGGTTTTTCTCCGCACAGTTGTAGTTGTTGTTTGAAATCAGTGTGGCTGTGAGTGGCTCTGCCCACACAGCCACACCACCCATTCACAGATCCTTTGACAGAATCTGTGAATAGAGAAACTACATGTCCCATCAGCTCCCACATCAGAGGAACCTGTAATGCAAGTGCAGTGACAACACCTCTACCCATCTCTGTTACCTCATACTTCAGTTCAGACATAGCCAGGAGGAACCGTCTGCAAAAAATAATACATGCATATTTTTTCTTCGAAAAAGTGAAACATTTAGGGGTCTATTCACAAGGCTGCCGTAGGCAGCCGAGCGAATAATCGACCCAAAGTGAAGTGAGCCGAACGCTGTTTGGCTATTCACTTCAGGCTTGTATGGCTGATTTCAGCCGTACACCGACTAAAATCAGGCATACATCGGCTTGCTGCGGCTGGCTTTGGGTCGGCCAAACATGCTCTGCATGTTCGACCGACCCGAAGTGCAGAAGGAGTTCGACTCAGCCGATCCAACATCTGGATTGGCTGAGCCGAATCTCCGGCAGGCTACTCGCCTCCATCGGTTCACTCGCTGCCATTCACCCATATTCTCATAGATGAAGGCATTCGACTCGGCTATTCTGCTCGGTAGCCTCTGTGGTACCGAGCAGAATAGAAAAACAGTTAAAAAAGTACAAAAAAATAAAATAGCAAACGATCGGGCTGAGCAAGCAGTGCCAGCTAGCTCTGCCCAACTGTTTTCTATTGGCCGAGACCAGCTGTCATTACAATAAGAGCTCATCAGAGCCGGCGGTGATATAAAAAGCCGGTTCTGCTAATCTCTCATCCTAATGATGGAACAGTGTCCCTGGTTACCTGGTAACCAGGGGCGCTGATCAGTCATTTCACTGAGAACCCGGCGGTTCTGCTGCCGTCAGAATAATAAAAAAAAAATCAGCATAGGAATGCATAGCTAGATTCCTATTGGCTATTTCAATTTGCAATATCCAATAGCAAGCCGGCTATTGCAACCGCCCTCTGCTGCTGTAAATCACTAGAAGGGGACCTGATGGAGAACTTCAGGTCCCCTCTGCTGATTGACAGCATCAGTGGGCGGGTGCAATAGCCGTTCGGCCAGCTACGACTTTCACCTGGGCTCAGTCAAGCCGAAGCATATGCATTTGGCTCGACTGAGCCCCTCGGCCAACTTCAGGAGCTGTAGGGCTATAGTGAATAGCCCGTACAGCAGCCCTTCGGTTCTACTGGACCGAAGGGGTCCTGGGGCCGAAGCTAGCCGAAGGATCAGCCGAAGCTACGGCTAGATCATTTGGCAGCTTTGTGAATAGACCCCTTAGTTAACTCTTAATGCTTGATGTGTATTCCTATCAACATCCAGATACTGAGCACCATGAAAAAATGACATCTTCTATCATTGATATTGATTACATGGACTGTGTTTATCTTATGTATTTCTCTCCACATTTATCTCCGTTTTTTATTGCTTCTTCCAGTTCAAACCAAAATGTCCCTCCAAATTCCATCACTCCAATTAGTCTTGTATGTATTTGAGTAGATATCATTTAAATGGGAAGTGTATGTGTAATGTTCACAACATCTCAATGATAAATTGTTTGTTTATTAACTAATAATATTGTAAGAAATGTATTTCACCAGTAATCTTTGTCAGTGATGTTGGCAAATTTACCCATTTTGGCATTGATGAATGGCAAGCTCACATTAGGGCTCTGTACAATTTTACTCATGCTGATTTTAGTCACAAGTCTTAAACGGTGCCATTATGTGGTAATTTTTTCTGATTCTTATTTCTTCCAATTTTAATAGGGTTCTCGCTATAGCACCTGGACTTCAAATATCATTTTCTGTCAAGAATGGATTACATGTTAAATTATTCTCTCAGCCATATTCAGATTCTTTAGGGCCTTAAATGTAAACCGTTGTGCGAAAAACCTTATTCACCTGGAAAAACTACAAATCAGTAATTTACAAATGAGGTATAGTTTGGATTTTTTAAAAATCTAATTTCTAATTAGAATAAAGTATTTCTAATTCAATAAAGTACTACAAATGGTGTAATTTAATTAAAACACAAATATAAAAAGTCTATTTAAAATTTGGTAAGAAAATTTACAAATTATTTGGCTAACAGTAGACTGAGAGTGAATTAAAAAATATACCTTTGATTAAAGAAAATTACAAAAATATGATATATAGGACAATATAAGCAAAATCAACATTCAGCATTTTAAATGACTGGTAAATTACTAGTTTAATAAGAGCACTTTGCAATTTAATTATGTCATTATAACAACAAGTTTAAAATGTGAACAGGTTTATTGTAATATCCTGAAAGCTCTGAAAGCAAACAGCTTGTGTTTGCTTGTTTTCATCTGACCGAGTGAGGTCAGGGAAATTACATTCTGAGTGAATTAGGCCACCATGTAGATATTTTTTCTGAGCTCTCTGGGGACAACAAGCTTGATTGAGAGAAAAGATCTTCAGTCATTTTTCCTTGTGTTATAGTAATACATGGATTGTTTTCTATTTGAAGAATGGAGCTTGAGTGCAGAAAACTCTCACTTGTAATATCATGCAAATTGTATGTATATTCACTAAGGAGACTGTAAATAAAAAATTCAGGCATATGAATTGAACTTGAAATAAACTTTGATTATAGATACAGTAATATTAATTTCTTCGGTATATTTAGGAAAAACAAGTAAGTTAGCTTAGTGAGTCAAAGTTGAGCTAGACATACAGAACTCTAAACAGCAGGGATAGAGGAATCTCCTCTGCCAGCTATTGTATTTAGGCAGCCACATGAACCAGGCTGCCTGAATAACCAAATAGTGACTGCATCTGATAACATGCAGTCACTGTTCAGCTGATAGTTTTCCACCTGACCCAGCCCATTTTTAAATCTACTTTTTATAGAGCTGCCAGTGCCACCTTTGAATTTCAAATGATTAAGCAGGAATTGGCTGGAATTTGAGCCGTGTATGGGCAGATTTAGTGTTGTATTCATACACCTTTGATCCCACTAGTTTTGCCATTCTTGAAAAGAAAAATGGCTTTTAACACCACACAACATGTCAAGCAATTTTGGGCCCTTTTACAACACATCTATATTCTAGATTCTGATTGAGAACTCCATAAAGCCAAGTTTTATGTATGTGCACTGCTTTTTTTATTTTCTTATCTCTTTGTCAGCTCTTCCGTTATTTATTTTCTTCACTTTTGCATTATCCTCATTTCCTCATTATTGTGGACTAAATAGTTTGTGGGAGATTTATTTGCATTGTTTTAGATGGATTAATCCAATCCCCTTTCAACCCTTAAAAAAATAATATTGAATTAGATGGTGCATAGCAAGGATGTCAAATCCAAACTTACTAAGGGCCATGCTGAGGGTTGTGAATAAAATCAGAAGCCAGACATAAACAAGAAAATAAATTCACCCTGCTGCTTGCCGCGGGACAAAGTTTGGGTCAACTAATCATTAGTCCTGGTGTCAATTGCGTGAGGGCACTACAAGTGTAATCAGTCCTTGTCAATTAAATGGACAGGGACTGCTGACACTTTTAATGCCTTCACACGCAGCACAACAGGACTGTGATATTATGATGATGACTATCCAGTGGCCTGTGTGTGAGGGCACTACAAATGTCAGCAGTCCCTGTCCATTGCCTATAGTGCCTTCACACACAGGTAGTCCCGGATACACACAACAGGGACTTACCGGACCCACCAAGACCAGAGGTAGAGTCCAGGAGGAACATGCGGGCAAGGAGAAACCTACAGTCCAGGAGGGAGGTGCGGGTCCTCAGAGGGTGGCCGGCTGAATTGCCACTCCAAGTTTTTTCAGTCTTAGTGCAGGCTAGAAAAAAAATTAACTCTACTAGCCGTGGTACAAAGATTAGGACTGGAGGGCCTAATAAAATATTGTAGTGGGTTGTTTCTGGCCCGCGAACCTAGCAATAGACTGTATATAACCACATGAAGTTTATTATACCTGAACATAATACAACAGCAAATGACGCAAAGTCAGAAAGTAATACAAAGCCCCACTGAGGAACCAGTTAAATATTTGTATAAAGTTAAGGAACAAAAAGGCATGAGATGACCTTCACCAGATCCTGCTGATTAGGAGGAAACACTTGTATGTTTAAGAAAGCTCTGGGGCCTCAGAATTACAGATCTCAGTGGAATAATTTAGTTGAAGCTTTTCTCCAGTGACATCTATTATTTTCCACAAAAAGGCCAGCAAAAATAGGTGTCTGTGTCATGCTTAAACATGCAAGATTTTCAGATACCACCAGACACATTTTTGCAAAGAATATATAAACAAATGATTGTTTGGTAATCCATAATCCAGCACCATCTCAAGGATGTGGTTATCTATACCGTCATTATTTTTTTATCTGCAATACAGTTAACAAGATAATTTAAAAAAAAACATGTGCTTCACAGATAGAGTTGTTCTTTCTTTAACCGCTTGAAGACCAGGTGTTTAGACCCCCTTCCTGGCCAGGCCATTTTTCCGTATTCAGTGCTGTGGTACTTTGACTGACATTTATTCTGTCATACAACGCTGTACTGAAATTAATTTTGTACCATTTTTGGGGACAGATAGAGCTTTCTTTTGGTGGTATTTAATCACCACTGTGGTTTTTATTTTTTACTATAATTAGGAAAAATTACAGAATTATTTTTTTTAAACATTATGTTAGGAAACATTTATTATTACCCAATTTTTTGGTAAAATATAAAAGACGGGGTCACGTCGGGTAAATAGACACCAAACATGTCAAGCTTTAAAATTGCGCGCACCCGCGAAATCGCAGAAAAACTACCATACCCAAAATTGGCCATTGGCGACGCTTTAAAAGCTTTTACAGCTCATCAGTTTCGTGTTATCAGTGATTGATGGCCCTAGAATGATTGCTCTCACTGTGACGTTCACGGCGATATGTAACATGTGTGGCGTAAAGGGGCGTAATCGTCGTTTTTGAACGTATGCGCCCCCGTCGCATGTTTGCACGTGTATGTATGGGTGGGGACTTTTAAAAAAAATGTTGTTTTTTTAATTCTTTTTTATGTGTAACTTTAAATTTTGGGAGGGAGGACTTTAATTTTTTTTGCTATTTTTCCCCCACTACTGTAAACGTTATTGCTATCACATGGGGGCTAATAAAAAAAACCCTATGTGATAGCAAAATATGTGACAGGTCCTCTTTATGGAGACATCAGGGGTCTCCAAGACCCCTAATGTCACCTAGGACCCCCCAAAAGAAGCTGATGAAGCACAGATCTGCTCCATCAGCTTCTTTCCTGCTTCTGAAGCAGGAGAGTGACACAAGAATGCGGAAGTGATGTAATATACAACACTTCCGCATTCTTGCAGCGGAGAGGGGACCGGAGGGAGCTCGTGTACCGATCTCCCTCTGATCCCCTGTGGAGGGGGGGGACACTGATCGTTGCCCCATACAAGCGATCCGCCGGCTCTATAGCCGGCGGATCGCTTGTATGTTAACAGGCATCGCTGCCTGTTTTTAAATATCGGGCATTTCCCGCTCATGCACGCCCAGCAGGGGGCGCTAGGGGGCGTGTCTGAGCGGACGTCTAAAGATGCCCGCTCAGATCTAGAGAGCTCCATGCCGGCCGTTTTTTTTAACAACGGCCGGCCGGGAGGTAGTTAATATAGGTGCAATATTAGAAATTCCTGAAGTGTTGTACGATAATAGTGTATATGTCTAAAATGATTATCAAACACTAGCACTGTGTGAATAAGAAAGACAATGCTGACCAATAGAGCTTACACTCTGCAATTAAAGATATAGTCCATCTTAACATTATAAGAGAGTGCTAATAAGTATTTTTCTTTCATTTCTTCCTTATCCTCACAGAACGTTCAAACCAATACCATATGAAAGTATATACCTAGAGTT
This sequence comes from Nanorana parkeri, assembly GCF_000935625.1. Taxonomy (NCBI): domain Eukaryota; kingdom Metazoa; phylum Chordata; class Amphibia; order Anura; family Dicroglossidae; genus Nanorana; species Nanorana parkeri. The sequence continues at coordinate 459,914 of NW_017306308.1, forward strand.
AAGTTGGCAATATGTTTTTCACATGTATGACATTACTAATATTTTTCTCTTAAACTGAATATGGCGACTCCTGGCATAGTGTTTACAGTTATGGGGTATATTTGCTAAAGACAAGCAGGCTGTTCACTATGCCAGGGAATTTTTACTTTGCAAAGGAAATTTCCATTTGTTGGATCTTACCATATGGCTTATATTGTTTATCATATCATTTAACATATCGTTACATTGTGGCATGTTTTGGAAATTAAAAAATGGGGGTGGTATGCAGTAACAATAAACCATTACTACCGCTTTTGTCAGATCATTCCTAATAAATAAAGGCTGCTATATAGAAATATTTTTGTTAATTTATCAATTCCCTAAATTACTTTCAAACATACAATAGTTGTCAAATTATAAATAAAACACAGCATATTGATTGATTTGATTTTTGATTGTTAATTTGATACAGCTTAACTAGCTGACTATCCACTGATCCATGAAGACAATTCTGATGTAACTCTATTAGTGTGCAGCCATAAATACAATTAGGGAGGTTAATGGTTAGAAGGTCTTTACCTAGGCGTAAACATATTGCTAGCAGAGGCAAATATCTTTTTAAACATATTTTATTAATTCCTATAGTATATACAGACTCTTTGCAATCTGCAGTTCTAGTTTACCATAAAATCTAATAGCAATATATTTTTATTTACATCTGGAGCATGCAGGTGTTCCATAATGAAACATTGTTGCAGTGTATGTAGACCCTAACAATTAACTTCTTTTATTTGCTCCCTTTTGTTATGCTAAATATACAATTCAAAGTGGTTTGCTATTTCTGTTTGATAACTGCTGCAGAATAGTCCTGTCAGGCAGGCTATTCTGTCCCCACCCCCCAGCAGAAAACATTTGTGAGCAAAGCTGTTTGTGCCCAGTTTTAAACCATGGCAGATGAAATGAGGGCTACCCTGGGCATCGTGATGCTTGCTGTTGTGACCATAAACCAACTCCAACAACGCAAGGCACGAAGAAAGCGAATATGGGTAAAAAATTGGCATAAAAAAAATGGGACAGGTATTCCCACGTTGCACTATTGCATGAATTGAGAGAGAATAACCCTGAAGACTTTTGAAACTATCTGAAGATGTCAGACACTGCCTACCACATTCTGTTGGATCTCGTTTACCCCACATATTCGTAAGCAGGATACAGTGCTTTGAAAAGCTACACCCCTGAACAAAGGCTCCTAGCCACATCATGCTTCATAGCCACTGGCAAATGTTTGGAAGACCTCAAATTCTCCACTGGGATCTCTGCCCAGTCACTTGGCCGCATAGTCCCTGAAACATGTGCAGCGATAGTTGATGTATTGAAGGAGCACTATTTCAAGGTACCCAAATAACTTTTATTACTACATACAAAAATAAAGGCATTACATAATCAATCAATAGACATCACAAATTCATGTCCAAACAGAAAATAACCCCTGCAAGAAAACCAACTTACTGTTAGGCGGTAAGCAATGGTCCAGCAATGCTATCCCTTAGCTGATATCCCAACATCATGCTTTGCTGCAGTTAGATGGAGGATATTGCCAAACAGGTTGCTGACGGAGATCCTTAAATGATGTGCTTGATGTTTTACATAAGATGTAACAGCCTGCAGTTTTACACGTGTTCCATTTGGCATGTTTGCCCTTTTGTGTATGTCTTTTGTATACATGTTACATTGATAATTATATTTCTATATGGTTTTTATATTTTTTCATATTTATAAACACAAATAATAAACATGTTTATGCAGCATTTCCCCATGTTTATGTGTCTTCTGTTCTTGCATGTACACCTTTAATGCATTTATTATCCTCCAGGTTGAGGGATGTTGTACATGCGGTATGAGTGGATGGTGCAGTGTGGTATTTAATCTTATGAAGGTTCAATGGTGCTGCTGTGCATTGCCAACGTATACACACTCCACAGATGTGTAGGGCATGCACATCTCTTTGCAATCTGAAAGCCAGGAGCAGGACGAATTATGGCCCAGTGATTGACATCTGGCAGGTTTACATTGTGGGGATGGGCTTTGGGGACCTCGGTTGGCAGGGGCGAAATAGCGGTATTCAAGTTCAGGATGACAATACACATCTTCCTGTTTCAGGATCATGTAAAGGGGGCATGGGATATGTAGAACAATCTTTATTAATGCTTGTATTTGTAGGGTGAAACATGTGGACAACCCTGGCATGGTTACACAACTGGTACATTACACACACAGAACACAGAAAGGGATGCTTAGAGACGAGGCGACATGTGTTGTACCACTTCCGTTCTCTTTCATTTGGTACATGTGCTCTGCACTGTTTGAGATTTCTGATGAACGAGGACACCACTCACTCATCAATTTTTGTTCGGAACTGAAAACGTTTTCCAACATGACCGTTCGAGGAAATTCAGCCAGTTGTTTAGCAATTGTGATAATTTACTTCCCATCACCTGGTCAATTATTGTATGAAAACCTGATCGTATTTAGAGCCACTTTAAACAGAGGATACAATGCTCTTAATGTGAACCATTCGGACTATTGCGGGGACCACGCGGCATGAAACCATGTGGACCCCGAAATAGTATGAGCGCGATAATCCAGTGGATTCCATACGCTCATGACTATTTAATAGCCGCAATGAAGCAGCATCGGTACGGATTTTAAAATATTAGCGTTTTTGGCCCAAACGGTCTTTTGCGTTGAAAAAACATGCGGGGAAAAGCAAACACTATGGGGTCTATTCACGAAGCAGCAGAAGGATCTAGCCATAGCTTCGGCCGATCCTTCGGCTAGCTTCGGCCCCAGGACCCCTTCGGTTCAGTAGAACCGAAGGGCTGCTGTATGGACTATTCACTATAGCCCTACAGCTCCTGAAGTTGGCCGAGCCGCTCAGTCGAGCCGAAGGCATATGCCTCGGCTCGGCTGAGTCGCGCTGAAACTCGAAGCTGGCCGAGCGGCTGGCCATTGGCCACTAAGGAACCAGTTAAATATTCATGGAAAGATGAGGAACAGATAGGCATGAGATGACCTTCACCAGATCTTTCTGATTATGAGGAAACAAGTGTATGTTCATTTGTTTACTTTTTGCCGGCGACTGTCAAACAGGTTATTTTGCGGTGGGAGTTTGTCGAGTGCGGATGGGTCAGGGGGCGTCGGGATTTTTTTAACTCATCATTGTTGTGGACAATGCTGGACGTTGTGATTGACCTTGGAATTACATCGGTGGATCAATTTTGAGGATTTTTTAAATTATAAGTGTGGGCTCTTTGTTTACATTTTTATTTAACCCTTTAGTGAATGAGTAGGGATACAAGAACCCCTTTCTTATTCACAAAGGGGACAGCATCTGGGTGCCCCTTTTATTAAAGAGGGTACCCAGATGCAAATAAGCCCCCCTGCCCGCAGACCCCCACAATAAACGGGTCAGGGCTTGTGGGTAAGGGGCCCTTGTCTCCATCGGCACAGGGACAGTGTGCTTTTCCAGGGGGGACCCTCCCAATGCCGAGGGCATGTGGCTTTGTATGGCAGGGAGGGGGCAGCTCGTTCATTCCCCCCCTTTTCTGCCCTGCCAGGCCTGTGTTTGGATTAAGGGTCTGATTGGTAATTTTAGGGGGACTCCACATTTGTTCCCCATTTTGGGGTGGGATTCCTCCTTAAAATTCCTACTAGACCTAAAGGGTTTGGTTTTTACTTTGGGGGGGGGGGGGAACCAACACATTTTTTAAAATTATTTTTAACTAGGGGTCTCTCCTAACTTTCGTACCAGACCTAAAGGGTCTGGTATGGATCGGGAGGGGGTCCCCATATCGTATTTTTTTTCTTTTATTTACATGTAATTGTTTTATTATGTTCACTACCTCGGAGGTAGCGAGCTGAATAACCAAGGCAAATGCCGTTCGGCAGCATTCGGCTATTCATTTACTACCGTTCAGCCACTATGAGAATAGGGACGAATAGCAGCGACTGAACCGCTGGAGGTTTGGCTCAGCCGATCCAGATGTTGGATCGGCTGAGTCAAATGTGTTTTTCAGTTCGGCTCAGCCGAACATGCTGAGCATATGCGGCTGAACTGAAGCCAGCCGATGTCCGACTGATTTTTATCGATGTACGGCTGAAATAAGCAGTACCGGGCCAAAAGTGAATAGCCAAATGGCGTTCGACTCACTTTACTTCAGCTCGGTTATTCACTCGGCTGTCTTCAGCAGCTTAGTGAATAACCCCCTTAGTGTACAACCAGTTTTAAAAAGAGCAGAATCCTGTTCAGACTTCAGTGGATGGACAAGATAATAGAAACAACCCAGGATCAACCAGATCTTTAACAGGATAACTGATACATTTCACAAAATGACAGCCTCAAAATTGGAATTAGCTATTTTGTGAAGCAGTCTCAATAAAAACTGTACATTGTAAGCTTTGCAAATCCTGGAATTTAAAGCAAGGCTGCCATTTGAAAAGCGTTCCTATCCAAACTGAATGCAAAAGGGTGTACAGTCTGGTGTAAGGTACATGGAGCTATGAGCAATGGAAAAAAGTATGATCTAATAAGCCAATTGTCACTATATCACCTATATCCATAGGATGTTTAATGATGCTTATAGTCCACAATGTTGGCTGTTTTCCAACTGCGGGGAATCTATAAAGGCATTCAGTTATCCTATACCATTATACCACAATATTACAAAAAGGGTCAATGTGGATCTGAAGGCAATTCCTACTATTAGTGTATTTGGCAGGTGTTTTTTATTGTTTTTTTTCCACCCTCTGTACAATGCAATACTCCTTTACTTTATGTCACAGTTTCACTTGAGCATGTTTCTGTCTTCCTTTTCAATTATACCACCAGATGGCCAAAGTGTCAGATGTGGACACATTTGTTGGTACCCTTACAGCACTGCACAAACTGTTAGCGCTATATAAATGCTGTATAATAACAATAATATTAACACAATGCCTCATATTTTTTTATTAAATATGGAATAAACAATAATAAATATCAAATACTTTTTTAGTTTCAAGTTATTTACTCATGGAAGGGCACCAACAAATTTTACTGTATGTCCAACAGCAGGTTGCACAGCTAGAACAGAAGAAAAACAGTGATTATTTGAAACCAACATTTTTGTAAGTCTCAATGACCCTTTAATCATGCTAGATAATTATACAAAGGATTTCTTACATATGTATTAAAATCAAAGATATAAAATAGCAAGCAGTTTAATTAAATTGTTTTAAGTATTTTACATTTTAAAATATAGTTTTTAGATTTACTTTCATTTCTTTTTTTGCTTATTGTTCAACACATTATTTCCAGGAAAAGATGTATGCAAAAGCCAATTATTTTTATTATGTTGAGCTTACAATTCAGTGCAGCATTGTGTGGTGATGATAATGTGATGACATTCAGGGACTGAACAATTAAGTAATATACATTCAATTTCTAAAGCATGTTGGTGTAATTGGCAGAAAGATCTCCCAGAAGAGGACTTTTCTATTTAAAAGTTTTCAATGTGAAAGACCCTGATCTACAATCACTCTTCTTCAGACTGATGACAGGTTTTATTGCCATTTACAGCTCAGCTCACAGAATAAGAATGTACTTTTTTCTTTCTTTTTTTGTTAAATACCTTCACTGCGTGTGGCTTTACGAAAACCATGGAGCTGTGCATTCTTTTCACATGGTTCCAAGAGACTTGTTCACTTACATTTTACATGTGGATATTACTTTTACATTATCTATCACCACTTAGAGTAAAGAATATTCGTTTGTATTAGTGTTTATGCTGAAACTAATAACATTTTGTGGGAAAACCACTTTTGATAATACATTTTGTTAAGATTGGCAGTACAAAAGTGCTATCTATCCCTATTTATCCACAGCTGAGTTACTTCAGCTCATAATACAAATTGATGGAGAGTGCTTTCCCCATCACAGGACCATGAGGGAGGGTGAACAATTTCCAAAATTCTCAGCACAGCATTTTTTGGAAGCTGACCACTCCCCTTAATTTGTTTCTCTAATAAGGTAATGAAATGCAGCATGGGTTAGACATGCAAAATCACACATAACTATGGTATGTATCTTTTTTACATTTCTGTAGAGACCCTTCCTTTATGTTGTCAAACTGTCTATATGCACTGGGCATTCGGTGGAAAAAAAATGTGTAAAATCATGTGCTTCTCTGAATGTACCTAACCTCTAATCCATCCTAATGGTTAGACAGCTCTAACCTTTATTCTAATTGAGAAATAACCTTCAACTCTTAACCTTTTCGCTGCCAGAACTGTTTTTGATTTTTTTGCACAAGTGTTAAAATGCACATTTTAGCCCTAAATTTTACATGTAAATCCCCTTTAATTATAAAATTTGAAAGCAAAGACCTTGTAGAATAAAACAGATGCATAATATTAGTGCATCTATTTATCAAACACAAATTTTCTGTAAAAAATACACTTAAGTTAATTTTCGTGCACATATGTTACCTAATTTTTTGATAAACTATAAAAGATGAGGTTGCACCAAGTAAATAGATACTAAACATGTCAAGCTCTAAAATTGTGGGCCCGTGAAATGATGAAAAACTATGGTACCCCAAATTGTCTTTAGGAAACACTTTAAAAGCTTTTAAAGGGCATCAGTTAAGAGTTAACCAATAATAGCTCTAGAATTATTTCTCACACGCTAACATGCATGGCAATACTGAACTTGTGGCGCAATTTGCAAGCAACATTGTCTTTTGGGTTCATTGAACAGGGATGAGATCAGTGATATTTGCTGCTATCTCCCTTCTCACCCCCGACATCCATGTTGCTGGTCCCAAGCATGCAGGCTATTGCAGGAGTCTGCTTAAAGGGGACCACTGCTATTGACATATGGCAAAATTCCTTCCTAAATGTATTTTTTTTAAAAATGGGTTTGGATTAATGTTCAAAGTTTTCATAGTTTTTGATTAGTGGGAGAATATCCCGCGACTCAAACATAGGGTGGCAGCAGTTAACAGTTGTGGAAGTATACTTACCAATATACTCATATGCTCTGTATGGAATTGTGGTGTGCTGGAAAGCATCGGTCCAGGCATCAGGTGGTGGTGCCCAGCCAGAGATCATTTGTATTATAGTTGTGATTTGTCTTCAATAAGAGCAAATAATCTTCTGTTCTTCAGATAGTGTTCTGTCAAAGTCTATACCCACTTTAAAAGTTAAATGGTCAGAGAAGGCAGTAGTATTCAAATTTAAAATGACTCAATATTGTCGAGAGACAGCATGATTCAGAGGCTAGAGACCTTGTAGAAGAAATTCAGCTAGGGTTAAGCCCTTCAGATGTCTCATAGGTTGTGGAAGAGAATTTATGTTTAACATGTGGGTGTTTGCATAGGTCCCATAGGAAGGACCCAAATCTCTCCCTTTGAGGCGACAATGACAAGGGGAGCCATCAAAGAGATGAATAAGGCATAGAGGTGGGCTTTGTGTCCAATGAAAAATGGTCTTGTCTTTCAACCCCATGGGAAATTATCTGTGTCATGTCAGTGCCACTAGAGGAGAGTTGTAGTACCACTGCAGTCTTTTGTTGGGGAGATCCCAGTAGCGATGGCTTAAAAAAGTCATTAAAGAGGTTGCTGCCATATGAGGTTTATGTGAAATCTACATTTGAAAATGTAAATAATTATGTATTTACATTCTTGGGGTGGTGGTAACTTACTTTCAAATAGATGCTACAGGGTCTACTGTTAATTGCAGTGATATACTGTATTATAAGTAGTGATGAGCCGAACACCCCCGTGTTCGGTTCTAACTCGAACTTTCGAACATGGAAAAAGTTCTAACTCGAACTTAGAACTCAATGCAAGTCTATGGGGGTAGAACTCAGAAATTTAAATGTCCCCATTTTGAAGCCTTATATGCAATTTATTGGCCATAAAAAGTGTATGGGGATCCGGGTACTGCCCTGGGGGACATGTATCAATGAAAAAAACACTTTTAAAAAATACAATTTTTAAAAGGAGCAGTGATTTAACATCACTTAAAATGAAACATTAAAAATTAAAAATGCCTTTAAATATGGTGCCTGGGGGGTCCCCTTTCACTGACCGTAAAGTGGCACAAATTATAAGGACAATAGATCGCACAGACAAACTGGTGCCAGGTTTGCTTAACTAGACAATGGGTGCAAATTTTTCTTTGTCTCCAGCTACCAGTTTTAAAGCATCCCCTTATTTAGGTAAGCAATAAGGTTTGCCAGCCTTTTAATGGTGCATACCTTGACCTGGGGGAGCCCTGCAGGAGTCTGGGCAGTTAATTTTTTTGAAAGATTTGCATGGAAGTGATTGGGTTTTGGTAATATGGACTATTCTAATTTTATTAGCTTAGTATTAGAAAACCACCAATTTTAACCACTACCACAAAACCACTAATTTAACTGGTAATTATATAGGTATATTCTAAGCACTTCTTCATGTTTTGTTAATTGTCTTGTCTGCCCCACTGTTTGGGTATATAATAATGTTATCACATGATTGATAATTACTTTGTAGATTGCCGTTTGCTGTATTTGGGTCTTATTGTAATATTCCAATATATTTCTGCTGTTCTGTCAACTTAAAAAGTAACTTCACTTTTGCTTAGAAAAAAAAACAGTATGTCCCCCCCCCCCAGATGATCAATGTACATTGCAAACATTTTAACAAACTTTGTTGCAGATTCCTACCCTTTTCTGTTCTGAAGAAAAAGCTGTTTGTTGTAGCTAGTTCTATCCAAACTGATCCCTGAATGGTCTGGTCTGGGTTCATTATAATCAGCTAGTGGACTTTTTATGTTCTAATAAGGAAAAGGTGCAGTTCCTTAGAGCAGTGCTCCCCAACCTTTTTATCGCCGCGGACCGGTCAACGTTTGATATTTTTACCGTGGCCCGCTGAGGGGGGGACATTGATTGTTTATATTTTATATTGTTTTGATTTAATAATTTTAATTTAATTGTATTTAAACATGCCTTCAAAATAAAATACAGTTACACCAAAAAATGAAAGCGTTGGAATTCTTCACCACCGAATCATTCTATTCCACCACCGAAAAACTAGGCGAGATTACGTTAAAATGTGTGACCACATCACTGGTCACACATTCTAACATAGTCTCAAACTTTGATAGATCACATGCCTACCTGTAATCATTTAATCAGAGAAATAGATTATAATAGGGAATATTACAGTGTAATATTCCCCATTATTATCCACTTTTCTAATTACATAAAATAGCAGTACATAACAGAGAAATTGATTTTAATAGGGAACATTACAGTGTAATATTCCCCATTATAATCCACGTCTAATGACATGATGTAAGACACCCCCCCTTCCCCCGCTCAGACTCACCCTTCCAGGAGCAGCAGCCATGTGTCGATGTGTGCACTCACTGCAGGGGGCGGGGCATGTGACACACACACGTCTCCTGTGACTCCCCTCCCCTCCCGCCGCCTGTTACTATAGACACGGCCAGGAGGGGAGGTGAGTCACAGGACCCGCCCCCTCACTGTGAAGCCCGTCGGCAGTGCGGGGCCCCGGTGTTCGAACACCGGGACCGTGCACTGCCATATATTGCATGACCGGACCACACTGAGACTGTGCGGCCCGGTACCATTTGATCCGCGGACCGGGGGTTGGGGAACACTGCCTTAGAGAGTATCCCATCACTGTCACCAAAAATGAAATTCCTACCGAAAAGAATGCCTACAATTTTACTTGTATCTTAGTACAGATGTTTGTCAAAATCAGCCAGCCAATAACGGAAGCTGGAAATGACATTTCTGTGCATGTTCTGGACACCAACTATGTACAGAACAGCTCCAGGTCAGCATGTTGCATTACATTTTTTGACAGTGTTAGAAAATTACAGCGACTGTCAGGTCATTTTTGATAACATTAAATTACAAAATGGCTTGTGTAGCAATTATATATAGTACATTTTTTATTTTTTATTTTAAGCAAAGTTTTGTTTTAAGCTCACATGCTTAAATCCTCATAACCAAAGGCAATACTGGAAGGCATGGAGGCTTACAAAACAGATCATATCGTGAGATATTAATTTGGGTAACAAGGTACAGGGCGAGATTTCTCTATAGAAAAAAAAGAGATCCAAATATAATGGGATAGTTTTAAACCATAAAGTTATTCTTGTAATGCAACCCATCTTTCTGTTTTGTCAGTGAATGACCAATCTATGATTAGGGAGGCCACTATATAATACTTCTTAAACTTTAGTATGGTAAGGCTGCCATCCACTTACAATCATATTAGAGTTAAATGGGGGATTTTAGGGAATTTAGAATACCAGATGAAATGACTGATTGGTTTTATTTTTTGTCTAGGATTTGAGCTCATCTTTTATAGAGGTGAGGATCTAGAGTTGGAAGAATGTTTGCGATTCTTTATGCATGCATTTGAATTGGTGAATTTGAGTAGTTAGTTCAGAAATTATACAAATGTTCTCATTCCTCTTGCATGCAACATAGACTATTATTGTAGCCTGTATAAATGCCTTGTGTGCTTCCCACACAACTGCAATCAAGGAATTAGAGGAATATTGTCTTGAAGGGAGAATTTGAAGGGAGAATTTGAGAACTACCGCTATAGAATTTCAAACAATCTGATTCTTTAGTATTGACTCATGCAAATTCCAGTTAGTAGACCCAGAAATTGTTGGCAGGGAAAGAAGCCATGACTGGTGATTGATCTGAGAGTGAGGAAGTTAAAATGTCAGCTCCCTAAAGTGATTTCATATGGTAATAATTGATAAATATTAAGTCAATCCTGACATAGCATGTGGGTACCGTAGTTCACACATCAAGTTGTCTGTCGAGGTTATTGTGTGGCCTGAAGATAAGTACATTTTTTATGCTTTATTAAAATCCCCTGCAAGAATGAGCGTTACCGCTTTAAAATTGTTAAGCTTAGATGTAATTCTCTGTAGGAAACCCTTTATGAATAAGAAAGTCCCATTCAAATTAGACATGGTATCTGTTACCTTGAGTAGGCTTCTCCTACTCAGCTCTATAGCAAGCCCTTTAGATCATTTACTATTGGAAAACTTGCGATGCAACTGGGGAAAATAATGTAATCTAAGGGGAGCTCTAGGAGAGTCTTTTAGATGTGCATCATCTCTATGGTAGGGCTATAGGCTCATTATGATGTTAAAGTGATATAAAAGTCAAAAGGTTTTTAAACTATTTCAAATGCTGATTACATCATCACTTACAAAGGATAATGCTCCTTGATGTTTATTTTAATCTTCTGCAGAATCAGCTGGTACCCTGAGCGAGCAATAGGCATGGGCTCAATGTTCGAGTTGAACGTGAGCTCGACTCAAACATTGGCATTTCTGTGCCTTGTGAACCCTGATTGGCTAAAGCCTTGCACCTGCCCAATCAGGGCAGAGCTAAATGTCATTGCTAGCTCTGCCCAATTGTTTATATCTTGCCGACATCTGTCAAAATGGCATTCTGCGGTGGGTGTTTGTCGAGAGCGGATGGGACTCGCGGGGTTATTATTTCTATTTATTTTTATCATTTTATTTTTTATTTCGTCGAGTTGTCGTCGTCGTGGACAACGCTGGACGTCATGATTGACCTTAGGATTACATTGGTGGATCCATTAAAAAAAAAAGAAGAAGAAGACTTGCCCAAAACTTGTCTTTTGTTTTTTTCAAATAAAGGTTTTTTTTCAAAAGTCTGGCCTCATTTTTACAATTTTAATTAACCTTTTTTGGGGGTGGGGTTTTTCCTTAAAATTCCTACAAGACATTAAGGGCCTGGTATGACTTTAAGGGGGAACCCCACACACTTTTTTTGTTTGGGAACCACACACTTTTTTTCTCTTTTTAAACGTTATTTTTTTCTTTACAAATGTCATTTTTGCTGCAGCAGGTTCTATACATTGTTCAGATCCGCCACTTTACAGGCAGTTTAAGGGGACCCCCAGACATGATATTTAAAGGAATTTTTAATTTTTATTGTTTCACTTTAAATGATGTTAAAATCACTGCTCCTTTAAAATTTTTATTTTTTAAAAGTGTTTTTTTAATTGATACATGTCCCCCAGGGCAGTACTTGAATCACCATACCCTTTTCATGGCCATTAACGTACAAATAAGCCTTCAAAATATGGTCAATTCACTTTTGAAGTTCTACCCCCATAGACTTCGAATTCAAATTTTTTTCATGTTTGAAAGTTTGAATTCAAACCGAACAGGGGGTTGTTCGGCTCATCACTACTGAGCACTGAACCTGATATCCTGGTTTTGGTTGGCACCTTTCCCTTTCCGTCTGATCTGGACTGATGAGTCAAAATGTGAACATTTTGGCTGTAGCAGGAGGCAGTGTGTTCTCCGAAGGGCTGGAGAGCAGTACAATAATCAGTGTCTGTAGCAACAGTGAAGCATGGTGTTCCTTGCAAGTCTGGGGCTGTATTTCTGCCACTGGAGTTGGAGATTTGGTCAGGATCAATGTTGTCCTTAATGTTGAGAATTACAAGCAGATACTTATCCATCATGCCATACAATCAGGGAGGCGTGTGATTGGTCCCAAATTTATTTTGCAGCAGGACAACGACCCCAGACATACAGCCAATGTCATTAAGAACTACAGTATCTTCGGTGAGTCCTGGAAGTGAGGGTTTGGCTCCCACAGAGCCCTGATCTCAACATCATGGTGGCTGTCTGGGATTACATGAAGAGACAGAAGGATTTGAGGCAGCCTATATCCACAGAAGATCTGTGATTCGTTCTCCAAGATGTTTGGAACAACCTACCTGCCAAGTTCCTTCATAAACTGTGTGCGAGTGTACCTAGCTGTTTTCAAGGCAAAAGGTGGTTACACCAAATGTTGATTTGATTTGGATTTCTATTCTGTTTATTTACTTTCCATATTGTTATTGATAAAAAATAAACTATTAACACTTTTTTACAGCATTTTTTTTTCACACCTGTCTAAAACTTTTGCACAGTACTGTATATAAACATATAGGGGAAGGTTCATGGGCTCCTACTTCCCCAGAACAAATGTGTTATTAGCAACAGTATACATTGTAAAATTATTTAAGAATATAAATGTAATTGAACATAACTGCAGCAAACATGAAAGTAAAATGATGAAAGGGAGATCAGTAATCTCAGCTGACTCCAAGAACATGGCTGAGCAACAACTGTTAAGCATACTTCTCATCTCAATGAAAATAAACTGTGTTCTGGTATAAATGGCAGGGCCAGTTCACAGTTTGTGAGAAGATAAAATCCAAAGGTCAAGAACTGCACACTACTAATAACCTGGGGGTACAAAAAATGTTTTCTAAGAACAAGTAATTCAGCAGAGTATGAGGGTTTAGAAGTCAAGCATAAGATCTAATCTATACACAGGGTTTCTATCCATCTATATTTTCCTTATGCAATCCACAGAAATCCACTGATCTGCTGTGTGTCCTAATGCTTTAGAAACACTCTTACCACAGGTGCAGGTCAACCCTTGGATTACTCAGCTAGGCATGACCTCCTGGAGCTCCTCCTTTAACGTGAGTCAGAGTCAGCTTTGTATGAGCAAAATGCACAATGGCATGTACAACTGATCAGGCTTACACAAAATGTATACCTATGTATTTAATTCAGTATTTTTCTATGGTAAAACAAAAAGTATTCTAGTACCAGCAATGCAGCATTCAAACAATGTGAACATAAAGCAGGTCAGAATTTAGCCAAGGTAAATGATATTTCAAAGACATTGCAAAATGTTATATGATCATTGACATTTCCCTCGCTTAGGAGCTTGGTTATTATTTCGAGGTCATGGAAGGAAAAACTGAGTGTCTTTTCCTTTGTGGAAAAGGGGTCAGTGCATTTATACAAAAGATATTTAAGCCTCTGTGCTCGCTCACCAATTTGCAATTAATTCATTTTGAATGAATGACTGGAAGCTCCTTCCTTTTTCCATTTGGCTGAGAAAAAGCAGACTGCATTTTTTTCCAGTAAGCAAGGAACTGCATTAAAAAGGATATTTTTTTTAATTCTGGCACAATGTTCCAGTATTACTTTACTGTCAGCTCTAATTGCTAGTTTTACCTTATTAGTAAAAGCTTTTCTGTATCCGGGTGTGACATTCATTTGTTTACACACTGTTATTAGTCAAGACTCAGTGAAATTCTTGTAATTAACACCTCCACATTTTCACATGCAGGGAATGCAGAGACAAAAACAGATGACTCACTTTGTTTGAGCTTTGCTCTTGTTTTCTGATAGGAAAGCACTTAGCAAGAAATGTAAGCTCATCAATGTACCATATGGAGCCTTAGCAAGTCTTGGAATGGCTTTCAGGTAGCACAGCAAAGTCCATTAATCCTTCAAACTATTTTCTGGAAGAAGTCACACATGATTAGTAACCTGGATATTTTTCTCTCTAGTATTGTTTGCTGGGTTTATAATAAGAATGTAACACTTGAGAAGATTTGTACTGGCAGTGGTTCTATATTTACAATGTTCTTTTGTGCTAGAGAATACATGAACAGTGTTAATGTTTAAGTAAAAGGCATATTTCACAATGTTATAGGTGAAGCCTCATTAATTTTATTTGACTTTTACTGTTCCTGGAGACATGCCATGATGGTTTTATCCAGTTTGCAAACATGAGAAAAGCAGGAAAAGCAATTGATAATAAGCTCAGCACCCTTGGGTGTCCAACAATATCAGGTTTATCTTTTTAGCTACCGAATATAATATTGAGATTTTTAATGTTGTGTAGTATAAATGGGAAATGGTGTTTATTTACTAAAGGGTTAAACAATGTTCACTTAGCAAAAATATATTTTTTTAAATTCCTTTGCACATAATTTGGTATTTAAGTGAACACGGTTTCGACTTATTCTTTAAGATAAGTAAACATACGCTACACAGAGTAGACATTTAGCAAATAGTAAATTGCATATTGTATAGCTCAAGATTTAACACACAATTCCCCAGATCAGATTGGAGACTGGGCAAATATGTAAAAGTGTTTTCTATTGCCTCCCAAAAATTATAATGTGTAGAGATGAGCAACTGGATCACAAGAGACCAACACTATTGGGCTAGTATTCAATACAGGCAGCAACAGTTTATGTACTTTCAAATATGGGTAAAGTAGGAGCTTAAAAAAATCAGCTAACTATAGCTGTAGCACGTGCCAAAAAGGTATAACCAATTTTTAGCCATTAAGTTTAGAAGACAAAGGTAGCAGTGATGTTTTTAAAATGTTTAAAGAGTTAGGGAAAAGCCCTAACTCTTAAAGGCCCTGTTCACACCTAGGCGTATCAAATATGCACGTTTGTCGCGCATTTCGTGACGCGTGTTTTACTGCGATTCGCAGTAAAAAAATGTGCGACAAACGCGCGTTTCTGAGGGCTACTTGGCTGTATCCCAATGGAAACACGCGACAAAAACGCAGCAAAGAAGCTCATGTACCTTTTCAGGTGTAGGCCGTTTTGTAGCGTGTTCAGACGGGCTGAAATATGGCAAGGTGTGAACTATACCCATAGAAAAGAATGGGATTTTCATGGTTGAGCATTTTGCAGAGCGTTCGTAGAGCGTTTAACAAAACCTACAGGTGTGAACCAGGCCTAAAGCAAGGAGTGGACCACATGGAGTAGCCACAGCTTTCGTGGTATACTCTAATTTTGTTTCATAATAAAAGATAAAAGCTGCCTGGTCTTTCCCTTTGAAAATGCAGCCTACAAAAGCAGCTTACACAACGTGCATCGAGTCTCTACAATTTCTGGCTTCTTTACTGTGAAATAATACACTGTAATTTTAAATTATTGATTAAAACCTTGCTAGCCTCTCACTCAGAAAATATTACCTAGTAAATGTGCCCAAATACTGTGCATGGAATCAGTAAAAATACTTTTTTTTGCTTTTTTCTGCACAATAAAAACACTCTAGAGCTGATTGTTTTAATGAAATGTTGCATGGCATCTATTTTTTAAAATTACAACCTAGTAAAAGGGCCTAAATACCGTGTATGGAGTTAGTGCAAAATTGTCTGGCTTTTTTGGTGAAATAAATATACTCTAATGTTGATGTTATTTTTAATAAAAAATCCCCTGGTGTCTTTACTGTTAAAAATGCAGCCCAGTAAAAGTGCCTAAATACTGTACATGCACTTCACTACAATATAGTGCTGTCATTTTTCTATGAAATAAGTGCACTTTAATGTAATTCTTTTACATCTAAATCTAGCACAGGTCTCTCCTGCGCAAAATGCAGCCTAGTAAAATGATTAAAAACTATGTAAAGTAAAGTAAAATAAGCACCAGAGATTGTTGATGCAGGGACTATCTGATTGGGGTCAGGAAGGAATTTTTTTCCCCTGATGGAGCAAATTGAACCATGCTTTATAAGGGGGTGGGCATAACGTTGTTTTTTAGGAGTTTTTTTAATGTTTTTAGGTTGAAAGTGACATTAAACCCTCTGTGTTTTTTTTTCTCCCAATGCTGCTGTAATAACTTACCTTAAGTGATGCCCGATTTTCTTCTTTCCAGTAGTTTTCAGCAGTCCCTCAAGTGCTGGTGGCGGTGTCTCATCCAGCACAGACTGCTAGCAATAGATATATGTAAAAAAAAGACTTTAATGTCACTTGAACTTGATGGACTTGTATCTTTTTTCAATCTGACTAACTATGTAACTATACATGGAGCCAGCACAAAACATTGCTGGTATTCTTCATTTGAAATAAATACGGTTTATGAAGTCGGTAGAATTGTTTGTGAAATAAACTCTAACTTTGGATTCTGATTGATAGCTGCCTGATGGCTCTCTTTTTCAGAAATGTGGTCTAGTAAAAGTACTTAAATACTGTGCCTGGACTCTGTACAATATGGGAAACTGGGGAAAGACCCTACCCATTGTAACAACTACCACCCCATTTTTCTCATTAGTGTTGCTTTGAAGATCAATTTTAAACTCATTGGAGCACATATGGTGCCCTTATATCCCTGCTCAGATCCATAAGGTGCAGGTGGGCTTTTCCCCCTGATGTCATGATAAGGATAATACTAAAAAGACTATAACCCTAATTCATTGTGCACAGCTACTTTCAGCCCCTGTGGTAAATAAGAACAGTAAGATACAGGGCTGCCCTTTATTCTCCAACCTATACATCTTGAAGTAATGGAACGATTGGCTAATGAGATTTGAGGGAATGATTCCATACAATGCCTCAAAATCTGCACTCATACCCAGAAAAGGGTGCTCTATGCTAATGATTTACTGTTATACCTATCAAGTCCTACAGTAGGTCTTCCTTCTCTTCTACAAGAATCTAAAACTTTTGGGGACCTCTCCAACTCTAATTTTAATTTAAGTTTTTAATATATCTCTCTCTAAGTCAGAACAGTTGCGTATTCAGGGGGCCTTTTTTATGTGAAAGTCCAATTACATAACCTTCTTGGGGTATGTTTACCTTCTAATTTGACAGAACTATAACCCTTTACTAGACCCAGATAAAATTACAACATACTTGGTTAGGTAGAATAGTCCTTTTTAAATGAATTTTCTCCCACAATGTATCTACCTTTTCCAGACAGTACCTATCGCCTTACCTACACACTTTTTTTCCCCAACTGAAATTGACAACACTGAAATCTATTTGCAATGGTAAAAGACCTAGATTTAAGTGTATGAACCTTGATAAAAAAAGAATGAGCATGGGGGAGCTGCATTGCCTGATGCCCATGATGATCCTATTACAGACTGACTCACCTTTCCCACATCTTAGACTGGTTCACCATGAACAGTCATAGATTGTGAGTACTCCTGGAGCAAGATACTACACACCTTCCATTGACAACACTTCCATGGCTCTGGCCTTTTTCTCTCCCGAAAACCTCCCCACTTATCATTTCTCATTCCCCCCATACGTAGGGCCTGAAAGGCTGCTATGTTGATATAGTGAATGTCAGCTTATTGTGGCCACTTACCTCAATTATAGACCATCCTGACTTTCACCTGTCATGTAATGTGTCCAATTTTTTTGGTGACAATCAAGCAACCCCACCTATATTACCTGATGTTTACATCAGCAGTTTTTAATGTCACTTTCTGAAATATTTCATCCAGTTCAACACCCTATGGGTTCCTTTTTGCAACATTTCCAGTTGACAAATTTTGTTACCATGTTGGCTGAAGAGCAACAACTATACCACCCCTTAACCCATTTCAAATCGATCTGTAAATCTGGGGATTTTTCAGCGTGTCCTATATCCTTTCTGTACAGTTATCTGATTTCCCTTATTAAACTGGAATCATTGTACATTCTTGCTGGATGGGAGAAGGAGTTAAACATAATTATCACAGAAGAAAATAGGGCTAAGTGTTTTTGCCTAATTGATAAATTAAGTATTGTCACCTCAACTCAAGAAAGGAACTTCAAATTGCTAATCAAATTTCTTTTGGGAATTTTGTTGCTGAAGAAACCAATCTGAGATAGGCACCATGACTCAAGTGTAGGTGCCCTTTACTCAAGCCTTTTTTTTATTGTATCACACATCTACACCAAAGTTTCTTTGAATAAAATGACCCTTATTGTAATGATGTATCCATTCTTCTGTACTCCATCTCTTCAGTCAAAATGTCTCTTAGGTTGTTTTTATAAATGCTGCATGGACACTGATTCTTGAACACTGTCACTCCACTTGATTCCCTTCAGTCCATGAGTGGACTGCTGAATTGTATCACGGAAATGAGGATGGAAAAGCTGAGCCTAGTGAAATGACATATTATTACAATGTACACCATGCTGTGAGAGGATTGTGCCTTTTTTATACTAAAAAAATCAACATATATAATGTGGAAATCATTTGAACAATATATCACAACTTATTAACACCATATGATATTTTTAACTGAGTGAAAAATCCAGAAACTACAAAACACATCAACCCCCAATCATAAATCTTCAATAGTGCTATTACATAAATACAATTCAATCCACCATGTGAAAAATCCAAAAAGCTGCAGTTCATATCAGCCCCCAATCCGTAATCCTCAATTGTGCTGTTTAGGCAAGTTCATTTGTGATACACTCGTAATGCACCCTTGTGTTGGTTGGATAGAGAAGGCTTGTCGCACTCTTTACTGGATATCCCAGTTGTCAGGGAAGGGTGCTTGGAATGACTGCGGATGGCACCTCTTATTGGAAATCGTGTGAGAAACGTCACCAGTACACCACAATCCTTTAAGGATCACCAATTGTTCATTTATTTATAACTTATAACAAGTAAACAAGTGCTTTCAGGGCCATGCAGGGTCCCTTCATCAGGCATAGCATAGTCAATAGTCCTGCGAGAAATAGGAACAGACCATGTTCAGAGGTCAGGAGGACATCCCAGAATTAAAAGTGGAGTCAGGTGGTGTGTGTGCTGGAGGCACACAAAGACAGCCAGGGAGGCTGGCAGAGAACTGGTGAGACTAGGAGAGCCGTGAGCCTGAGGGGCCACCAGTGCAAGTGTGGGACAGCACTTCCAAGAGAACCAGTGGGTCAGAAGTGCTAATGTTTAAAGTGGAAGTCAGGGGGCTAAACTTGTGCTATGTTGCAAGTATGGCATGGATATTATGCTGAAAAACCCCTCCAAAGGTATCCAAGGATGATGTATGCCTTTTTGTTTGAATAAAAGAGGGCTACCAAGCCTTTAAACAGAAGATATTGTGAGTAGGCTGCATCCTTAAGCGCTCACCATATGTGCTAATTTCCCCAAACATCCCAATAATAATAATTAAAAAAATATATATATATATATAGTGGCAGCAGGCAGATAGGGGATGTCTGGGTATAGCCAGGATGGCAGATTTGTATGGCCCAGTTTCAGGTGTAGTTCTTACTCTAGGGGCAAGTGTTGAGAGTGCTGGAGGCCTAGAGGTAACCAGCCCAGCTGAAGAAAGCTGGCTCATTAGGGCCTCCATAAGTGAGTGGTTCCACCTGGGAGGCAGAGGAGGTCTCTGTGCAGGAGTCAGGAGGGCTCCACCCTGGAACCAGTCTGTGTCTGGCAGCCTGAGGAGCGTATCACCGGTGTGGTGAAGAGACTAGCCTGTGTGGCAAA
Source organism: Nanorana parkeri (assembly GCF_000935625.1). Classification (NCBI taxonomy): domain Eukaryota; kingdom Metazoa; phylum Chordata; class Amphibia; order Anura; family Dicroglossidae; genus Nanorana; species Nanorana parkeri. The sequence goes on from NW_017306308.1 coordinate 480,037, forward strand.
GAGGACAAGAAACAGCCTGTGTAGCAAGCGTATTGGATAGAACCTGTGTGTGAAAGGTTTTGTTTAAAAGAAACAACCTGAAGTCGGTGAAACTTTACAAATGTTATGTTGCTTACAGAAAAGATGTACTTTATGTTTGAAGACCCCTGCGAGGGAAACACCTGTGTGGACTTTTATGTTTGAATTAATAAAAGTGGGCAAAGAAGCCCTTAGAAAGACATGATAAGCGAATGGAAGTTTCCTCAATGTGTTACCACTGGAGGCTAAGGGGTTGATTTACTAACCTTTTAAACACACCACGAACGTGTATACACCTCTGTAGTGTGTTCCCTCCCAGCATGATCTATGGGAGGAATCGAAACACCTTTGTAGTGTGTACACACCCAGCAGGTGTGTTGTGCAAAGCCCTGCAATGAATTGCAAGGTAATGTGGTGAACTGGTAAAACTGTTAGCGATGTAAACAGCCAATGATGGCTGTTTACATTAAAGCGATCCGGCGTCTCTAGAGACAACCGATTGCCTGTAGTAGCTGTGGGTGTGCGGCCACCCCTACCGTCGCCACTGCTGGTCCCGAGAACCGCTATGCCCGGTGTGGCTGGGACCGGCATGGCAACCCTGTTACTGGAGATCAAAGGGAGATCAGTACAGGACCTCCATTTGATCTCCTCTCTGGTCCCCGAATGCAGGAAGTGATGTATATTACATCACTTCCTGCATTCAGCGTCACTCTCCGGTTACAGATGCCGGTGAGAAGTTGCTGAAGCAGATCTCTGCTTCATCAGCTTCTCTGATGGTCACTAGGTGACATTAGGGGTCTTGGAGACCCCTGATTTCCGCTTTGAAGAGGACCTGTTATTTTGGGTGTGGTCGTTTTCTGCGATTTCGCGGGCAAGCACAATTTTAAGGCTTGACATGTTTGGTGTCTATTTACCCAACATGATTCCATCTTTAATATTTTACCAACAAATTGGGGTGATAATAAATGTTTCATAACATTTCATAGGGAAACAGTTTTTTTTTCAAAATGTAGGATACATTTGTTGTTGTAGAGTAAAAAATAAAAAACCCCAGTGGTTATTTAATACCACCAAAAGAAAGCTCTATCTGTTCCCAAAAAATTGTATAAAATTAGTTTCAGTACAGCGTTGCATGACGGAATAAATGTCAATCAAAATAATGCAGTGCGGAACACTGAAAAATGGCCTGGCCAGGAAGGGGGTTTAACACCACGGCCTTCAAGTGGTTAACAGATACTAGACACACTTGTCTTAGAAAACATAGTTATTAGGGAATATTGACTTCCTTAACCTCCCTGGTGGTAATCCCGAGTCTGGCTCCGGGTTAATTTTCAATGCTAGGAGTGGTAACCCCGAGCCAGACTCGGGGTTGCAGAGAAAAGTGACACTCACCTTGTCGCTGCGAGCCCGCGGCGTCCTCTGCTGTACGCGGCCCGAAAATGAAACTAAAAGCCGGCATCTGACTTTTAATTTCGTTTTCGGGCGTCACAGCCGGCAGGAAATTCAAAAGTGAAAAGTTGTAATGTACATAGAATACACACAATACAATGTAATCTGCTATGATTACACTTATGTATCAAACTATTTCACTTCAATTTTGTCCCTAGAGCTTTGTCCAGTGCCTTGCCTGACACTTTTTCACAATTATAAGAAATTATAATATAATAAGTGATTATACAAAATTATAATAAAAAAAATGGTCCAGTAAATGGGAATTCTGGGGTTGTTGCCTGATCCGTACCACAGTAAATAAAGTACCAAGTTCGCACATCACTGAGCTCGGTCGCAGAATCCTCGCTGTCGTTACTTTCAGTGTCTGTTGAGGAATTTCCCAACGAATTGCCATCACTCAATTCTGCAAGTAGTTCTAATTTACTATTGCTGTTTTCTACCTGGTCTAAAACCGCTTTTGACCTAAAACAGCGACGATTCTGCGACCGAGCTCAGTGATGTGCGAACTTGGTACTCTATTGACTGTGGTACGGATCAGGCTGCGCCCCCAGAATTCCCATTTACTGGACCATTTTTTATCATGCAAAAAATTGTACCGCTTTTGGTACAAAATTCCTGACATAATCATACCGCCAGGGAGGTTAATGCTTAATACCCCTGTAAAGACTATTTGTCTGCTGGAATTTGATTACCTTTAGTAAAATATACATTAATAACGTCTTTTTAAAATGTTATTAAAGAAGACATAACACAGCAGGACCCTCAAAAGAAGAGGCATGATACTTACTTGTCACACCATATCTGATCGTCACTCTATCTTTCAGAACAACTGTCTCTACCCATCAGACACATTTTTGGGTGCTTTAAATGTCTGGTCTCCTGCTGTTCTCTGGGGTTCATTCCATTGGACTCTACATCACTACATGACACAGTAGTGACATAGAGGTCAGTAGAAGGAACCACACCAAGTGGTGGAGGACTTCTGACAATCCAAAGAAGTGTCAAATGTAAAGATTCTTCAGACGGCCAAAGCCCTTAAACATCAGAGGATTGCGAGATTTGCTTTACAAAGTTGTACTTTTCATTCACCTTTGCATTCACCTCTGCATTCATTCTATAATGATCCTCATCTAACAATCTTGTGTAAAAAAGTACACATAGAATTTGTAAATATTTTCTACAAGATTGTCATTGTTACTTAGAAGAAACATTACAATTACCTTGTGCCATACCAATATGAGATTGTGGAAAAACCATCAAAATAAAAAGTGTTACAATATTATGGTAGTTCTGAAAATGTATGCATGACTTGTATCAATTATTCTAACATTCAATAACGCTGGAACAATTTCACCATGACAACAAGCTGCTAAATCCCATTGTTTTGTGAGACTGATGATTCTAGTAAAAAAATAGACATTTTGTTCTCTGCGTGCCTCTTTGTAATTTGCTAAAAACTTTTTTTCCCTAAATAAAAACATGTTTTCAGTGTTTTGCTTGTTGCAGAGCAATTTTATAATTGCGAGTATCTCTAAGGGAGGCTTGTGTTGCTTATTTACCACTTGAAAACTCTGGCAGAAAATTTGCTGCAGTTCTAATTACCTTGGCAGAGGTACAGTTTATTTACAGTGTGGAAGACGGCCAAGAATATCTGAAAAGCTAACATATAAATTTCATTTTCAGCATTAGAGGACTACCCAGCAGAAGGAGAAGTGATTTATAACAACTCAGATCTTTGCAGCAGTTATGTAAATTCACCAGTGTTTCTCTTAAGTGACTGGAAGAAAGTAGGAATTAACTTTATGACAGCTTTCCAGGCTGCATGTTTAAATCATTAATATTATTGCTGATGTGAAAATCCTTAATTTCACTGCATTGCCTCTGCACAGGCATTTTTCTAAATAAACAACAGGAACATATTACTGCAGCATTGTTATTTAGAATTATTATAAAATACTGCTAACTACAGTGCATCATTAAACACAGTATATCATTTATAAGTGTACTTTGTTAAGCTAAATATATACAAAATTATTTATCTAGTAAGAAAGAAATCCAGTAATAAAAATAACTCTGAAACATAAAGAAAATTATGGAACCAAGAGTGTATTATTTCCAATAACATTTTAAGGCTCTTCAATATGATTTACCTCTGACAGATGAAGAGGACCCAAAGATGGCGTCCTCTTTATAATGCTTTATTGTCATTCAAATTATTCCTTAAAAGAGATGAGTGAGGATCTAGTACACCATTTCAATTTCTTAAGCCCTGCCATGAACAACATTAAAAAGGTATAACTTTTGCTCTTCAGTCAGAATTTTAAAAACACATCTGAATTGTCTATATAAATAGTCTGTTTTCTTTAGGTATTCCTCTATAGTTCAACCAAAAAATAATACTCCCTTAACCCCTTATTCTCCCCCACAAAGCTTTTGAGGTTTATTCTACATTTATGGTTTGGAGAAAAAAAACGATGCATAATCAAACCCCAGGTCCCCCTTCTCCCCTTTTTATTCTTTTGGTTGGTTATATTGTACTGTTACCTTTTTATACATGTCTATTCATTACTTGTGCAATTGCAAACCCAGATTTAAACTTTCTTCCTGTGTATATAACTTTTTTTATACTATTGTTTACATTGTTACCTCAACAAAACTAATAAAACGTAAATGTAAAAAAAAATCTAGTACACCACTTGTTTCAAGCACTTTATACATACAAGTGAGACATCCACCCAGAAATGACCTTTAGTATTTAAATAAAAGAGATGAGGTTGAACACCCAGTGTCCAAGTGAACCACTGCCATTATCAGAGAACTTCAACAACAATATATGCATCAATCAATTAGAAATACATTAGAACAAGTATTCAGTAAAGTATTATTAAATGCTCAGTTTCAACGTTGATGCCTTTTTACACTTTGAGTCTTTGATGTAAACACGTAGTGGGCTATGAACATTTACGTATATACATATTCTAAACAATCAATAAGTGAACTTTGAAACAGCCTATTACTGACCTCTGTAGCTGAAAGTCATTCAAGTCATGCTCTCAGCAGCTCAGCTCACCCTGCTTCTCTTTCAAGAGCCTTTTTTCATCATTGGAAGGTAAGCTGGCATGTATGCTTTTAAAAAAAAAAAAAAGTTTAGATACACTTTAAAGTTAAACTATCATGAGAAAAATACAGAAGTTGATACTATCAACATTTACTTCTGAAAATTACTAGTTACCTGCTTATCGTTCTCATCTAACAGGTTCAATAGTTTTTAAAACACTGATATGAAAGACGTATGCAGATCAAGAGGTTTTGGCCAGACAGGAGCCTTGAAGATGCGGGTGTGCGTTTTAAGACGTCCTTCCCCACCCCCACTCATGCGTGGCATCTAACGGTTGCACGGGTAGGAACCTATTGAAACTGTAAACACCCGGCGGCGGCTGTATAAATACAAGCGTTCCGGCATCTGTAGAGATGCCCGTTTGCTTGTATTTTGTGCAGATGTGCACTCCCCCGCCACAGGTCACCATAGATCAGAGGGAGTTAAGTACACAATCTCCCTCTGATCTCCCCTCCAGTGTCAGATATAATTACATATAGTTAAAAATCAATCATTATCCCTGGATGTATTGATCGTGCCTCCATGGAGAATGATTCCTAACTACATGTTATCATATCACACATCATTACATGCGCGCGTCTACATGCAGCGCTTGTCACCTGATTATCAACTTGAATGGGTGACAGTTGCCACTTAGGGATTTCTTTTGCAGGAAAACGCAAGTTTCTGACACACGAAATCCCTAATCACACTTAAACTTACAGGTGTGAATATGCTCCCCCTGGTCCGTGCCCACCAACACACAAAAATGTATGCTCCCCCTGTTCCCTGCCCCCCACACACATAAAACAATATACTCCCCCATGTTCTCTGCCCCTACACATATAACAATATACTCTTCCCTACCCCTCCAGCACACACAAAAATAGAAGCCCCCTCACCGGCTTACATTTTTGCAGTGAGGAGGCGTGGAGGCACATCATTGCCTGGTGATCTAGTGGTGACTGGTAAGGTCTGTTGCAGACCTTACCAATCCATCATTTCTCTGTTCCAGCTAGCTCTGGCCGAAAGGAGCAGAGAGCACAGCCGGCAGCAGCTATGCTGTCTGCATCTGAGATGCAAAACGTGTAGCTGCTCAGGCAAGTCAGGTACGCGTGCTTGTTAGGTGGGGGAGAAGTTTCCTAGGCAGAAGTGAAATGGAACTGATGTTGAATACCCCTTTCCCTACCAATCCCTTCTGCCTAGGAAACTTCTCCCCCACCTAACAAGCACCTTTATTTATGTACACACTATTCACATTGATTTCTGATTTATGCTGATTGATTTGCATATCTTCGAATATTAATGAGTCACACATTATTTCACATTGTTTAATATTTTTGCACCATACTTATTGTATTTTATGTGTACGCTTGATATATGGTGGTATACACACATAGGTGTGTTTTGGGGTTGTTTTATGATCTATTTGAAGATTTAGGGGTCATATTTAATTTTTTCACAACAATGGGAGATAGCGCGGTGTATTGTTTTAGCACTCTCTTGGCCATATTGCTTTTGGCTTTGGTGGTCTTTTGCTGCAGCTGTCATTTATTTATATATAAAAAGGGAAGGACATCCACAAGCGCGAATACTAATATTTATAAAGTCAGGTACGCGGTCCGTGACCATGTACCTGACTTGTCAGCTGGCTGCGGGCCACATAGTACTGGTTTGCGAGCCGCACTTGACCCGCGGGCCAGTACTTTGAGACCTCTCCTCTAGAGGGATAATGGGTAATAATATAACCAAGAGGAAAGAGAGAAATGTATATAACCCTCTTAATACATTTGTTCACATTTCCAGCAAATCGCTGAACCGTTTTGTGTTAAAACCATTACACTTCATTTCATCAGAATCCATAGTGATGCTTTTTAAGTTAAAGTTTGATCTTTACCATATGATACCTCACAATCAAATATTCCTCAGCTCACTACATGGCACTATCTACCTGCCTACACCTCTGACTAAAATTAAACTGTGAATAAGTCAGTCTAAGCAATGTTATGCCATGTGTGAAAACCGTGTGTCAATCCTGATTAATGATGTAAACTGTTAGTTCCAATGCACAGAGGTGGAACGGTTTACTCTTTTACCTTTATAGATGCTGGGCATAACAAGTTTTTTTCCCACTAAATATAACGTATCTCTTAAACCAAGAATGCAATGCAGAAGTGAAGACTCCAAAATAAAGCAATGGCTCAGTAGAAAACTACCAGTCCATGCATCAAATACCTTTGGTTGCAAAAATAAATTGTGAACAAGAGAACATTATCTTCTAAAGTCAAGTCTCAAAATCAAGCTGCAGAGGTTATAGTTGGTAACATGCAGTGTAGTCATGTGACAATGAAGGTAGATTTGCAAAACACTAAATAGGTATAACACAAGGAGGCATCATCAGATATAACCAAGAGATGTAGTTGGCCCAATATCTCTGAAGGGTTCTACTCTTAAATGTACTCTGAGTCAAGGTGACACCAAAATTGTATTACAGCCCATATCATTTGTTCCCTATATCAAGACCAATATGCAGTGCCAGATATTTCAAAAACATCGGCTGCAGAGAAATAAAACAAAAAGCATGGTGCATTAATTAGGTGTAAGGATTGCTACAGTGATTTTCACCTGTGCTTTCCCCATTCAAGGCACATACTCCCCTTCTCTTTGCTTCAGGCACTGGGAGTAAAGGAAACCCTTTATAACCAGGGCCTGATTTCCCACAAGGCCAACCAAGGCCCGGCCTTGGGGCAGCAGGGAGCAGGGGTGTGGAATTCCTATCTCCTGATGCCCAGGACATGCAGTGCCGGGCACCTGGCGAGTAGTTGTTTTCTACATTTAGCCCTGTTTTGGGCAAGCAGAGTTAAATGTACAGTGGGGAAGCCACAGTGGTTTTGTACAAGTGATCTTGGCGATGTCGCCAAGATCATTTGTATGCAGCCTGCAGGTCTGCCATTCCCCATGGGGGGGAGTGTTGCCGCGTAGGGGGGCGCATTGAGGAACCTGGCATTGGGGCAGCAGAGAGAGTAAATCCAGCCCTGTTTGTAACTCCTAATGTTGCATCTTGGAGCGTGCATGTGGGAGTGGGAGGACCCTCCCTCTGCCCCATGTGATAACACTGGACAGATCAATAAGCACTAGAGTTATCATGTGGGAGAAAGAGAAGTCACATGCTCCCCCATATCTGGAAGCATCAGCGATTTCTCTTTTTTTTGTGGACAAAACAAGTAATGGGGGAAATGAATGTAGGTAAGTATGTGCTACAGGGAAAAGAAGAAGTAAACCTGTTATTTTGCCTTGAAATATCAAATTCACCTTGCCAACGGACATTTGCACAGTAATGCACTACTGTACATTGTATAGCACTGTTACAAAACACACTACATGTACCTTTTCCATACATTTGGTGCATTAGGCAGCTCATTCAAATGAATGAACTGCCATAAATTCAATGTGTGTTAATATGTGGGCACTACTACAATGCAACAGTGTAAACAGTGTGAACAAGGCCAAAAAGGTCCTCTTTGGAAACCCGCCTTTGTAAACATATCTTAGACATCCTTCTTTTCTAATAGATGAATATGTTAGATCTTTATTATAGTTAATATAATGATCATTATATTCTTTCACACTCATATCCTCAATTTTAAACTGGTAAGAAATAAAATCTGTGTGAGCAACTAAAATTGACCAGTGCCCTCTTAACCACTTGCTGAACGTGGTGTTAAACCCCCTTCCTGCCCAGGCCATTTTTTAGTATTCAGGAGGGCGCGGCAGCAGAGGGAGGCCAGCACAATGCAGGATTATAGAACGCTTGTATATAACAGCCAGTAACGGCTGTACACATTCCCAGCAGGATTCTGCTCATGCACGCCCACTGTGGAGCACCCAAGCAGAAAAAAAAAAATCACACAAATGTGCGTCCACCCACCGGGAATCGTCCGCCCGTATTTTTAGGATGACGGTGAGGGGTTAAACAAACAAAGCCAAAGAAGAAAAAGGTAAGAACCAGGATATACATACAACTCACTTTTACCAACCACTTTGCTAGCCCTGAAAGCATTTAACAAGAATCAATGAAACAATTCCACTTACCTCCTGTTTCCTGTTTCTTCTCTTGTTTCTTTTTTATTGCGCTATGCTTCTTTATTCTTTTTACATCTTAAAAGTCTTTTGCTCATTTTATGCTACCAACCTAATCACAGATTACATTTATTTCACAACTGGATATTTACATGGGAACAATAAGAATGACCCAATGGCCTTCACTATTTAATAATATCTATTATTAAACAATATTCCATGTACTTAAGGCTCTTCTGAGCATCTTTACAAATGCACGTTGGGAAATAACACATTACATATTATTCTGTAGTTGTAAATAAAACTTTTATTTCCCAGTTTGAAATAAAATCCATTGCACACACTTTAAATGATTGCCCACTGCAATTTACATACGTTTTTACATCATAACAAATTACAAAGATAAAATGAAAACTGGCTTATATAAGTTTATATTAAACACCAGACAGCTAATATTTAATGGGTTTACTGTGGGCATAAGAATGTAATTAGGGTTGATTTTATAAAGAAGTAGAGGCTGTTCTCCTAGCAAAGTGAATGCTCACTTTACAAAGTGTATAATCACTTTGCAAAATGAATGTTAGTAAATAAAGTGAATCTATGTTCATTTTGAATACCCAATCAACTGCAAGGAAAAATCCTATTTTTTTTGTTTCCCTTTCATGTGATTGGGTATTCAAATACAACACATCTTCACCGTAATCACTAACATTCACTTGGCAAAGTAAATATACACTTTTTAGGTGAACAACCTCTACCCATTCAGTAAATCAGCCCCATTGCTTTTTACACCATAAGGTATTATTTTTAAAGGGACACAAGAACTACATGTTGACCATAGAAGCCAATACAATTTTCCTCTTCTTTCCCACATTGCAGCATGAGGCATTGAAAAGGACAGATCTGGGGGTGCCTGCGTACAGCCAAGCAAGATGGCCACCATCTTAGCAAGCTTCACAACATTGGGACACCTGTGAGAAACAGGAAGCAACCTCCTAACTCTGCATTGTACTTGTCCTTCTCTGCTGGACCCATGCTACAGATTGGTGTGCAATTCTGACTGCTAAAGGCTTGAGATGCCCATGAGAGCCCCATTCTCAAAAGCCCATGGCTCCAAGATGATAGCCACACAGTACAGTGAAGCAGAGCTTGTGTCTCCACAGATGCTCCCTAAGGCTCACAAAAAGGTACTTGAAGTAGCCAGGAATACAGCTTTGCTAGCTAAATTCTGCTCCATGCTACAAACGAAACTTCTGCTACAGAGTTAACTGACAGCACATTTGACTCGGGAGATCATAGAGATTGGGGCATGCACAGCTGCAACATAAAATGGACATTGTTATCACTCCTCTGGAATCACAAGAAAAAGATCTAGATGGAGTGAATGCAGACCTTTTACTTTCCCTTGCCAAGTTAGAGGACCTTGAGTACAAGGGCAGGCAGAAAAATTTACAGATCAGGGGTCTCCTTGATTTCATAGATCTCACCTTCACAGTAACAGCACAGGTTTTAGGAATTGTCTACCTCTATACCCACTGCTGCTTTTGACACTGTTGACCACCCGCTGCTCCTCAAAAAAATCCACTCGCCTAGCCTACAAGACTCTGCTCTCTCATGGTTCTCATCCTACTTATCTACGCGCTCCTTCAGAATTCTGCAAAAATGCAAGGCCCTTAAAAACCTGCCTTGATGTAATGAGTTTTAATGGCATTGCCTATAAACATTGTCTATAGATGGGGCTTTCTATCTAAACTATTGTTCAGCTTTAAAGGGCAAACACGTGCAATCTCTTCACTTGATGACGTCCATAAGCTCTTGAGACACCGCAAGCTACTACCGGCATCACCACAGGATTTGGCATTACCAATTCAAACTGACCCGCCTTTGCAAATGGATGCAACCAGACTCTACTGCAAAAGTAGTAGAGTGAGAATTTGCTCATGCTTCTTGTATGCTACCTGATTTGGTGCTGTTCTATCTTGAAAATAGACATTTTTGTCAAATGTCCTTCTCTTAATGCTTTGATTGTCTGGACTCCTTTGCCACCCCCTATGGATGCCTATGTTATGCCTTGGCCTACCTTCCTCTGCTAATTGTGGAGAAAGTGCTCCTTCAACATTCTTAACCACCTCCCGTCCCCCGAATGTTCAAAAACGGCCAGACAGGAGTCTTCTGGAAGCGGGTGGGCGTCTAAACGTCCTTCGTACCCGCCGCCTATTGCGCACGAGTGAGAAACCACCCGAATTTGAAACAGCCAGCGATGGCTGTTTACACACAAGCGGTCTGGTGTCTGTAAAGACGCCCGATCGCTTGTATGCTGCATGTCTCTCTGCGCCCCCTCCTTACCACTCCTCGGCGTCGCCGGCCCAAGTGATCCCGGGTGTCTGATCTGGGACTGTCAGTGTGGGTCCATGTGGCTCTGTGCACTGAGTATGGAGGGAGTTCAGTACACAATCTCCCTCCGTTCTCTTCCCCGGTCTCTGAATGCAGGAAGTGATGTTTATTACATCACTTCTACATTGCTCTGTCACTCTAGGGTACAGAAACCGGAGAGGGGCTGGTGACGCAGATCTCTGCTTCATCAGCTTCTCTGTGCATCCCAAGTTGACATTAGGGGTCTTAGAGACCGCTGATGTCTCCATAAAGGGGACCTGTCACTGTAATGTGATATCACATAGGGGGATTATTATCCTCCTATGTGATAACAATAAAGTTAAGTGGAAAAAAAAAGTTTAAAAAAATTGGTCACAAAAGAAATAAAATTTACACACACAAAAAAAACACAATTAAAAAAAAAGTCCCTCACCCCCACATAGATGCGCAACAATGCGTTAGGTGCGCCTACACACAAAAACGACTATTGTGCCATTAACGCTGCACTTGTTACATATCATTGCGAACGTCGGAGTGAGAGCAATCATTTTAGGGCTATCAAAACTAAACTGATGAGCGGTAAATCTTTTAACCTATGGCCAATTTTGGGTGTGGTAGCTTTTTTCCGATTTCGCTGGCGTGCGCAATTTTAAGGCTTGACATGTTTGGTGTCTATTTACCCGACGTGACCCCATATTTCATATGTTACCAAAAAATTGTGTAATAATAAATGTTGCCTAACATAAAAAAGGGAAAACTAGTTTTTTTCGTTATATAGTAAACAATAAAAATCCCAGTGGTGATTAAATACCACCAAAAGAAAGCTCTATCTGTCCCCATAAAATGGTATACAATTCATTTCAGTACAGCGTTGCATGACGGAATAAACATCAGTTAAAGTACTGCAGCGCTGAATACTGAAAAATGGCCTGGACAGGAAGGTGGTGTAAACACCCCGGTCAGAAAGTGGTTAAACCTTGGTGGGACTCATAGTGCTTTTAATGGTCACCTCACCTCCTGACATTATAAGCATACTTGGTGCTGCAACTTACCTGTTTGCACATATTACATCATACCCCTAGCTTTAACAATTTGTCACACCATCAGGCTGACTACTGAACTTGCGGAGACCACTGAAATGCTTGGAAACACGTTACAAAAACATTTTTTTCCTTTCATCCACAATACCTGTTTATATTTGCATATATTGGGGGGTTTCTATCTGCTCTGCTTGTTCTAAAGCCTTCAGCATCCAATTAGGTGGTAGTGGGTCATGATTCTTGAATATGAACCCAAATTACTCAGACATGTGCTTTCAGCTTTAACTGGCAATGTATTTGGTGGACCTGTCCATTTGCTACAAACTTCTAGTCCAAGGTCTTTTAAGATATTATTTTGTAGGGCAATCCCAAAAACTCTTGGTCAGCTGTATTACACTGTAGCATAAATGGTCTAACTAAGCTCTTATACATAATGTCCTACTGGCAGCTTAGCTAACTGTTGCTAGAAATTGCAAGAGGCAACTAATTCCATTCCAGGAGGTCAAACAAAGGGTAGATAATATTAAGGTTAATGAACACCTGACAAATGTTTTGGATAACAAACAAGAATTTTGTATGAATCTGGGAGCCCTTGATATTGTTTTATCACCCAGAGATGTATACAGATGGTTTATGATATCCCTGATGCCTGGGGTGTGGGGGGTCCTTTGACCCACCCCTATATTCTTTGTTCCTAAATGTCCATATATAAATGACCCACGATTTCTAACTGTCCAAAAATTATGGTATGTGCAACTTTGTATGTGCAAAATTGTAATAGTTTATTTTGCTGTTCTGAATGGCATTGCTTACTTTCTGTAATGTGACTGGATTTTTCTATTTGATAAAACAATAAAAATATTGAAACTAAAACAGAAAAGGACAATTCTGTTCTGTGGGCCACAGATGTAATTTTGCCTTCGGAAAATTTAAATTATATTGCTGCAGTATAAATAAAATCTTATAATGGTCACAGCATTCATACTCAAACAATAGAGCTTTGATGATATGCAATTGGTTTGGTTCCTGTGTTAAATTGGGGGTAAACATGGTAATAAAAATATGAAATTATTCAACAGGGCCGTGCAAAGAGCAATAACAAACAGCAACAAATAAGAATTTTCTTCTTATCAATTTTGAGCAGTTATAGTTGGATGATGAATACTAATTGCATGTTTTGGGTTAATGTACACATTGGCCATTGTTTTAAATAGGTTTACTGAATTAATATTAATTCATGTAATTAATGCAAATGTGTCTTGGTGAGTTCTTTAGTTGCAAACATAGCTATGTAACGATTTTTAAACATGAATGTTTACAACTGAAGGGTCCTATATGATAGTCTAAACAAGTCCCAAATCTGATAACTATGTCATGCACAGGCCTCATGAAGTAAACAAAGATTTTCTGTCACCTTCCCTGACTGAGCCAAATCCCTCTTTCATTTGCCATTCACACGTTACCCCTCCCAAACACTGCAGTGGGAGGGTTTCAGCAACAGAGGCAATCCAGAAAGCAGTGGGCAGGACTAGGTGTGCCAAGTGCTGCATGTCAAGTTAAAGGTTTGTAAATCAACAGTAATAATGCTGATAACCATGGCCCATGCAACTTTTTTACCCCACTGTAGTGCAAGCAGACACAGACCACAGGAGAGTGGCAATTCTACTCTGAATTAAGGAGCAGTGCAGCATCATTGCCACACCCTCATAGGAAGCTGCATAAGGGGAACTTCACTGCTAGGATCAGCAAGTATTTGTGGAACTTGCAGGGGGACTATGAGAAAACTGTAAATATAGTTCACAGAACTTACAATTAAGTGCTGCAGCACATATTTTTTTAAATGGGAGGCTTTAGTTTTACTTTGAAAACACACTAATCAGTTTAGTAAGTAGCAGCAGAAAAATTGCTTAATGGTTTGACCTTAATGACCTTTTCCAACACGTTTCATGACACATGGTATAATTCCAATTTTGCACTCATGCCTGAGATTTTAACATGTATGTGATGCCACACAAGCGCTTGCTACACAAGCTAAGGGCTATGGGCATAGATGAGGTGGTGTGTACGTAACCTATATGGGTTGGACTTGATGGACGTATGTCTTTATTCAACCCCAAATACTATGTAACTATATCACCAAGTAAATTGTACGCCATTGTCATGTATACTACCTAAGACAGATTCATTTCATTGTATAGCAGTCAATCATTGTTCTAATTTGGTGCACATTTGCTGTCCCCTAAATATAAATCAACACCCAGCCATTAATGTCTAAACCGCTGGCAACAAAAATAAGTACACCCCTAAGTGAAAAGGTCCAAATTGGGCCCAATTAGCCATTTTCCCTCCCCGGTGCCATGTTACTCGTTAGTGTTAAAAGGCCTCAGGTGTGAATGGGGAGCAGGTGTGTTAAATTTGGTGTTATCGCTCTCACTCTCTTATACTGGTCACTGGAAGTTCAACATGGCACCTCATGGCAAAGAACTCTCTTAGGATCTGAAAAAAGGAATTGTTGCTCCACATAAAGATGGCCAAGGCTATAAGAAGATTGCCAAGACCCTGAAACTGAGCTGCAGCACGGTGGCCAAGACCAAACAGTGGTTTAATAGGTTCCACTCAGAACAAGCCTCGCCATGTTCTTGCCGTGCTCAGCGTCATATCAAGAGGTTGTCTTTGGGAAATAGACGTATAAGTGCTGCCAGCATTGCTGCAGAGGTTGAAGGGGTCAGCCTGTCGGTGCTCAGACCATACGCTGCACACTGCATCAAATTGGTCTGCATGGCTGTCATTCCAGAAGGAAGCCTCTTCTAAAGATAATGCACAAGAAAGCCCGCAAACAGTTTGCTGAAGACAAGCAGAGTAAGGACATGGATTACTGGAACCATGTCCTGTGGTCTGATGAGACCAAGATAAACTTATTCGGTTCAGATGGTGTCAAACCTGTGTGGCGGCAACCAGGTGAGGAGTACAAAGACAAGTGTGTCTTGCCTACAGTCAAGCATGGGTGTCGGAGTGTCATGGTCTGGGGCTGCATAAGTGCTGCCGGGCACTAGGGAGCTACAGTTCATTGAGGGAACCATGAATGCCAACATATACTGTGACATACTGAAGCAGAGCATGATCCTCTCCCTTCGGGGACTGGGCCGCAGGGTAGTATTCCAACATGATAACGACCCCAAACACACCTCCAATACGACCACTGCCTTGCTAAAGAAGCTGAGTGTAAAGGTGATGGACTGACCAAGCATGTCTCCAGACCTAAACCCTATTGATCATCTGTGGGGCATCCTCAAACGGAAGGCGGAGGAGCGCAGGGTCTCTAACATCCACCAGCTCCCTGATGTCGTCATGGAGGGGTGGAAGAGGACTCAGTGGCAACCTGTGAAGCTCTGGTGAACTCCATGCCCAAGAGGGTTAAGGCAGTGCTGCAAAATAATGGTGGACGCACAAAATATTGACACTTTGGGCCCAATTTGAACATTTTCACTTAGGGATGTACTCACTTTTGTTGCCAGCGGTTTAGACATTAATGGCTGCATGTTGAGTTATTTTGAGGGGACAGCAAATGTGCACTGATATACAAGCTGTACACTCACTTCTTTACATTGTAGCAAAGTGCCATTTCTTCAGTGTTGTCGCATGAAATTATATAATAAAATATTTACAAAAATGTGAGGGGTGTACTCACTTCTGTGAGATACTGTATATAGCTTACTAGTCCTTGGATGAAGTGGCTGCATGATTTTTTTCCCCTTTATTTTATACTAGTAATCCTGTGAGTAACGCTTCCTGTCCCTGTGTGGCTTCACTCACTCCTCTATTGTATCTATGAAAGGAGTCATGATTGCCATTCAGCCAGATTGATCTTGAACCATGGCTGACTTTGTTTATTTCCATTACATAACAGTGAAAAGGACACATGTATTTTCTAAAAATGTTCCAAGCCTAAAAACAAGAATTAATACAGCCACCACATCTCAGGACTGGCATGCTGCAATACCACATTACATTTTGTTTCTTGGGTGTAGTTGCCCTTTATATGATGTAGGGTTTTAGAGTCTGTTGCTTCTTACAGGGTTATTCACAAAGCTGCCTAAGGCAGCCGTGTGAATAACCGACCCTTAAGTGAAGTGAGCCGAATGCTTTTGGGCTATTCACTTCAGGCTTGTACAGCTGATTTCAGCCGTACATCGGCTGAAATCAGCCATACATCGGGTTGCTTCGGGTCGACCGAACATGCTCAGGCGGAGCCGGCGGTGATATCACGGCCGGCTCCACTGAGATCTTATTGTAATGACAGTTGAGCGTCCCCCGGTTACATTCTTGCCGTGCTCAGCGTCATATCAAGAGGTTGTCTTTGGGAAATAGACGTATAAGTGCTGCCAGCATTGCTGCAGAGGTTGAAGGGGTCAGCCTGTCGGTGCTCAGACCATCCGCTGCACACTGCATCAAATTGGTCTGCATGGCTGTCATTCCAGAAGGAAGCCTCTTCTAAAGATAATGCACAAGAAAGCCCGCAAACAGTTTGCTGAAGACAAGCAGAGTAAGGACATGGATTACTGGAACCATGTCCTGTGGTCTGATGAGACCAAGATAAACTTATTCGGTTCAGATGGTGTCAAACCTGTGTGGCGGCAACCAGGTGAGGAGTACAAAGACAAGTGTGTCTTGCCTACAGTCAAGCATGGGTGTCGGAGTGTCATGGTCTGGGGCTGCATAAGTGCTGCCGGGCACTAGGGAGCTACAGTTCATTGAGGGAACCATGAATGCCAACATATACTGTGACATACTGAAGCAGAGCATGATCCTCTCCCTTCGGGGACTGGGCCGCAGGGTAGTATTCCAACATGATAACGACCCCAAACACACCTCCAATACGACCACTGCCTTGCTAAAGAAGCTGAGTGTAAAGGTGATGGACTGACCAAGCATGTCTCCAGACCTAAACCCTATTGATCATCTGTGGGGCATCCTCAAACGGAAGGCGGAGGAGCGCAGGGTCTCTAACATCCACCAGCTCCCTGATGTCGTCATGGAGGGGTGGAAGAGGACTCAGTGGCAACCTGTGAAGCTCTGGTGAACTCCATGCCCAAGAGGGTTAAGGCAGTGCTGCAAAATAATGGTGGACGCACAAAATATTGACACTTTGGGCCCAATTTGAACATTTTCACTTAGGGATGTACTCACTTTTGTTGCCAGCGGTTTAGACATTAATGGCTGCATGTTGAGTTATTTTGAGGGGACAGCAAATGTGCACTGATATACAAGCTGTACACTCACTTCTTTACATTGTAGCAAAGTGCCATTTCTTCAGTGTTGTCGCATGAAATTATATAATAAAATATTTACAAAAATGTGAGGGGTGTACTCACTTCTGTGAGATACTGTATATAGCTTACTAGTCCTTGGATGAAGTGGCTGCATGATTTTTTTCCCCTTTATTTTATACTAGTAATCCTGTGAGTAACGCTTCCTGTCCCTGTGTGGCTTCACTCACTCCTCTATTGTATCTATGAAAGGAGTCATGATTGCCATTCAGCCAGATTGATCTTGAACCATGGCTGACTTTGTTTATTTCCATTACATAACAGTGAAAAGGACACATGTATTTTCTAAAAATGTTCCAAGCCTAAAAACAAGAATTAATACAGCCACCACATCTCAGGACTGGCATGCTGCAATACCACATTACATTTTGTTTCTTGGGTGTAGTTGCCCTTTATATGATGTAGGGTTTTAGAGTCTGTTGCTTCTTACAGGGTTATTCACAAAGCTGCCTAAGGCAGCCGTGTGAATAACCGACCCTTAAGTGAAGTGAGCCGAATGCTTTTGGGCTATTCACTTCAGGCTTGTACAGCTGATTTCAGCCGTACATCGGCTGAAATCAGCCATACATCGGGTTGCTTCGGGTCGACCGAACATGCTCAGGCGGAGCCGGCGGTGATATCACGGCCGGCTCCACTGAGATCTTATTGTAATGACAGTTGAGCGTCCCCCGGTTACCAGGGGACGCTGGACTATCATGAGAGCTCAGCCGAGGAGCCGGCAGTGATTTCACTGCCGGCTTCTAGTGTGCCTTTTCTTATTTCTGCAATAACTCTACCCGTATTTATAGAAGAGAAAGCTACAGAGAAATTCCTCCCATGGAAGAGTTAATCCTTGGGAGGCTCAATTTAGTATTTATGAAACATATGGTGATGGTATGAAAAAAAGCAAAAGGATCACTCCTGATGCAGATTGGGGTTATGGTCTTGTTCTGTAAAGGGTGTTTATTTTATTCATTCAATGTTGTATGTGGACTTGATCCATGGAAATAGATGATCTTTGGTGGGTCGGTGGTTGCTGAGTTTAAATTTGTATAAGCGGATCTCCAATCCCTCCAATCAGCTTCCGACCCGGCCATTTACTCCTCCCACCTGTCAATTTTAAAAAGCCCTCTTGCTCCCGCCAGTTCTTCTGCATACATGGTACCCTGCTGGCTTGAAAAAGAGGCATAGCCTTGAAACTCGTCGCCTCCTTGCCTTGCTACTATATGTGTATGGTCTCTTTGCACCCCGTTTGTACTCCCCTCCTCCCGTACTCTGTATTTTATCTATAGCGGCACATAGCTCCTGTGTGCCCGACAGCATGATCTTCACTCGAATAGCTGGCCTGGCCAGCTGAGCCATTCTCTACTATAGCACCATCTGATTGCTCAGCACAAGTGACAGCTGCTTATACAAATTTAAACTCAGCAACCACGGACCCACCAAAGATCATCTGTTTCCATGGATCAAGTCCACATACAATATTGAATGAATAAAAGAAACACCCTTTACAGACCAAGACAATAACCCCAATCTGCATCAGGAGTGATCCCTTTTACTTTTTTCCATACCAACACCATACCTTACCTGGTAACCAGGGGACGCTGAACTGTCAGTGCAACTGTCAGTAGCAGGCTTTCGGCCGGCCAATGGCCGACCGCTGGGCCCGCTTCGGCTTTCACCTCGGCTCAGTCGAGCCGAAGCATATGCCTTCGGCTCGACCAAGCCACTCAGCCAACTTCGGGAGCTGTATGCGCTATAGTGAATAGCCCGTACAGCAGCCCGTACAATAGCCCGTACAGCAACCCTACGCCTGATCCTTCGGCTAGCTTTGTGAATAACCCACTTAGTTTTGAACAGAAGAAGCAACCAAGACTAGAGAATGTGGTCAGGTTTTAGTACTAATGGGAAGGGTTAGAATCAAGGGTAGGGACAGGTTTACAGCCCACCTTTGGGCTGCAATAGCAAGTGAATCATAACCCAATAGTAGAGTAAAACTCATAAGAAAGTTTTCAGAAATAATGTCAAGAAATTATTTAAATACTAAATGCATCAAGTAAATAAACACGATGTCATTAAAGTATTTAAAGTCCATTATGAATATCAACTGAACAAATGTGTATTCTCACCTGGGACCCTCTCTTTGGATACACTATGCATGCTTCCTTCTGTCTGTCTGGGTTTGCTTTTGTTCCAGCTTCCTTCCACAATCAAAAACATTGTGTTACTTTCATTGGCTTGATCCCAAATTTCCTCTAGTGTGTATAGTGTGTGGTAGAAGCATTTAAATGTGAGCTCCTTTATTATTTAAAGAGTGATGTGAATGGATCTGTGTACTCTGTATAGCATTACATATATAAATATTGAACATATATAGAGTGATTAGATGTCTAAAACTGCAGTTTATTAATGCAGATACCTGAAGCTCCCAGGCTAAGAACTTGTCTTAAAGGGCTTGATGTAAAAATGCTCCATTTTAAATCTGAATACTACCCAAATACAAGTGCAGTGACTGCATTTGGCCTGATTTACCTGCAGCTTGAATGGATATACAGGTGAAACTCGAATAATTAGAATATCGTGAAAAGTTCATTTATTTCACTAATGCAACTTAAAAGGTGAAACTAATATATGAGATAGACTCATTACATGCAAAACAAGATAATTCAAGCTGTGATTTGTCATAATTGTGATGATTATGGCTTACAGCTAATGAAGGAAAACTCCAGGAACCTCAAATCCACAACCTCAAAAAAGTAGATTATTACATGCAATCAATAAAACAAGGATTGTACATAGAACAATATCGGACCTCTGAAAAGTACAAGCATGCATATGTACTCAGTACTTGGTTTGGGCCCCTTTTGCAGCACTTACTGCAATTACTTTTGCACGATATTCTAATTATTCGAGTTTCACCTGTATGTAGGGTCCACTAAATCCAAAGTTTATACAATATCTATACAATATCCATGTAGATGTCATAGGCCAGTCTTAATCTACAGTTCCAGAATATGCTTTCGTTTTTGTTTATTTAAAGGAGAACTATGAGGTGAGTGCTTTTCACTCATCCTCATAGTTCTAGCCCACCTGTGACAATGAAACTGTCACAGGTGGGCTCAGTAGATCGGGAGGTGAGCGAACACATACCGGCGTTCGCTCACTTCTCGATCCTGTCACGGCTCTCTGCCGTGACAGGGGAGGGACTGGATTTCCCACTCCCCGCTCCGATCCTCCAGTGCTGACTGGCGGAATGGACGGGGGAGGGGGCTGGTACAGCTGGCTCTGCCTCTAGATAGGCAGAGCCAGCTGTCACTCACGCAGCTGGGCGGATACAGACATAATTGTTGGGATCCGCTTCAGTTGCGGTGTCTCAGTATACCGTGAGTATACTGAGCTTAGGGTGACGGGAGGACACTAGTTTGTGTCCTCCCATTACCCTAAGGAGAACTATGGGGAAAAGCCCTAACCCCATAGTTCTCCTTTAAAGAAAGAGACAGTAACATAATACCTATGTAAAAAGGACTTTATAGCTCACTAGTTTATGTTAATTATGGCCATTTTCACAAAATCAATAATCATGTGTGTTTGTGTTACACAATTTAACTGTGTTTTACACCTTGGAGAGTGCAAGCAAAATACATTTCGAACTTGTTGTTTAACCCCAGGCTGATCAAGAGTTTTGAAGAAAGATGTGTTATCAATTAACTCTGCTTTGCAAGCAATGCTGCAGCCATGCTCTTGTTTTCCACCCAGCTGCGTGAGTGACAGCTGGCTCTGCCTATCTAGAGGCAGAGCCAGCTGTCACTCACGCAGCTGGGCGGATACCGACATAATTGTTGGGATCCGCTTCAGTTGCGGTGTCTCAGTATACCGCGAGTATACTGAGCTTAGGGTGACGGGAGGACGCTAGTTTGTGTCCTCCCATTACCCTAAGGAGAACTATGGGGAAAAGCCCTAACCCCATAGTTCTCCTTTAAAGAAAGAGACAGTAACATAATACCTATGTAAAAAGGACTTTATAGCTCACTAGTTTATGTTAATTATGGCCATTTTCACAAAATCAATAATCATGTGTGTTTGTGTTACACAATTTAACTGTGTTTTACACCTTGGAGAGTGCAAGCAAAATACATTTCCAACTTGTTGTTTAACCCCAGGCTGATCAAGAGTTTTGAAGAAAGATGTGTTATCAATTAACTCTGCTTTGCAAGCAATGCTGCAGCCATGCTCTTGTTTTCCAAACCATTATTTCAGCCACTTTTGTTTTGTTTTGATGTCTGTTTTATTTTTACATTTTTTTACATGAAACTTTAACCCCCCAAAATTCCATTACTGGTAAAGCAATATCCCTTTCACTGGAGGATGTGAGCCTTTGGGTCTTCCACTTTGCTGACAACAGTATATACTGTATTCCCTCCTGCTCTATAAAAATAAGACCCCTTCAGACAACAAACCACAAGAAGAGGACTGGGCACCAGAGAGGTTTATGGACAAATATGTTGCAACCCAACTCTCCAGTTACCTGGATTGGGGATGCTTTGGACCCCTTACCAGTACCCAAATCACTACTACAGTACAAAAAAGACCAATTAGTCAAAATAAACTAAAAAACAGAATTATACATGGGTGTTTTCTTGCTTTAACTATCCTGTGCTGTTCACTGAGGGATAAAAGCTGAGGAGAAAAAGCTCCAATGCCTTTTCATCCAAGCTTCTAGTCTCAGTGTGCATGAACCTAATAGAAACTAGTATGCGAATACAGGAGATTTATTACAGTTCAGTTCCAACTTTGACATGATTTGTTAGTTTAATAGAAAGCATCGCAGTTGCAATTAATCCAAATAAAATATTTTAGAAGTAACTGATTAAAATAACTTGAATAAAAGACTATATGGCATCAGCATTTTTATCAGGGTCAATATTTATGCCTAGATTAATGTATGTTAGAGAAATAACATATAGACACCACAAATACATTTCACTGTCAAATCTGGCAGTCTTCCAATTCTCTGTCTTCCACCCTTGGGCAAAACTATATGAGTGTATGCAGCATAAGTTTTGGCCACGCGAGATTGATTGCGGATTGCCAGAATCAATCTCACAAACCACTTTCCCATTCATGATTTTCAGTGATAGAAATGACACTGGATGTTAAATAGGTACGCATGATTGATTCTGGCAATCTATAGTCGATCACAGATGCTTTTCAGTCATATGGTCCATGCAACCAAAAATTAAACAATAATTGACATGTAGTTTAGCCCTTAATCACTTGGAATAGACTCTCTATCAATAGTGGCTTTGTAATGTTTGCTATATAAAGAGAAGAGTAGTAAGAAAAAGAGGTCATAGTAAAACCTGTCATCTTTTCAACGTCTCAATTCATTTTCCGATGTCTTCTCTTTTAGGTTTTGCTTATTATTTTTTAACAGGCATCCCTCAGTTGTGTTTCATAGCAAAGCTTTAGCATGTAAAGGTTAACTGTGTAGAAATCAAGACATTGTGCATTTTTTGTAAAGGTCACGCTCATCAGCAGTTCTAGAATGACTGCTGGGAAGCCCACGGTAACTACCTAATGATTAAACCAGCTCTCTGGATTTTCATTTCCTGTAAGAGCATTGCTACAATCCTTAGTTGTGTCTCCTAGAGATAAAGAGGATGCTCTGTCACTTGAAATTCAATTTGTACACTACTCAAATCAAATATACCCCACCTCTTTTCTGCACAGCATCTAACAGCTGCATGATGACATCCTTCATTTTTAAATGCCTAGACTACAGCAAGCAGTTTAATAAATGGAACACATTTTGATTTATATAACAAGCTGAACATAGACAATAATCCAATAGTTTAACTAGGACCTTACTATTGCTTTACTGATATAGGAGAACTAAACTAACCATTTAGGAATGGTCACTGTTATTGTTATAGCAATAAACATATTTGTTTAGTTATATCTTAGAGGAAGCAATATATTATGACTAATTATAGCTAAGTCACTTAATGAAAAAATACTGTGTATAGATAGTAACCATCCTAAATTTATTTAAAGTAACTAAATACTTGCTTCATTTCTGTTTATTTTTAAACAGTTGGCATGCTCTACAGCCACACCCTTCTGGAAAAAACAACTCATTTTTATATGGTAGACTGAGTCAAATATAATGCATAGCACCTTGCAACACCTTTCTGAATTGTCCTTACCTTAAGCACGCTACCAACCCGCCAAAAATCTTATGATTTTCAGCGGGTTTTCCAGCATGCTAGGGAGACGAAAGTCATGCGACCATACAGTAGATGCGGTCGCACGCTGCCCATACACCTGCCGATTATAGTACGATCGCGGGATCACTGGAAGTCTGTCTAAAGGTGCCCATACACTGCACAATTCTCGTACGAGAGTCGCGGGAAACCTCGCGATCGTACGATAATCGTGCAGTGTATGGAAGGCGTGCGACCGTTTCTACTGTACTCAGGGCAGCCATCAGGGGGGTACGGCCGATACTCATGTAAGGGGCCCGGGCAGCCTTGGGGGCCCACCTGGGTCCCTTACATGACTATCGGCAGCCGATGAAGGGCGTGGAGGCCTGGCCTAGCAGCGCAGGGCCCCAGCATTGCCGCTCCAGCGGCTTTGAGACAAGCTAGGGCCCCATCAGTGACGCTGCTTGTCTGATGTCAGACTGGCCAGAACTGACGTCACGTTAGTGACGTGACGTCACTTCTGGCCGGTCCGGCGGCAGACGAGGCCATGTGTGTAGGTAAGAGGAGCTAGGAAGGAAGGAAAGGAGGGAGGGGAGGGATGCAGCCCTGACCAGCCCTGCAGGGTCACTCTCAGGTGGGCCCTGCGTCCAGCGCGTCACTAAGCCCTGCATCCAGCGGCGCGGTGGGGGGGCCCGGCCTAAAGCCGTGTAAGGGGCCCAAAAATTTCTGATGGCTGCCCTGACTGTAAGGTCGCACTTCTTCCATCGAACCAGCATGCTAGGAAACCTGCCGGGAATCGTACGATTCTCGACGAGTTAGTGGCCTGCTGGTTCGACAACTGCTAAACCGGCCGGTGTGCGCACGCTGCCCGTTTGCAGTCATCGTAAGCCCCCCCCTCATTACAATCATTGGAAGCCTGCCCCTCAGGGGGGCGGGTTTGCCATGATCGCAAGTACGATCTGCCTGTATAAGATGGGCAGATCGTATGTTTTTTAAAGTACTTTACAACCCTCGCAAGACAAAAGTCTTGCAAGGGTTGTAAAGTGTATGGCCACCTTAAAGGTGCCCATATACCCTACCACCATTGTACAACTTTTTTTGTCCAGACATCTCACCCTCGTAAAATTTTAATTCATGCAGCCCATCATGCACAGATCAATGTAGTTTGCAATTAACATTCGTCAGCACTAACTGGCTGATTTTTGTAGCTCAAAAGAACAGATTTTTGTTTGAGTATGTGCAGTTTTCATCTTGAGGTTTTTGTTGTACAAAAACACCACTAATCCATCAATTTTCATCCAACTAGATGAAAATTTTATAGCCTGCTTGAAAGACGAAAATCTGCCAGTTGTGCAGTAATTGCAGTTATGCACTTCCCATCAACTGGAAGATTTTCGGACAAAAATGCGATCATAGACAAAAATCTGCAGATAATTGTAAGGTGTATGGGCACCTCAAGGAAGTTAATGATGAGGGGTGGGGAGGATACTCATCTATGCCAGCACTTAGTTCTAAAGTGGTAAGACAGGAAGAGCATTTCAATTAAGTATTTCAAGTAAAATTCAGCAGAAAAATAATAGCACATAGCAGTATAGGACATAAAAAGAGAAAGAAAGCTGTGAGACTTTGGTTGAGAAAGGAAAAGTAGCATAGTATTAAAGCAGTCTCAACAGAATACCAAATATATAATGATGGTATTTAGGAATTAATTGGGTTTCCCTAGTATGCATGCCTGCTGTAGCTGGTGGAGAATGAGACTTACTAACCAGAAAGCCTGGTTACCAAAAACTATAGAGCTGTTGAGCAGCACTAGTGAATCCTCACTATGCTAGGTCAGTATGCGGCTAAAACTAGCCATACAACTTACAATTATCTGCAGATTTTCTGTGGTCAGATGGAAAGGTGCTACAGATTCCTCCATTTACACTTAACTGTGTGGATGGAGTAATCTCCACATGGGCCAATCGGTTGCACGTTTTCCATCTGACCACCAAAAATCTGCAGATAATTGTAAGGTGTATGGGCACCTAAAGACTGTGAACTGAATAGTGAAGTATGTTTCCACTTATTGCTGGCATTAAAATTCTTTAAAAAAAGCTGTGCAGGATATTTTTTACTTAAATTTGAAGTGATTAATCTTAGTTCTATCTGACACCAGAGATTGCATGTAGCAAATAGCAGAATCATTTGGCAAACATTGAGGTAGTTTTACAATGGTGCCTAAATTTCAGAAAGCTAAATATCTTTAGTTAATGGAAAAGCAAATAATAAGGGAGATCAGAATTTGTTTTTCCAGCTTTGGTAAGATTAATGCCATGATATTTATTATGTGATGAATAAAACCACAATTGTCGATTTATCTAGTACACGTACAAACGTGCACACACTTATGGCAAATCTCCTATATCTCCAACTTAACAGAAGATAGAATAGTAGAATAGTCTGAAGCCTTTCAACTTGTTGACAAATTGTCTGTACATATATCCTTACCTTTAACTCTCTCTCACCCAATCCTGTAAAATTCCTATTTATTCATAAATAGAATACATTTGTCTAGTAAACAAATATTTTTCAAGTAAAATCATGCGTCAAGCAAACTAATAATATGTCCAGTGGTGGCACTATAGCATCCCCCATTCAGCAGTGGCGGACCTAATAACCAAAGGGCCCTGGTGCAAGATTTTATCTTGGGCCCCCCTCCCAAGACGGGGGGGGGGCGCGGGAGCGGATCCCACTGGCCCCCGCAAAGTTTGTGACTTCGTTAGAATGACGTGGTCACACGTTTTAACGTAATCCCGCCCAGTTTTTTGGCGGTGGAATGTGTGACAGCCAATAGGTGCAGCATTCCAGCGCTTTCTCTGCTGTTCCAGGGCAGATCGGCAATGCAAATCTGTGCAGGAGAACCGATCTGCCCTGAAACAACACATTTCACCCCACTCACAAAGTCGGATAGAAGTGACATTTCAGGACCAATCAGCTGTTTCAGGGCAGATCGGTTCTCCTGCACAGATTTGCATTGCCGATCTGCCCTGGAACAGCAGAGAAAGCGCTGGAATGCTTCACCTATTCCACCGCCGAAAAACTGGGCAAGATTACGTTAAAATGTGTGACCACGTCACTGGTCACACATTCTAACGTAGTCTCAAACTTTGATAGAACAGAGGCCTGTCTGTAATCATTTAATCAGAGAAATAGATTATAATAGTGAACATTACAGTGTAATATTCCCCATTATAATTCCCCCCCCCCGCGTGGGACTCACCCAGCCAGAGGATCGCAGCAGCCAGGGAGTTTCTAATCGATGTGTGCACTGCAGGGGGCGGGGCTTGTGGCACACACACACCTCCACTCCCACCGCCTGTTACTATGGATGCGGCCGGGAGGGGAGGTGAGTCACAGGACCCGCCCCCTCACTGAGAAACCCGCCGGCAGTGCGGGGCCCCGGTTTTTGATCACTGGGACCGTGCACTGCCCCATACTGCAGGACCGGACCCCACTGAGGCTGTGGGGGTGCCCAGGACTGGACCCCACTGTGCCCCCCACAGCCTCAGGCCCAGGTGCCCCGTCACCGGCTGCAACAGCCTTAGTTCCGCCACTGCCATTCAGACCCCTGTCAGTGCGGAACACTCACTGGTGTAAACTGGTGAGTAGTTAAAGGTCTCCAACAGAGGAGATCTTTAACTACTCACTTGCACTGGCAAAGTGAACATAGCTTGACTTTGTCCCTTACATGAACTTTCACTTTACAAAGTGAACATTTTCAGCTCTTTATTTAAATCAACCCCAGTGTGTATTGCTACCGTTTACCACTTATTAGGAATAAAATTTCACTTGAAAGCAAGAAAGAGATAGTAATAATATGCATCCTTGTTTAGAAGTAATTGTGCCTTCAGTGAAAAAACATAAAATCCAAACCAGGTCTGCTGCCACAAGCTAAACAAAAAATTTAATTAAACAAATATTTAAATCACATTTACATTATGTGTGTACATGGGTAACAGAAAAACCAAAACCTTTGTATTAATACTAGACCTTACATCAGATAAAATAACATCATCATGACTTTAATATAAAGGTTTTGAGTTGGCTTGAAACCTTTTTAATCAAAATGACCAGTTGAATCACTGAGTGTAGATAAATACAGCTGAACATTTTCTGCAGCTATTTGCAGTTTTGCTGCTGTAAAAGATTGCCTGTGTGAACTTCGCCTAGAGGCATGGGGGAAGGGGTGAAATAATATATCAGGCTCAGCCACAACTCATGCTTTAACAACCATCGCTCAAATTAAAAGCAATGTTCTTTTCACTGAACCTCTCCATTTTCCTGTGCCTAGAAACACATCTATATTTCATCAATCTGTAGAACACAGCCACCTGACCTTTTTCATTTTACTAATAATAAACATCAAATACAAGAGTATAGCACACAATCTACTTATCACACAGAATTGTGCTCTGTGAAAATGTATTCATATCATTTCACCAGTTGTACACGGCAATTGTTTGAAGCTATTCAGACAGAATCAAAAGCAGCTGCATCAGTGATCACTGCATGACCGATAAACACAATAGATTTCTTGTGTGGCTGTAAGATACAAAAGAGACAGGATTTATTATTATTATTTATTATAGAAGCTAAGTGGAGAAAATAAGACCAGAGCGATTCTGTGAAGAGGTCTCAACAGTGGATGAAAAAGCACCTTATTACATAGAAAAACATACGTATATAGAAAAATAAATTGCAGTGTTAACTTTTTGCAGGTCTGCTATTTTTATAAGTGACCATATTTATATTTGATCAATGATGTCACTCACGATCGGTTTGTTGACATTCATCAAATGGCTTGAGATCTGGACCTCATCCCCACATCCTTTCCTTTAAAAGGGATTTGGGGAGTTTATTGGATAGATTTATTGAAATATGGAAACCCCCTTTATAGATATCCACCCCCCAGTGAAATGAGTAAGTGGTACATAGTACCCATTACAATAAAAAAGTCCTTTATTTAAAAAAAGAAAAAAATATATGTACAATGTTCCCTGATGTAAATCCAACATCAATCATTTTGTCCAGTGATGTACATCCTCATGACAATCACGACAATCCGCTGCCTCATAGTATAAACCCATGACCTGGCATGTGCTGCCTTGCCAATACTTGCATTATGAATGACAAATCCCAGCCATCAGCTGTATGTCAGCTGATCCTAAGTAACATTATTGAACAAATATGGTCATGACTATATTTTGCCAATGATGTCACCCTGGATGCCTGACTGCTTTGTTTACAAACAGAAACATTTTGTTGTAGTAGTACCAACACTAAATGACAGATCCCTGGCTGATATTTGCCTGCAGACAAACTGGCCAAATACGGCCAGTTTGTTCGGCTGTCCAGCATTATTTAATTTAATTAAATACCGTAATTGAGCTGCAAATAATCTTGTACAGGGGAACAACAGCTTTTGGCATCTTTATCCTTTTTTAAGTTTTTAAGGGGGATGTAGAACCAAAGCTATGAGACAAGGTTACTAAATTTAAATATGTTCACGCTGGAAGTAAGGAGATTAAGAGGGGACATGATTTTCATGTACAAGATGTTCAATGGTGATAGCAACATCAGCAATAAACTCTTTACGGTAAAATCCATAACAATGACCATAGGACACTACCTAAAATTGGTGGAGAAAAAATTTCAGCAAAAGGGGCGTTGGGGGTTCTTCTCAGTTAGAGCGGTTAGGGTCTGGAATTCGCTGCCGCAAGCAGTGGTTTCAGGTAAGAGTATTGGATCATTCAAATACCATTTAGACGATTTCCTCAGAGACCATAACATACAGGGGTATAGGTACACTTAAGAACAAGATCACACATGAACTCATACACACGCAGAATCACATGCATACACGCTATAGGTTGGACTTGATGGACCTGTGTCTTTATTCAACCTCAAATACTATGTAACTATGTAAGTTTAAAGACAAGGCTAAATATGGCCAGTTTGCTCAGCTGTTTGGCAGTATTTAATGTAATCAATTAATTAAACTGTACATAGACTTGTACAGGTAAGCAACAGCTTTCTAAAGTTTAAAGGCAAGACTAAATTGTGATACAATGAATAAGTACAAAAGTAAGAGGAAGTAGGCAGTTGGGGAACTAAAGGACAGTGGGGAGAATTTATCAAAACTGGAGCAGACAGAACCTGGAGCAGATTTACATGACAACCAATCAGTTTCTCTCTTTCATTTTTAATTCTTAACTGAACAAAGTGAAGAGAGAAGCTGATAGGTTGCCCTGGGCAACTGCTCCAGATTCTACCTAGTGTGTTTTCCAGTACAGGTAGTAAGAATTCAGATTTCATTTTGTGCAGGTAAGATCTGCTGATTAGGTTAGCACAGGCAAATCTCTTCCCTACAGATTTTTTTTTATTCTTGAAATGATCCTGCCAGAAAAGTATGGGAGCTGCCAATTCTTCCATCCTCATTCCATTCCATCTGTCAGCCTCATCCTAGCTTCACTACTAAGCTACAGTAGTTAGTGACCTTTAGACATGTAACCCCGCAAAAAATGTGTTTCGTTTTGGATGCATTTGGATATTTATTCCTTTCGTTTTTCGGATTCTGAAATTTGATTTGGTTCATTATTCAGATTTCAGATCCATCCAAATTTTCATTGCAGGAACAAAGTCACATGAACATGCCTGTAATGCAAACCCCAAACAGACAAGGAACAGTGACATGTCAAAATTAGTTTTG
This sequence comes from Nanorana parkeri, assembly GCF_000935625.1. Taxonomy (NCBI): domain Eukaryota; kingdom Metazoa; phylum Chordata; class Amphibia; order Anura; family Dicroglossidae; genus Nanorana; species Nanorana parkeri. The sequence goes on from NW_017306308.1 coordinate 510,357, forward strand.
AACACAATTCAGACGGATCCGAATTACCGTAAAACTAGCATTAGGATTTGTTTGCATTTGGACATTTGGACGCGTTCGGATTCAGAAATTCAAATGTATCTAAATGTTCTAATTTAATAAAATTCGTATGAATATCCATTTAGAACTAAACAAAATGTAAATGCTAGTGACATTTAACAAGCATGTGCCAGCTAGTGAAGAGTTGGTAAACCAGCAAACCAAATATGTACATATGTGTTCAAAGTAAGGCCCCATTCACACCAGGGCAGTTCGGCTATGCTGAACTGCCAACATGAACGATCCCATACATGCCATGGGGAACATTCATGCGACCGCGCGTGCCACCCGAAATGCTCCCTGACCCTTTTTTTCCTGCACTGATCAGCGTGGTTTCCATATAGATTTCAATGATTTTGACCATTTCAGTGCTTAAACACAATTAAAAATGCCCAAACCACCCTTTTAAAATTCATGCGGAAACCACGCTGATCTGCAACCGCCCTGGTGTGAACGGGGGCTAAGTGAGCATAACAATGATAGGCAGAATATGTGCATCATAGTTATCAATGGCAGCTCTTATATTTTTATCTTCATGAGGTGAAGCCTTATGCTAGGTACCCTAGCGGTGATCAAATAAAAAAAACTCAAGCTAATCACCTGTTCCCCCAAGGGTGTCTGGCAGGGCATTTCTACTACAATAAATTGTTGACAAAAGAGTATCTACAGCATCCAAATATTACACTTGTGCATTGTGGTAACAATTATCAGTTGTCATAATGCTGCTTTAAGGGGTGAGCATTAACACAATGTAGCAACCAAAAACGGGTGACATGCATTTTTTCATCTGTTGTGGTACATTGGGAGCCTATTCATAATGAATGGGATGCCTTAATGCACATGTGTCAAACTCAAGGCCAACCAGGCCATTTCCTAGACTTCTACTTTCAGATCTAGGTATTAATTTATTACTAAAACCAGTGATAATCGAATGCAGAGGCAATTATGATAAAGATTAGATACATTTATATAGTCTTACAGATACCTTTGAGGACAACCATAATGTTGATGTGGCCCATGATTAACTTGAGTTTGACACCCCTGCCTAACAGAAAGATGTGGGGTTGCCGCTGCTTACCTGTCTTTCAGTACTTTCTGACACCCACAAAACCTGACCTCACTAGCTCCATGCTTGTGTTTTGGTCAACTGACAAAGTATTCAGTAATTGCATCAGTATGACAACCGGGCAAGTCAAATTTGCAACAATAGCAGTTTCTCTAGGCTCACTTTCAAATATTTGAAGAAATATGCCCCCAGGCACACACACACACACACATTGCTGCTGTGATTAGATAATCTAACCTTGTGGATATTAGACCACATTATTCCAAGTGAGGCAGAGAGGTTGGATCCTCAAATATTATAAGCAGCCAGCAGGTTTTTAGACCTGCTGACTGCTTATTCATTAACATTCTCCCAAAAATGATTTATCACTTTTTAATGATCTTGCACTTTAATACATCTTATGATTTACTCTTATCAGATAAACAAATAAGCTGTGTGTCATCACTGTATAATTCATCACAACAACAATAGGCTTATCCTGCAGGGATTCATATTTGCTTTTTCCTCACCATGATTTTCATATGGTATAGGACATAGTTAAATGTCATCAGAGAAAAAAAAAGCTTTTCAGTTTAGCCTTGAGCAAATATACTGGTTTCAGAAGGCCAGCTTTCCATATGCAAAAACTATTTTTACTGCTTCCAACTGAGACATTTTTATAAGCAAGGCTAACATAAGTCTAGTCAGGTGCTGAATACTAAAGAACTTGCTTGGCAGATCCTCTGCAGCTGAATGACTTGAATCACAAAATCCCCAGCTGAGTGTTTTGAAGCTAACAGCATTTACACTCTGCAAGAGGATCAATACTGCACTTCGATTGATTCTCTTCACTGGCAAAACCAGGATTATTCACAGTATGAGACTGTATTCCCAGTCTTATCCAGTCTTATTTTATGGGCTGTAATGAAAAGGGCATGATGTCGTGTTTTAACATAAGGATGTGTAAGTGTGACAATAGCCAATTTGCACTGCAGTGCTTAAAAACAGGTTAAAAATAATGTCATCTACTTCTGTTTGAAGTCTACATATGTGTGTCACAAAGAACTGCTCGACACTAACTCTGTACTGACAGATGCTTAGTAAGATGTTTGCATCAATAGTAATAACATCTTTCATCCTAATTGCTTGCATGGTATGCAATGTGTATCATCATACAGGCTCGGTCTATATCTCCTAGATGCTTGCATAATCTTAGAAATCTCTGTATGTGCCGACTAGGCTATATGTGCTTGGAAGTGGGAAAACATGAACACTTGCACAGATCTATGAGCAACCAGAAACATAGATTACCATAACAGTCCCAGTCTAGAAAAGTGGAGTGGAAGGTAATGTTTTTCTCCTGCCTTCATCACACTGAGAACATAATTATTTCAGATTCTACCTCTCAAACCTGGTCACATGACTGTGACCCAATTACTTTTTTTTAATGATAGAAGTACAGTTTAAAAAAATTCTGCATCTGTATATTGTGACATGTCAATTATTTATTCATGTAGACTATGAGGCTTCATTCATAGTTATCCACATGTTAACGCATGTGTGAATGGGCCCTAACAAGTTGCAAGGCATGAAAAAATGTACCTGCACTGTTTTTGGCCACTGCAGTGCTGCACATCTCAGATAGGTAAATAGAGTCCTAAAGTTACTGATAAGACTTCTTTAAGTGCATCATGATTTTTACATGTTTGCATATAAAACTATTGCCTTTGTATGCTAACACTGATACTTACTTCACAATATGCAAGAACGTTCAATCATATTAACATGTGTGCCACAATGCATGTTATGTGCATTGTGATGCATTGCCATTTATTGTGAATGGCACTCCAGCACTCCTTTATTGTGCAAAGAGAAGCACCTGCCCTTTAGCGCAACACACTGTATGTTACTACTTTTCCCAAAAGAAGTTCAGGGATTTCTCATGCCTTGAGGCTATTTAGGGACCCATTCAATGGGAAAAGGCTGTGTTAGGGCAATGCATATAAATACACAAAATATGTGTTAATGCATGCATAGGTGTGAATGGAGCCTATCTATGACTACTACATTCTACTGAGGGTTTTATTAAGACAACACAAGCCCAAGTGAGGTAATCCAGCTTGGAACATTAATATTTAATATTGACCTTGAGTCATTGCTGAATACCAAAATAACTTAGCAAATATGCCACGTATATGATATTATATTCACTAAGGCTTCACCGATTGACTAATGTGGACTAGTAGCAGCATAGAGTAGTAGCATAATAACTAAATGCAGAAAGGGGCAATGACAGAAGAAACTGTCTTGTCTGAGTGACCAGCAAGTATGAAACAGAAGGGGTGTATTAAGACCAGTTTAATGCTTTGACATCTCTTCTAAGTCTAGGGGCTGGTGTCATTTAAAACTCTCAGCAATGCACAGAAGACTTCAGCAGATTTGGAATGCACTACATCTGTTTACAGTAGTCCCAGGGCAATTTAGAAATGTCATGCGATTTTGTTCTTTTGGCAGGTTAAAGTAAGAAATTGTTTCTGCAACACATTTAATGCTCGCATACACCACTTCAAATCACTTTATAATTTGCACTGTCAGTCACATTCCAGAGCATAACTATTATTATAAAATGTATCAGTGTTGCAGTGTCAACTCAGACAGTCCCTTCACCTTCTTCCATAGTATTTAATCTGACATATCTCTTTGCTGTAAACCGGCAAAGAGCCATGTTTATGTGATGATAAATAAATGCAGCACAGCTGTTAAATCTTTTTGTTTCTGCTATATGGCATGTAAATTCCATGTATATGAACTGCTACATGCAGTTCATATACATGGAAATAACTAAAAAGAGATCCCAAACTGTATGTGATTACAACATGGTTACAAATTGTACATGGTACATGGTTTCAGCAGTAGATTATAAAATTGGGAGTTTGTAAGGGAACATGATTTTACATCTGAGTGGAGAACTACCCATTCCCTATTCATTTTCACTGTTCTTACAAAGATTTTGAGAGAAAGTAAATGAGATTTTCTTGCTATATTACATGCAGCCTGTGAAGATACTAGCCCATATTTCCATCAGCAGTACACCAGTGTTTCAAGAGAAAGCCACATAAATGTCAGTGTTGGAACCTTAGCCTAGCGCTGAAGGGCACCAGTTTCCTCTAAACCTTGGTACCCAGAAGGAGGCAGTGCAACAAGTGTAGGAAATGTGCAATTTATTGTCCCCAGTGAGGTTGAATAAGTTGACTACCCGCTACATCAGTGACCTAGAAAAGGATTCCCAAACAGATCATTACCATACAACATTTAGGGGTCTACTTATCAATGTTTTCACCCAAGAATTACACAGCCATTTTCATGTAAGATTGACTTAGGAAAAATGGGTGTATCCTGGGCAAATGTGTGAATATTAGGTTAAAACGTTGATAAATCCCCTAATATAGAAGAAAAAAAGAAATGCACCTGGTCATATCTATACTGTGGGACTTCAAGCTGCAGAATAAGTGAAGCTTTGTTTCTGCATATATATATTATAATTATACAGTATTTGTACATACAGTCAACCATATTTGCTTATTATATATACAGGCTCTGCTTCCTGCTTTACAGTTATACACATTATTTGTAATTTGTTACAATAACACATTGGCAACCATGATAGTTATCGTCAAAGACATGCCTTAAATGTAACTGTTTTGGAAAACAGTTAAATTGTTGGGTTAAGATCCACTTTAATTATCTAAAAGCTAGTTCTTTTTTTAAATTTGCAGGCTTGTTTTTGTATATAACTTTTGGTGGGATGTGTTCCCTAGCAGCCTTGCTGTGTTTTTGATATTTTGTAAGGTCTCTTTCAGATTGTGCATAGGGACCTTCTGGTTTGCATTACCCGCCAGGCTCTGTTGACTAGGCTCCACGGCACCGTAACAGGGTATGGTGCAAAGACTTCCGCCTATCTTGTTAGCTGATCAAATCCTGGTGAGTTTGCCCCAAGTGGTTGGACTAGTCTTTAACAAAACAGGCAAGCCCTGTTTGGGAAGGGTCTTGATTCGAGGGCCTAGACCTAGATGAATAGCAATGCAATGCACCAGCACTCCTTATGTGGGAGGGCCTACTGTAGACCTAGAGGGGCTTAGCTCTCTTTCAGGGGGGGTGCCTGGAAGTGTCCTTTCGAGTCTCTCTTAAAATTTCCTGTCTAATACCCCTGGAGTTGGTAACATGGTGTGAAAGGGCAAGGAGCTTCACTGTTGTCTGTTAGTGAATATAAAAGCAGCTGATGTGGAGATGGTCTGGATACAGGTGCAGTGTTGGCATAGAGCAGACAGGGTCTCTCAGTAGGGTGGTTCACAGATTAAACACAAGAACACATAGCAGCAGGAAGCAGGATCATAGTAAGGATGAACAGATGTGAGCAACAACCATGCAGCAGAGGTACCATTTTAGTGGGCAAAGGCATAGTTAAAAAAGAAGATCAGATGGGCAACAAAGGTACCAATTCAGAAGATATTGAATTAAGTCAGGAACTCAAGCTAGTGTCAGCAATGTAAGGTACAGATCTAAGAGAGGTCAGGAGGCATGCTAGGTGGATCACGGGATATCAGAAATTCAGTTTAGGTCAGTGGTTGCGGGGATAACTAAAAACCACTCAGCAACTTCTCTAGGCAATGCTGAGGCACATTTATTAGTGTGCGTGCCAATGCATGTGCAGATTAAGGGTCCATTCATACTACAGTATTGTGCCAAAGGCATGGTATCCATGCATTTAGTACACGCTATTGCACAGCGCAATGCACTGCACATTAGATGCACTGCATTGTTCCACTTTTCCACTCTTTCCCCCTTTAGCAGTGTAAGATTATGTGCACCATCCAAAAATCAACTGAACATCATCAGTGAATAAGTGATAGACATCAATAATTTCAAACTTCCACCTCTTCAATTGCTATGTATCTTCACACCACTGTGCTCAGAACACTTAAAAACCACACTCATCAGACGTCCAGGGCTACCCTACATAGGATAAGCCTTAAACGCTTATATCTCCGGTGTCTTCCCCTTATTATCTGTGCTCTAGTGTTCAGGGATTGCTCCTTTTTCACCTCCACAATATTGGCAAAATTATTTGGACACCCCTCCAAATCAGAATGGAAGAATGGTCAGATGGAAGAATGTCTATGGAAGAATGGTCAGACATTCCCATAGACATACTCCTAAACCTTGTGGACAGCCTTCCCAGAAGAGTTGAAGCTGTTATAGCTGCAAAGGGTGGGCCAACTCAATATTGAACCCTACAGACTTAGGCTGGGGTGCCTTTAAAGTTCATGTGTGTGTAAAGGCAGGCGTCCCAATACTTTTGGCAATATAGTGTATATCTCCTTCTCTTCTCAGAATAGAAACTTTTAAGTGGAGCTCAATCAAAAATTAAACACCTCTCAAAGTGTAGTATTAACTCCCAAGCTTTATTAAAAAAAGGTTAAAAACACTTACGTATAAGATCCACATTCAATCATAAGAAACTCCTCCAGCAGTACAAACAGCAGCGTTGTGATATCAGCAAGGGTGTGTCTGTCCCGGCCAACTAACCCGTTTCTTCATGACTTCTTCCAGGGGCTAGTGAGCAATGGATGATGCAAATAATCTTACTGTCACACCTTCCTGTGTGATGATCCGGCGCCGGGTTTTGCCTCCTGTCTGAGCTGCTTGGCTTCCTGCCAATCCACTCTGAACCTCTCCATTAAAAGTCCAGCTCACTTGTTCCGTGCCGTTTGAGCAACGTGTCTTTACACCCAGTCGGACATCCTGTTTATCTCTTGCCTCTGTAATCCCTGCGGTTGCCCACCACCTACCTTGTTTCCTGTGAGTCTGGATTCCCTCTTCCTCACAGTGAGATCCTGTACGTCCTGCATTGGATTGATCATAAGCTTCTTCAAGTGAGTCCTTGCACCAGTGCCTACTTATGTGGCTGTGTATATGCTTCAACCCTGTCTGCTGATGCATCCAGCACCTCGGTGCTGCAACTAACCTTTATGTCTGTGTGGGCATGCTAGAGGGCCACAACCTGGAAGGTGTCCAGCAGCCAATCATCCTCACCATTAGAGGCTCTGTTGAACACCTGGCCCTTCTTAGAACCTGCGCCTCTAATGCGTCCCTGTTAACGCACAGACACCTACTTACTGTGTTTTCACCCCAGACACCATTTTTTGCACGCTACTTTTTGTCATTTTGTGTTTTTTCCCCCGGTCGCAGACCGTGACAGTGTGCCCCTGTCGCAGACCGTGACACTTACACTACTAAAGGGAGAAAGAGACACTCATCAACAAGTGGAAATTATTATAAGGAAGTTCACCTGATATGATTTTGGGCACTTTGCACATTTATGCTTAAAGGACTTTTTACTATTTTGATTATAAATAATTTTTTCTTGTTTTTGGATTTTAACTTTAATATATTGGTGTTTTCTGCACAGATAATTGTGTATATTGTGGAAAGGGGATACACAGGAGTCTTTTATGACATATATATAAAGCTGGCCATACACCTTACAACCATCGCACAACTTTGGTTGTGCGATGGTTGTAAGGTAATTAAAATCTCGTATGATCTGCCCATCTTGGACAGGCATATCGTACTTGTGATCATTGCAAGCCCTCCCCGCTGAGGGGCCGGCTTCCGAAGATTGCAGTGCTGAGCAGGCAGTGTGCGCTTGCGCACACTGGCCCGTTCGGCATTTGTCTTCCGAGCATGCCACTAACCCGCCGAAACTCTTAAGATTTTCAGCAGGTTTTCAAGCTTCTTTGGAAGACAAAAGACGTGCGACCGTACAGTAGAAACGGTCGCACGCCTTCCATACACCTGCCAATTATCGTACGATTGCGGGATCACCTGCGATTATCGTACGATAATCGGCAGGTGTATGGGCACCTTAACTGTTATGGAAGAGTGGGTATAGCACAGTGCAGGTGTATTGTAATTTAGTGTTTTTCACCTAAAAAGCATTGCAGCATACCATTTGCACTTATAAATCACACCAATGCATGGTTAAGAGGATAATTTAACTCATATATTTGTTAACTGATCTCTTATGGTAAGTTGCATATCAAACGTTGTCAGCGGAGCATGACCATGTTCACCCACTGAACAGTTTTCAGTTTTACAACTTTCAGCCAAGATTCACCCATTTAATGTAAAATTTCATTATAAAAATAGGTGAATCCTGAGCGAAAGTTATATTAAACTTGGGTTAAAACATTGATAAAAAGACCATCAGGGCGCTGTGTGCATATATCTTTAAAACAAATATTTTCAACAGTAAATGCTAAATTTCTCTTTTTAAGGTTCAAACAATTACTAGTGGCAGCTACACTGAAATTTGCACTTCTTCACATATTACGCAAAATAGAGGCTAAAAAGTCTAGCCTAAATTGATTTTAGTGCCAAAAACCACTTGAGTGGAAAAAAAAAACAGACAAACTACAAGATCTAATGAATTAAGGTGCATTTTCAAGTAATGAACGGGTATGAAGTAACAGCAGGACCTTCTTTAACATTATCAGTGATCACGAAAGGCTATTTTCTACATCAACAATCTTGTATTTATACATACTGAGTAAAGAGGAAAAAAAAATTTCAGAAGACTTAGGGAGCTATTTCCACAAAGCTACAAAACAAAAATTTCCCAGGTGTATATAAAAAAGATTTGTTGTGACAATGTTACTACTTATATAGCTACCCAAACACTAATTTTCACTCTTTTTTTTCAACAAAGGTGAAAAAACCTAGTAAAATATATATTGCAGAAATATTTTTACCAAAGTATTTGATTTCTATTTTTTTTTTATTTGATATAACATTATTTTCCACATTTTTGCTGGGAGTTTACACCACTCTAAACCTTGCATAATTCAATATAATAAGTAAAGCTGCAGAAAGCAATTTTTTTCAAGGTGGTGGAATTTTTTTTTAGGTATTTCATCATTTTTTCCACATCTTTCTATGGCTTTTAGAATTAATAACAGAGAGCATTACAAAGTTTTCCTTTGAATCAATGAGATGAGGTGCAAACAACTGTTTGAAAACTGAAGTGCAGGAATCTCACAAAAACTCACATTTCAGTTACTACAATCAATTACCATGAACTTAATTCATACTAGGATTACCAGCCCTCTAAGTGGCATGAGTTAACCCCTTGCCGTCCGCCCATTGTAAAAAAGGGCGGACGGCAGATGCTTCCTGCCGGGTGGACGTAAATGTATGTGATTTTTATTTCTGCTCGCATGCACGCCCGCTAGGAGCAGAACCCCGCCGGGAATGTAAACAGACGTTACCGGCTGTTACATACAGAGAAGAAGCTGGTGAAGATCCCTGCTTCATCAGCTTCTTTGGGGGTCCCAAGGTGACAGGGGTCTTGGGGACCCCTGATGTCTCCTTAAACAGGACCGGCCATTGTATATTGGCTATCACATAGGGAGCTTTTGAGCCAAGTTAAGTATATGCACTTATAAACGTAAATACACGTCGGGTGTGCCTAGGTGCGAAAACAACAATTACGCCACACATGTTACATATTACCGCGAATGTCGGAGTGCGAACAATAATTCTAGGTCCATTAATCACTAACAACGCTAAATTGATGCGTGTTAAATGATTTTAAAGCGTTGCCTATAGCTAATTTTAGATATGGTATTTTTTTGCGATTTTGCGGGCGCACCCAATTTTAAAGCTTGACATGTTTGGTGTCTAGACAGGTTTTTTTTTTTGCATGCTGGCTGGTAAGTGTGCTGGGAAACGTTTTGCTAATTACCCTACGTGACCCCATCTTTTATATTTTACCAAAAAATTGGGGAATAATAAATATTTTATAACAAAACATAGGGAAAATAGTTTTTTTCAAAACATTTCGGTTCTTTTTTCATTATATAATAAAAATAAAAACCCCAGTGGCTCTATGTGTTCTCAAAAAACGGTATAAAATTAATTTCAGTACAGTGTTGCATTACAGAATAAATGGCAGTCAAAGTACTGCAGCACTGAATACTAAAAAATGGCCTGGACAGGAAGGGGTTTAACACCCCGGTCAGCAGGTGGTTAAACCTTAATAAAGCATTCGAGTACCCTAACTATTAACACCAATGTAGCTTATTTGTGCATATCTCATGTTGGTGCTGACACTGTCCTTGCTTCTTAGCCACCACTCCAAGCTTGCTCATGTGAGGGACTACAATCTCAATACAAATTAATAAACTAAATGTGAAATTGTAGTCCATCACTGGAGTGAGCTTGGAGCAGTGGCTACTGTACAACAAATAACACAAATACGCGATATTCTTGTTAATAGTTAAGCCTCTTTCACACAGGCATAGAAGGAACGCAAGTGCAGAAACATGAGTAAAATGCACATCTTTGTAGATGAGTATTGGCGTATATATGCACATGATGAGCATCTGGCCCATATGCGTTCTTCAACGTACATTCTTTTTTTATTTTTAGCATTAGAAACATTATATTCTATGTGTGTGTAGGGACAGACACACGCAATTACCTGCATACATGCATAAACTATGCATGATTTACAGCCCTAAACGCAGCCCTGTTCCATTTTTTTGTGCGCATCTGAATGCGACACAAAAACACGTCCCTATATGCAGCCGTGTGTATGGGGCAATATAATTGCATGTACTGTGTACAGATGCGCACAGAAATAGGTGCAGCACACATCTGTACGCAGCGTTTTTTTACACCCGTGTGAATGAGCCCTTAAGGTACTTGAATGTATTTTTTTGACTTAACTCCTCAGTTTAGAGTTCCTTTAAATGAAGAAGCACTGAATGTTTACTACCTCAAACGTAACTCTAGGTGGTAATTTTCAATGAAGAACATGTGTGGGTCAATTAATAAAAACAATTCGATTTTCATAGAAATTAGTATTTTTTTGTGAAATGGTCTTTAACATAGCATACTATTGGAATTATACTGAGGTAGCGCTGTAGAAGAGTCCAGTGTCAGCATTGGACTGGTGTGTTATACAGCAGGCCAAATCTGCATTTTGTAAGACTTCAATACAAAAAGGTTTAAGAAAATGTAAAAAATGTCTGATCACAAATCAGTGCCATTTACAAACTCATTCCAAGTAGATTGTATCTCTAACATTTTGGATTGATCCCTTATCTCTATTTAAATCTATGGAAGATGTCAGGGCTTAGGCTTGAATCAGTGAAGTCAGGCTCCAAGTAGGGATGAGTGAGATTAGGAGCTTTATTATCCTCATAATATGTGTAAAATGTGGTGAATTTTTGCTATTTCGGTGAAATCCATTGAAGGTAATTTAGGGGCTTAAAAAAATATTTACATGATCCTGAGGGTTGTAGAAACTCTTTTAAACTACTCTGGGCCCCTCATTAGACTAACTGCAACATCAGCAACATTACACAAATAAGAACCAAACACACAAAAAACAAAAATTAAATAAACAAAACTACCTTAAATACAACACCCCCTCACCCCCAAAATCCCTCTACATAAAAAAAGTATTATGTAGCTAATGAGCTAAATTTAGAGTTTACATTTTAGAGTTTACATTTCAGGAAAATTTCCCTAGAACCACTTAATTTATATCTAATTCCTTGTAACGATGTTTATATTGTATCAAAGAGGCACACAGAGCTAATAAAGGCAATTGCATGTATCCTAACATGTCTGCTTTTAAACAGGACTTTTAATAAGTTTAGAATGGCTGAAAGGTTCCCTTAAAGTATATTTAACACAGCTATTTTATATTTAATACATGTTCCCATTCACAGAGCATAAGCTAAAAATTGTTTTTAAAAATGCTTGTATGCTTTTACTTGGGTTAGGGTTTTAAGGGATACCATTTCTACTTGTTTATCTTTCTTTGCAATGTTAGGAGGGGTTGTGAGGGAACCCTCTAATTTCAGTCCTAAACCTTTCCATTAGGACAGATCACCGTGAAGGTGCTGAGAAAACCCCCAAAAATTGTCTATCTTGCCTGCTTTAACAAAACATCTCAAAAGGTAAGATATTTTTTTTAATTATTTTCTTCATGTTGTGTGAACAGGATTATATAACAAACATATAGAGGGGTTTTGTCAAATTTGACTGCATATGTGGAAATACACTTTAAAGTTTTTCTCAGTCTGAAGCACTTATGATGACATGCATAACTTTTCTGCAGTCTCCATATAATGTTGTTTTTAATTGTAACCCCAAAGCATGAAGACATTAATTCTTCCAAATAACATTTGGTTTTAATGAGATTTCAAAACCTGCCAAATGATTGGGGTTCATTTCTACCAATGAAATAATCTCCTCAAAAAACTGCTTGCATACTGTTCAATAACTGTACACTATTTCTGGCTATTGTCTGAAAAATAATACACTACAAATGTTATATTCTGATTAAAACCTGCTTGGTCTTTACCTCTGAAAATGCAGCCTGATAAAGATGCTTACATGCTGACACAGTACAATAATTCTGGCTATTGTCTGTGAAATAATGCACTCTCATTTTTATTTCCTGATTAAAACCTGCCTCATCTCTCCCTCAGACTAATAAAGCTGTCAGAACTCATACTTAAGGATGTGGACCCTAGCTTCACTTGTGGAGGCACCTTGAATGATTCTAGGGATGTGAGCAGTGTAGGCAGATACCCACAGCACCAACATAATAAAGAAGAGGATGCAACTATCAAATGGAGCTATGGAGCAGGAAGGGGCAGCTGGAAGTTGGGGCCAATGGGATATAAGAGGTAGCTGGAAGTCTGAGGCCAAAGTGGAATGCTATGCTACTGAGCAGGTAACGTAGTATCCCCAGGTTGTGGAGGCTAAGTGTCAGTTGGTGTTTACCGCAGCTCCTAATGGTGGAGATGGGCTTCACTGCATGCTCACCCTAGGTCATTACCCCCAGGTTTACCCCCCTCAGCTGGTAGTAGACAAGGATACCAGGAGACAAGTCCAATGGTCAGGGCAGGGAGCAGGCAAGGATCACCAGGAAACAAGGCCAAAGGTTAGGATAGGTAGCAGACAAGGATCACCAGGTGAAAAAGCCAAAGGTCATACCTGGAAACAGCAGGCAGAAGTCAATAGCTACCTGGAGTGAAGAAAAATTGTATATTCCCTGGAGCTCCGATATACTATAACAATCCCTTTATATGTATTCCTATGATTGGTCATCCAAGGTCATGCAACCAAAGGTTAATGAACAAAAAACAGGGGAGTGTTCCAAGTGAGGATCACAGAAAGTGGTTGCTAAACAGACCGAGACCATTGAATCTTATAAAAATATGAACTTTATTATGTTTTACAAAACATCAATTAAATGCAACAACAATTCCGCTTCTTACTGATGCAATAAAAGAACAACGTTGTTTGTGACACTCAAAACATTCATTCATACATACATACTATGGGCCCCACACACACTGCGACTAAGCTCGATCCCTGCAGAAACAAAATGAGGGAATACTCCCAGGTGAAGCACCTGATAGTAATCAGTGCTGATCCCCTTGACAGATGATAATTTGGTGTTTTGACAAGATGAATCAAGTTGAAAAACTCTTTAACAGGTATCCAAAGACCTTATGGATACTATCTATCAGTTGGTGATTTTAAGTAGGAAGTCTCTGTGGTTCACCATAATTTGAAGGTGACACAATCCTGTATAGGTGAGATGTGATCATGGACTTCCGTATATCTGTATTCTTTATGAATCTATTTCTTTAAGGAGAAAAAGTCCTTCACTTGATTTCCTGAATCATCTAAACCTTCCCCTACATCAATAAATTCCTCCCGATGAACAGAGTATTTTTCGACGGGGAGACCTGTGATGGACTATTTCAAGTTGTTACTACCTGGAGTGCACTGGGAACAAACAGAAGAAAGATCACTGTAAATGGACAGGCGAGTATAGGGACACATACAGGTGCCAATGGGGTCACAAGAGTGCATGGGTCAATGGAGTTACAGAGGGATCTCTGGAACTAGCTGGAACAAGGAACATTCTCAAACAAAGGGACTCAGTGGAACTAGGAAATACTCTTGAAACATGGAAATATTCTAGGAACTGTAAACACAGGGGCTGGGGCCCAGGGCTAGGAATATACCATTAATCACTGATGGAGTGCTAATCTGTGCACAGCCTATATAGAAACATACGTTGGGAGGCTGGGCAGTAACTGGTAATGAAGCAAACTATAATAAACAGCATGTAAGATGTGGCGAGGCCTAAAGCAGCCAGAGCAGTACAGCAATAAGGCAGAAATGGAGCACATGTCTGTAGGACTACAAGCAACACAGCAGTCCTGCATGCCTGTGGAACCAAGGGTAAGAGGTTCCCACATTCTTGTAGTACTACAAGTGACAGTTCAGATGCATCTCTGCAGCTGATCTTTGACACCCACCTTGCATTGGCTATGCAATATTTCTGGCTATTTTCTGTGAAAAAATACCCTCCAATTTTTATTTCTTTATAAAATATACCTTATATCTCCCTCTGAAATTGCATCCTACTAAAGCAGCTTAAATACTATGCCTCAACTGCACAATATTTCAGTCTTGTCTGTAAAATATTTTGCTTACATTTTTCTATCTCAATAAAATCTCCTTCACTTCCTCTTAAGTTTCAGCCAAATAAAGTACACTGCATTTACCGCACAATATTTTCTGGCTATCGTTTGTAAAATATTACAATCTCATTTGTATTTTATTATTTAAACTTCATTTCTTAAATATTGGCCTAAAAATGCTGTTTACACACTGTGTATTAACTGTACAATATTTCTGGCGACTTTCTTGAAAATATGCAACCTAGGGGGCGTGGCGAGCTGCCGAGGAAGATGGCCGCGTTCTGACGGAGCTCCGCACCACCCGATCCCTAGAGAGCTACCCATACCCAACATAAGCACCCTGAACGGCACCGGAACAGTGGCCCCTCAACCCTGAAACCAGGTAACTTGCGAGGGGGGTATGAGGAGGCAGAGTAAGCGGCAGAAGGACGCTCGGAGGCTGCAGATGCTGAGACGCGGACAGCCCAAGATGGCGGCCGCACGAGGCACACCGGAGCACTCAGCTTCTCCGATCCTACATCCAGATACACAGGACTCTTCATCCCTAGATAGTCTCCCCATGACACAAGGGGATGACCAGGATGATTCTAGAGACGCAAACCTTCTACAAAAAATCCACGCCATGCTGCATAAGGAACTGACAGCAACCTCTAAGAAATTTACTGAAACCCTGACTAAAGAGATCAGAGAAATAGGTGTGCATACAGACCTATTGGAGAAAAAGATGGATGATGTCTTATCTGTGGTTGAATCTCATGAACAGGATCTGGATTCAGTCAATACTGACCTGATATCCATTATGGATAAGGTTGAAGACTTGGAGAACAGGGCCCGCCGCGGCAACCTCCGTTTCCGTGGGCTACCAGAATCAGTGATAGACTTACAATCTACGATTACTGCATTTCTACAGGAGCTTATCCCGTCTACTCCGATTGATCGCCTGGAGTTTGATCGTATCCACCGAGCGCTCACCCCTAAACGGCCGGATGGCCCTCCCAAGGGACATAATTGTGAAATTCACATTTTACTGCACAAAAGAAGATGTACTGCATGCTACCAGAAACAAGAAGGACCTTTGCTTCCAAGGTCATGCATTTCAGGTATTCGCTGACCTCTCACCTACCACAATACAACGTAGGAGGGCTCTGAGACCTTATCTGGAGGTCCTTAAAAATAATGGAATTGCCTACCGCTGGGGATTCCCCTTCAGGCTTCTATTCTCGCACAATGGCCAGTCATACTCCCCCACTTCACCGGACGACCTGAAGAAGGCGCTCCAGGACCTTGAGCTGATGTTACCAGAACGAAAGGAACCATCACAATCATCGCAGAATCCGAGACGTGTCCCTCCTAGCCCCATTTGGGAGAGGGCTCGACACTCCCGACCGCCCAAACCTGGGAATCTGAGGATGACCACACCGCCCCGAGACCCTACCTGAAAGACTGCCCGGCCTCTTGATGTTCTGCCTCCTGCTGGAGCCAACATGTCTACCGTCTGTGGACTGACATAAACCCCGTGATGTTCCTGGTTCCATGGCCAGTGCTACACCCAGTTGACTATTCCTTTAATCCTCGGCTGAGGACATGCACAACGGTGCTTCAACTGACTGCCTATTGTTATCTATAATTTTTGAAGTTACCGTTAGTAGTCATTTGATCGCTGCCACTCCTGGTGTTAAGTTCATACGTTAATAACACATTGTGCTCTCTTGGGAATCGGGGGATCAGCGCCCCCCCTTGAGAACGGTGGATAGGAGGCTGGTTTTTCCCACCTCACTATTCACGACACTTGTCCTTAGGGACAGTTTACTGAGATACATGTTATTTCTATTCTGTGTTCACCTTGCCCACTGTTGGGCATTTGTTTTCTTTCTTTTCCCTAGATCCTTCTCGCCTCCTTTTGGTCCATCGGTGGTCAAGACTGCAACACTTCGGTCGAGTATCCACAGGTCGCTCGTGAGTTATTCTACACATAGGGCTTCTGCCCAGGGTTACACTAGTCATCTAAGGTCCATACTCGACAACCATGGCTACAAGCTTTAATGTGCTTTCCCATAACGTCCAGGGGCTGAACTCGCCACACAAACGAAACAAAGCGTTCTCCTACTACTCCTCCTGCCATGCCGACATAGTATGTTTGCAGGAGACCAGATATTCCATTTCTTCTTGTCCCAAATATTTACATAAAAGATTTCCCACATTCTATTGCGCCAACTTCTCAGAAAAAAAGAGAGGCGTATTGATTGCACTCAATCAACCTTCCTTTCGTGTGTGATAGGCAAATTTCAGACCCTACTGGACGATATGTACTACTGATTGGAACGCTATATGATGTTGACATAACGATAGTCTCCTATTATTGCCCTAATACTCACCAACTTAGATTTCTCTCCCATCTGTTAAAAGTTGTCGCCCATCATAGTAAAGGTATCATTGTCTTAGCTGGGGATACTAACCTAGTCCTCTATCCAGTTTCTGACAAAACCAAATCTACCACTGCCGCTAATCCCTCGCCATTACCACTGCAGAACTCTAACTTCCTCGCATTACTGAATGACCACTCCCTAGTAGACGTATGGAAGGACTTAAACCCGACATCCAAAGATTATACATTCTTTTCCAACCCCCACCAATCATTTTGCAGGATAGATCATGTGTTCACACTACAACACAATCTCCCTGCCTTCATTTCCGCACGCATCAAACCAGTGCTTTGGTCAGACCATGCGGCTAATGCAGTACGGTTTCGCTTGGAAGCGGCTAGACCAACGCGGTATCTATGGTGTGTGAATGATGGTATGCTGTCATCTGAGGCGCTCTTACAGCAGATTGAGTCCCATGCCAGACAATTTTTCTCCTTGAACGATGGCTCGGTGGACTCCCCGGTTATTCTGTGGGAGGCCCATAAGGCCACCATGAGAGGCCAGCTGATAGATATAGCCGCACAAAGGAAAAGAGAGAGGAATAGGAAGATAAGCGAGTTATATACCAAATTGGAGGAACTCACTACCCAACTACAGAATAAGCAAGATAGGCAATTGGTATTGCAGTTGAATACCGTTAAAACGGAGTTAAACCTCCTACTGGATCAACATTCTGAAAAGCTCCTTAGATGGTCTAAACATAAGTTCTATTCTAGATCAAACAAACCAGGTACCATGCTTGCTAGAAAACTGAACACGCTACCGCACAGATATGCACCTCTGCGACTACGTACATCGCAGGGACACATAACTGCAAACCCCAACAACATCCTTCATTTGTTCCAGGGCAATTTACCCAAACTCTACTCTTCCTCTGGTTCCTTTAACGAACAAAAAGCAGATGAGCTACTCCGTGACCTGCCAATCCCTACTCTTTCCCAGTCCTCCCTCGATAACCTCCATCTAGAAATAACTGAAGAGGAAGTATTGACTACAATTAAGTCCCTTAAAACCTCCAAAGCCCCCGGCCCAGATGGGTTTTCAAACCTTTACTACAAAAAACTGGCACCAATTTTAGCTCCTAGACTAACAGAAATGTATAATTCATTACGCAAGGGAGAGTCAGTACATCCCTCCTCCCTATTGGCATACATATCAATGGTACCAAAACCAGATAAAGACGCTCTGGATCCTGAGAACTATAGGCCTATATCCCTTTTGAATGTGGATCTTAAAATCTTAACAAAAATCTTGGCTATGAGGGTTAACGCATTCCTACCTACATTGATCCATAAGGATCAAGTTGGGTTCATTCCGTTGCGGCAGGCAGGTGATAATGTCAGAAAAATCATTCACTTAATTCATACGCTCAGGACTAGGAACATCCCAGGATTTTTGCTGTCCCTTGATATCCAGAAGGCGTTTGACACAGTCTCATGGGATTACCTTTGGTATATATTACGCAAATGGAGACTTGAGGGACCGTTTCTTTCCTGGATCCGTGTCTTGTACAAAAATACCACAGCCCAAGTTAAATATTCGGGTCATGTCTCTGAGACTTTCCAGATTAGTAAAGGTACGCGGCAGGGATGTCCTCTGTCACCTATTCTGTTTGCCCTAGCTATAGAGCCTTTAGCCTATATGATTCGATCGAACCCTAATGTGAAGGGTATAGAGGTGGCAGGGGTGGAATATAAAACTAGCTTATTTGCGGATGATGTCATCCTGACCATCACCCAACCTCATACTTCAGTTCCCAACTTGTTGCGAATCTTGGACCTCTTCTCTGATATCTCCGGCCTGGTGGTTAACTGGAAAAAATCAGCAGCCATGAATATATCCCTGTCGCAGCGTGTCTATGACAGTCTTCGTGAGAACTTTGCGTTCACTTGGGAACAGAAGTATCTGCGATATCTAGGAGTTAATATTTCCCCCTCATATGCCTCACTATATGCAAATAACTATCTACCCTTAATTAGACATCTTAAAACCCTGATGGACACCTGGGTTCACCATAAACTATCTTGGTTTGGGAGGGTTGCTGCGGTCAAGATGACCATACTTCTAAGCTACTGTACTATTTTAGAGTGTTGCCGATAGCAGTCCCGTCCTTTATCATACGAACCTTCCAAAGGAACACCTTAACCTTCATATGGCATCCACTATGCCCAAGGGTCCCAAGGACCACCCTATATTAACATAAACGAGAAGAGGGCATAGGTCTACCGAACATCCTTCTGTACTACCAAGCTTCCCAATTGCTCCCCCTCATTGCTATCCACCGAACAACTAATGCCCCACTTTGGACCATGTTAGAAATCCCCAACTGCTCCCCAACCCCTCTACATGCACTCCCCTGGTTGCCGGCAGTGGATAGACCCTGCTCTCTCAGTCCTCTTATGAACCATACCCTGAAAGTGTGGGACTCATTGAAATATTCTTCCTGCCTGATATCGCCATCTCTACCCCTTCTACCCATATTTTCCCAACCATTATTTATCCCAGCATTTGCCAACCCGACACTGTTTAAGTGGTGGACCGATAATGGCTTCACGAGACTGTACGATTTTTATCGCTCCCCTAACCTACTCACCTGGTAATACCTTAACACACACAAGCAGATCCCTGAGGCAGAACTGTTTAGGTTTATTCAGCTCCAACACTGGGTATCCACTATGCAAGCGCGCAGACACTTAAATAACCCAATTACCACCTTCGAGCACATCTGCCTCTATGCACCTGGAGGACCTAAACAGGTGTCAATCCTATATACTATTCTGAATTCTTTGCCTCGTACCGGCTTTCACTCCTACGCTAGCCAATAGACTGCAGACCTGGATCTCCGCTGGTCTGATGAGGAGTGGAGAGCGGTATGGGTAAACATTTCTAAGTGCTCCAATAATGTGACAAACTCTGAGGTTGCCTATAAAGTAATGTTTCGTTGGTACCTAGTCCCCACTCGGTTAGGTAGAATGTTTCCATCCACATCTACCAATTGCTTCCGAGGATGTTCGACCCCAGGGGACATGCTCCACACTTGGTGGTCGTGCCCCTTTGCAACCCGGTTTTGGACCAGAATATTCTGTCTACTTTCGACTCTATTTGATAGGAACATCACTAAAAACCCGACGCAGGCGCTACTTCATGCTTCAGTGCCCGAACTGTCTAAATCCCAGCGTGCACTGGCACACCAAATTTTTATCGCTGCCAAACTAACCCTAGCGGGACACTGGAAAAAACTATTTATTCCATATCGGGAGTTCACGCATAGACTAGATAATATTCTCATAAAGGAACGGTTGTCGAGTGTACTTAATGATACACATTCCAAATTTCTCAGCATCTGGGAACCTTGGCTAAGGCATAACCACCCCGATCTAGATATCAACACCCTCAGCCGCCTGTGATGTAGTCAAGTGAGTTGTGGGGGAACTGCATACGGGAGCATCTGGACGAGACCTGTGGACATGTGGAACAAACTTAAAACTAGTCCCCAAGGAAGACCGACCGATGGCCTCCTTCCCTGATTCCATTCCTTCTTTCTCCCCCCTTTTACCTTATACCACATTGATATTTATACATTGTATTTGCATTGACATTTTGTGGATTTCATTATATTGCCTATGTGGCCTGTTGTGGCCAGCGAATACTATGTGAAATGCCGATTGTTACATTTTTGAAAACCCAATAAATACTTGGTTAAGAGAAAATATGCAACCTAATGAAGATGCTTACATACCATGCATTACCTGTAAAACATTTTTGTCTATTTTCTGTGAATTTATACAGTTTTATTTTTTGTTCATGATAAAACCTCATCTTGTCTCCTACAATGGGATCTTGTACAGCTACTCTACACCCCTGACCGAAGATCGGTGCTTTTCTACCTGGGATGGCCATCCTCTTGGACCAAGCCCAGAGCAAGGGACACACATGGAGTGATGATGAAAGAAGGGGGCACTCACCCAGCCAGCCACATCAGCTGAATCAACCCTAGCAAAACATGGGGTGACAAATATTGCAGTCTGATAGCACACATCCAGTTGTTAAAACATTTCCATGTGAGAAACATACACATTATCTAATTTTTTGTTTGGAGGATCACCATCCATGTTAAAAAGAGTCACAGCACCAGACATGGAAGGGAAATGGCAGAAGTCAAGTTTCCACTTTCTCACCACCACCCTTCACTCTCACTAGCTCTCTTTGGTTTCTTCATCTAAAAGTATAACCCCAGCCTGTGCTCTTTGTCTCTAGTAAATTTGCCCGAGCCTTGTTAATTAAAATTGTTCTACTGCTGGCCAGTATTTTACTGCTGTGTCCTTTGCAATGTTTTAATTCTTGTAGTGAACCTTTTTCTTTCTGAAAGATGATAGACACCAGCCCAGGAAAGACTCTGGAAGTGAGACTTGACCTCTCTAATCCTGTGATTTCTACAAAAATTGGAGTGCTTATTACCATACCATGTATCTGGGTGATTTACAGTAAGTGTATACTTCTATGTGAAGTAGAGGTGAAGAATACATTGATATCTTGTTGGCAGGAAATCACAAGGATTTTTATACACACACTGCATTTTTCTTGAACTGTTTATTTTGGTGTGGTCTGTATATCATCCTATATATGTAGGCTGCTATCTAAGTAGGGGATTTAGGGCAGACTGTCTTCTCTTGTTTGTAGTGAAACCTCTACCTGTGCTCATTGTCCAGAGTAACTTTTGTCCAGAAACTGCTATTTTCTTTTAGATTATGACTTTAGTTTGTGGTGATTAGCCCACATCAGGCAGTTGTTGCAGACAGTCTGTTCAACAGCTACCTTTTTTTCCCCCAGGACCTCATTGCATCTTTTTGAAAACCAAAAAAAAAAGTTAAAATACTGTGTACTCAAAACACCACACACCAACATCCCAGGTTATTAAAATTCAGCTTCTCAGTATCAAATGCCCACCAGTGCAGTAAAGGCCCACTCTGACATGCCACATGCAGCAGAGCAGGCTAGTGCCTCAAGCATGGGCCATCCTTTACACCCAGTAGACATGGATATAATCACTTGTAAGGATTTTAGTTACAACCTTGCTGTCCATGCCTGCCGTGTTTGCTTAAACAGGGCACGGACAGACTTATGAGGACAAAAAAATAAAATGATAAAAAAGCTAAGGGGTCTATTCACCAAGCTGCCAAGGGCAGCCGAGTGAATGACTGATCTGAAGTGAAGTGAGCCGAACACTGTTCAGCTATTCACTTCAGGCTGGTACAGCTGATTTCAGCCGCACATCGGCTGAAATCAGCTGTACATCGATTTTTTTTCTATTCTGACATGCTCGTGTCAGAATAAAGAAAAAAAGACACAGCGGTGTTTCTCTCCTAGGGGCCAGGAGCAGGAGACTCCCGGGGCGCCAGGGAGAGTTTGCTGTTTGGAGATCAGTGTCCCTGGTTAGCAGTTAACCAGGGATACTGATCTCTCTGAAAGTGGCCGGAGCCAGCCGTAAGATCACGGCTGGCTCCGCCCAGCTGTCAGAAGCAGGCCGAGCGGCGGTCCAATGGCCGACCTCTCGGCCAGCTTTGGCTTTCAGCACGGCTCAGCCGAGCCGATGCATATGCGTTCGGCTCGGCCATGATCGGGAGCTGTACGGGCTATTGTGAATAGCCCGTACAGCACCCCTGGGGCCGAAGCTAGCCGAAGGATCGGCCGAAGCTACGGCCAGATCCTTCGGCAGCTTTGTGAATAGACCCCTAAATGTTTAGAGAATTGTGGCTGTGGGTGGGGGAAATTGTTGGGTCTGTCCCAGTGTTTGGCTCTTAGCATGATAAGGGGCATGTTTCCAGCCTTTCTATATTGTTTCAGAGACTTGCACTATATTGTTTCAGAGGCTCCCATTTATATTGTTTCAGAAACTTACATAGGAATCTATGAGAACCTAATATGGTTCTCTCTGCACTTCAAAAATTGAATTGTTTTTACAATTAGAGACATTCCTCTGTCTACTCTTACCTACAAGGTGGGATTCCTTCTAGCCATTACCTTTACAAGGTCATTCTGCTGGTAGCTTTATCTTGCAAGGAACTCATTTTTTTATTTTTGCAAGGTTGCGTTTAGGTTGCATTTCCACCCCTGCCCATGTTTGCTTCAACAGGGCAAGGATGGCCTTACGATGACAAAAATTATAAACAAATACTTAAAAAAATTTATAATGTAATTAAAATACGTAAACTTAAAAAGCCTACTACCTCAACGTGCAGAACCTCTGCCTCTCACTTCAGACCCAGCAAACCTTTTTTTTAATAAAGGGGTTCAAATAAATTTAATGGCAGGTTTGGCAAACAGAGGAAAAAGGGGATGCTCTGGTGCACAATAAGTGTCAAACCAGAGCCACCTTGTGGATGGGTGGCCAGTGGTTATCCCCCTGCAGCTATGCCTAGAGTGAGTTAAATTAAACCACTATCTGGAAATGCACCAGGTATTTTCTTTGAAATGGTCCTCCCCAAAGTAGGTCATTGTGAGCTCACTCAGGGATGGTGGCAGTAGATCATGGAAAATTGAAACATCATTCTCCAAACCTACCCCAAAAAATGTCTCCTCCTCACTGTACACCTCCTCCCTCTAGCCACCAGCACCACAGCACTGCTCCTCATCATATTTCTCCTTTGCCACATTAATATAACACTATATTTGATAAGCATGAATAAAGGATTTAATTGGCCTAATAAGCACAAACTTGACAACAACACCACTCAAATCAAGTTAAAAAGTCTGGCTCTACAAACCTTTAGCACTTAATGGGAGACTATATAGTTTGGGAATTCTTTGTGTGTTTTTTAGTTTAGGTTTACATTTTTACAATATATAACATATCCAAATAAAATCTTGGTTTCACAAAATATACACAATTATTTTATATATAAAAATTTATTACCAGAGCACTATGTGTTAGGTAAATGGACAACACTGCAGATACTGTCTATTTTGAAGATCTGTTAAAAGGCAAAGAGATAAAGGTAATATGTTCAACTGCCTAAAGCCTGCTGGCTTGCATGGAGCACATATGTAGTAGTGTATATCTTATGTACCTGAGAGAACAGATGAAAAAACAAACAACACTGCACTATCAAAAATATGAGTTACGCACAAGACAAGTAGAGGTTGTCCTACAATCCATTAGAAGTGTGGAAGAGCTAAATAAAAACTCCCCTTCCCACTGTTTAGCGGCTAAGCTCATGAACAAAATAAATAAATTAGGCATTCTTTTACTGGATGACCATGAATGTGTTCTAAAAAAAAAATTAAAAGCTACCTTATATGCCCTTAACAATAAGGGAAACTCTAACTTGGCAAATAAAATATAGGCGGCAACAGGCCACAGCTAATTTTCCCTTACTTATAGATCCTTCCACGGGGACCAAATAATTTAGTTCTGCTAAAATGGCTGATATTTTTAAACTTTATTATCAGGCTCTATATAATTTACAACTAGGTCCAACTGTACCCTAACCTCAAGAGAGCAATATACAAGATTGTCTGGACCCCCCTACACTCCCTAAATTATCCCCACACCACCCAGATCTCCTCTCCATTTACCCCCTCTGAAATTGACTTTGTTATTGATTCACTCCCTCTCCACAAATCCCCTGGTTCAGATGGTTTTCCGAATGAACAGGCCCATCTCATTACTGAACTCCGACATTAAAATCTACGCTAGAGCCATATCCCAAAGATTGCTAAATGTTCTCCCAAGTGGGGTTTGTTAGTGGTAGGCAGGCGTCTGATGGTACTAGGTGTATACTTAATATCCTTAGACATATTGAAATCTACAAATCGCCCTCCCATGTTTTATTGTTAGATGCAGAAAAAGCATTTGACAGAATCCACTGGGGAAAGCTCAAGGCAGTACTTCAAAAATGTGGTTTCACAGTCCCTATTCTTACAGCTATGCTTTCCCTCTATTCTTCACGTAGCACCAGATTATTTTCATCCGATCAATTATCTGCTCTTTTCTCCCTCACGAATGGTACACGCCAAGGTTGTCCCCTTTCTCTTATTATATTTTTATTGCTGATGGAACCTTTAGCCCACCTGGTCCCATGGGATTCCAACATTTCTAGAATATCAATTGGTAATGTAACCCACAAAATAGGCTTATTTGCAGATGATGTGATCCTCATCCTCACTAATTCCCAAACATCCCTACCCATGACTTATTCTCTTCCTACCAAATTTAGTGAGGTTTCCTACTACAAACGAAATATTACCAAATCACAAATCTTTGATTTTCATATTCAGACATATCAAATCCCACCTTAAATCCCCATTTCCATTTTCCTGGTTATCCACCTCAATTCCCTACCTAGGCATACAACTTACTAAATCTTCATCCAATTTCTTTGCACTCAATTATAAACCTTTGTTTCAACAAATCCCGGAAGAATTTAATAAGCTTACCTACTTGTATCTTTCTACCTCAGGCAGGATCCCAGCTTTGAATATTTTGATTTTACCTAAAATCCTCTACATCTTCAGAACCACACCTATACTACATCCTTCGCCCTTTTTCAAAACCCTTTATCAGCAAACCCTTCGCTTTATCTGACAGGGGAAGACCCCTAGATGTGCAGCAAACACACTTTACAAAACAGGTCAGCTGGTGGCTTAGCGCTCCCAAACTTGAAATTAGTGGCTCTTGCTGACCTAATTCAATTATGAAACAAGCCATCCACTGGTATGGGCACAAATGGAACTTTCATTATTGAAAACAAAATCCCCGATAGACATACTGCTATCTTACAAATGCTCTACTCTTAATGAAATACCCCCATATTCATCTCTTATAGCTGCCCTTGAAGTTTGGAAATCTCTCCCTATAACCTCTCTCTCCTCCAAATCTATTTAGAGCATTAGACCATCCATCAATGTACTTCATCATATCATTCATAGTATTGGATTCATCTATGTAATCCAGCATCAATCAGGATGAACGATGCCCGCCGACTCGTCAAAATCAAAAAAGTCCTGCCGCACGCTGACCCTTCCAAACCTGATGAAGACTCGCTGCAAAATTACATCTCTGGCAAAGAATGTAAACAAATGGTCTCAGCCTGTTCCGCCCATTTGACATTCTGAGCTGTCAAATAACACAATAGCTCCTCAATGCTATTCGAAAGCTCCCGAATGCCATTCTGGTCTGGGATCCGAGATGTCATATAAATAGTATTATGATACCTCGGCTCCCAGACCCAAATGGCATTTGGGAGCTCATGAATAACATTCAGGAGCTCCTGACTGCTATTGGGTTTTTTGACAGCTCAGAATGTAACAAAGGGCAGAATGCAGAATGAGCCCCCTTGACATCACTGCTCGCTCCACCCATTTGTTTACATTCGGGCTGTAGATGGCATTTTGCAACGAGTCTTCATCAGGTTTGGATGGGTCGGTGTGCAGAGGGGGGTGCTCGATCGTCCATCCCTTTCCTGCCCTACCGGGCCTATGCTAGGATCAAAGGTCTGGTAGGAATTTTAGGAGGGACCCCACTTTTTTCCCTATTTTTTGGGGGTGGGGATCCCTTTTAAAATTCCTACCAGACCCAAAGGGCCTGGTATGTTTTTGGGGGGGAACCCTACACACTTTTTTATTTTTAACTTGGGTCCCTCCTAACATTCCTACCAGACCTAAAGGGTTTAAAATCAATTGGGGGACCTCACGCTTTTTTCTTCTTCTGCGGACTGTAAAAAAAAAGTCATTTTTTTCTTTTGTCTGTCACTTTGCGGCAATGAAAATTCCTTCATAGTGAAAATTCGTACATACAACCACTAAGGAAATTAAATTTTTTTTTAAGTTGATGCTTTACACAATAAAACTTATTTGGGAAAGAAATTCGTATGCAGTCGAAATTTTCGTTATCGGAAATTTGTATTTGTTTTAATTAATTATTTCTGTCATTTGGAAATTCATGTGCATCCGAATATAGGAATTTCCAAAAAACGAATCTTTCCTAAATGAATCACACATGTCTAACAGACAGCTTCACAAACGTATGAAATATGGCATTAATGGATAGAATGGTTCCTCCCAACAAGTTTTGGTAGAAGCTTTATATTGAGCAAAATCTTCATTAACTTTTGTACCCGGTGTGTGCAGATGAATAGTAACTTTTCCCAGGTTATAATCCCTGTTTCTTCCCATTTTTTGTTAGTTTATAATAACAAGCAAGATAATAATATCATATTTATAAAATAGTATAGATATTAGGGCTTAATGTATTGATTTTTAAATAAAATATGTACATACTGTATATAAAAATGTATTGCAATGTGTACTGATATACTATATCTATATAGATATATTTATATATACACTATATATACACTGAGTGGCCAGATTATTATGACTACCCCATCAGTACTTCGTTGGGCCACCTTTTGCCTTTAATACTGCTGCGATTCTTCTTGGAATTGACTCCACGAGATGTTGAAAGTTGATGCGAGGAATCTGACACCATGCCTGATGAATAGCACTGTCCAGTTCTGTGAGATTTGATGGTTGTGGAGCTAGCTGCCTGATGGCTCTTTCAACTTCGTCCCACAAATGCTCAATTGGATTGAGATCTGGTGATTGTGGGGGCCACCTAAGCAAGGTAAAGTCTCCCTCGTGTTCTTGAAACCACTCCTGCACAATACGAGCACCTTGGCATGGCACATTGTCTTGTTGGAAGAAGCCATTTCCATTGGGATACGCCATCAACATGATAGGATGCACTTGATCAGCAACAATACTTTGGTATGTTGTGCTATTCAGACGTCGTTCCACATGAATTAAAGGGCCAAAATCATGGGAGGAAAACATGCCCCAAACCATAACACTGCCCCCACCAGCTTGAAGGGTTGTACTCATGCATGTGGGGTGCATGCTTTCACCAAATTCTGTTTCCACCAAATTCTCACTCTGCCATCTGCATGATGCAACTGGAAACGTGATTCATCGGACCACATTACTTTTTTCCAATGCTCGACTGTCCAATCCTTATGTTCCTGTGCGAATTGGAGACATTTTATCTTAACTGCAGACAGCAAAGGTGTTCGAACAGGCCTTTGGCTTCCATGTCCCATACGATGCAGTGTACGGCGAACAGTGCGTTCAGAGATCATTTGAGAGGATCCCTGATTAAGAAATGCAGTAATTTGATGAACTGTTTCCCTTCTGTGGTCTTGTACCAGTCTTGCCACTCTCCGTTCTGCCCTAACATTGACTAGTCGCTGACGGCCACAATTCGCACGTTCAGACCCAGATTTTCGGCTGACAGTCCAGTCTTTAAACACTTTAACAACAGCTGCTCTTGAACATTAATATATATATATATAGATATCTATATATAACTATCTATATATAACTATATATAGATATCTATATGTATCTATATATCTACACAATATATATATACATATATACACATACAGTATATCAGTACACATTGCAATACATTTTACATTATTGTACACTAATATGTATATTATGTATATGTAGAATTAATGAAAAGTGATTACACTGTTTAAATAATGGTTTTACAGCAAATCTAAACGTGGAAATACAGAAAATCTAAAGCCAGAGTGCTACAGGGAAAAGGAAATAAAATATTCCGTTAATGGTCAGCAAACACTAAACTACATTTAAATGACAGATTCTGCTTACCACAAGACACCATAAAACCCAAGAGAGACTAAAGCACTTCCATTTTGCCCAAAGATAAAATATATTACTTTTAAATTGTTATATTAGAAAAAAATACAGCACCAACATTTTAAAAGTCTAAAGATTATTAAATGATTATATTTGTTTAGCAAATGATGTTTCTTCTGGACAAGTAAATGCCATTCCACTTTTCAAGGTCATCAGATGATTTCTGTAGTGGAGAAGCAGACATTCCAAAAAGGAGAGAAAGATGTCACTGCAAAAGCAATGATTGATGTTCAGTTAAGAAGCTGATATTCCCATGGTAGTCGTTAGTGCAATGTGTTTTATTTTCATTTGAACAACACATTTAGTAACACAATGCATAACCTGCTTCAGTTACAGGTCAGATTAAGTGACCTATTTAAGGACTTCTCAGATTACATGTTATACTACATTCCAGTAAATGGATCATTTTACCTACATGATGTCACCTTAAAAAAAAACCAAATATAGAGTTACTTTTCTTTCTCATGTGAGGTCACAACAGCCAAAAAAAACCTAATAAAACCATGTAATATGTACATAAATGTTTATGCTACTTCCATGCTATGTGTGGACTAAACTTTGACCCTGCTGCAGCTCCAACTCAACCGTAACTCAAACCTGATAAATAGGTAAAAACTGATTAAGCGACAAGTATACTTTTACTCAGAAGGCACTTATCCTTTCTGCCCCCTCTTCCCTCATCTAAAGTAATTCACCCTTCCCCAATCAAGATACCTAATTACCTACCTGCATCCCATGTTCTGCAGCCTGCCAAAATCTTCACATTTAGTGGTGAAATAAACTTCTTTCTGCTCAGTAATTGATCCCCTTAGACTTTTACAAGGTCAACTTTGAGTTTAGTAAAGAAGCTATTGTAAAAAAATAATAATAAAAAAAATAATTTTTTGGGGGATTTACAGCATCATAGACTTACAGCAGCAGTTTCACAAAATACCAGCACAGATGAAAACAAAACACAATTATTAGATTTTTTCCTGGGATTTGGCAACACCACAGAAGCATCAGCAACATCAGCTGGGCATGGAGGCTAATGCTATTTATAAGTACAATTATTTAAAAAGTAGCTATATGCAGAGGAAAAATGGAGTATACATCCTTCAGGTTCTTTCCCTCCTTGGAGCCCCTTGGTGTATATGGTGCACCCTCCTCCCCCTTTTCTTCTTTTTTAACCATCTTCTTCAATTTACCACTAGTGATGGACTTGATGTTCGAGCCAACTGTGAGTTCAACTTGAACATCGGCAGTTTGTGTGTTCAGCAAACACACAAACTGTCAGGTGCAAGAGGCACTATGCCTTGTGAGCCCTAATTGGCTCAAGCCTTGCATCTGACCACAGGTCAGGTGCAATACTTTGCCTAATCAGGGCACAGTGAACTGTGAGAGCCAGTAATTGGGCAAAGTCTTGATGACTTTGCCCAATTATGACTCACCTGTTACAACTGTAAACTGTTAGTGACAGCTAGCTCTGCCCGTTAGCTCTGCCCAATTGTTTTTATGTTGCCGACATCTGTCAAAATGCCATTTTGCGGTAGGTGTTTGTCGTCATTTTTAAATATTTTTTCTATTTATTTTCTATTGTGTTATTCGTTGTGGACGCTGGACGTCGTGGTTGACGCTGGATTATGTTGGTGGATCCATTTTTTTTATACATTTAAATTTTTTTTGGGATGTACTATACTCTACCTGGAGGAAGGGGATCAGTACAACTATGTCTGGAATTTCCATTTGTCTAAGGAATTACATTTTAGGTTAAATGAGACAGAGATTGGTGTCCCTAGACTTTCTGCTGTCCTTACTAAGGGCCCAGTCACACCATCAAGAATGCGTTCAAGTGCGTTCAGCCTCTGTAACACACTGGAACACACTGGCTGTGCATTGAACTCAATAGTGAGCCGGCCGCAATGCGAGGCAGTGTGTTCTGGCCAGAATTGGTCCGGAACGCACTGCATCTGGTGTGATTGAGCCCTAAAGCCGTTTGGTCCTGGTCCTCTTCAGTTCAAACCTCCTGAACTAAATGGTGCTTTGGAAACAGAACACAGAATAGTTGAAACTTTCAAGTTCAGCTATCTATTGTTCTGTGTTCTGGAATGGGACAGTCTCCTCAGCCGCCTGACACTGTCCTCCTGGCTGGTGTCAGTTTACATAGCCGGAGGAAGCAGCACGGAGAGACCGAGAAAAAAAACAACATTAAATCACTCGCCATGTCACAGACGTGTTGGTCTCGGTCTCTCTCTCTGCAATGTGAAGCTACTGCACGCTGGGTCCTCATGCCTGAGGCCCCCAGGGCAGCCCATTATTGCCGGTAAATCTTTCATTCGCCGCTTGCCACTGCCCGGCGGCTGGTGCCCCCTGCCAGCTCTGCGCGCCAGATGTACTGGCTGCCCCCCGGTTGTTACGCCACTGTTGGAGGGATCAAACAACGGTTCAAAATAGAACTGGCAAGTGTAAGTGTCCATATGAATGACTGCTATCATAGCTCCACGTGGAGGCATTCAGCAGAAAAACACAGTGAAGGTAATTAATCAAAACTGGAGCAGACAAAATCTGCAGCAGCTGTGCATGGCAACCAATCGGCGCCCCTCTCTCATTTTCAAATATTAACTGAACAAACTGAAGAGAGAAGCTGAGTGGTTGCAGTGCACATCTGCTCCAGATTTTGTCTGCTCCAGTTTTGATAAGTACTACCAGAGACCAAGTTTAGCAGAGAAAAGTAGTTAAAGAAGGGCTGTAGAGGACAAAGGTAGACGAGACAATGTCTTAGATGGAGTGAGGTCTTTTTAGATGGAGTACATTTTTGGAGAAATTGGAAAATCTTCCCATCATCGGTTGCATTAGGAAGATTTTCCAATTCCTCCAAAAATGCACATGCAGGTCTTGGAATGTATGCTGCTCTGCATCACTGGCCTGAAATTGCAGGACTGCAGGATAGGTCAGGGTAAATGTAATCCTTTTATGAAGGAGTTGCACAGGCCTTTTAAAAAGCCTTCCTTTTTTGTAACACCCCAGAGTAATTGGCAAATAGTAGAAGTCGATGGCCATCGAGCAGTTACTTCTTGGTACAATAAGCTTGTAGAATTTGGAGGACATACAAAATAAACCCCCTCTACTTTGCATGGCGTCAGGAGCCCAAATAAAACAAGGATGTTGTGTGAACAAATGGAGGCCAGTACTGATGGGCTATCTGGTAAACCCACTATCCAAAGATTGTTCTGGTGGGAACAATTCTCTAAATTCTCCACTTGGTCAGTAAGGAATTGTACTTTGTGTAAAGTGGTCTCCAGTTTGAATTTAACAGTCCCTGTGTCATCTTCTAGTTTTGCAATGAGGTTTTCAGACTCTGAAATCCTCTAAATCTGGTTTAAAGATCACGGTGGAGAGATTGAATCCTTTTAAAAAACGACTTTGTTAACTGCATCCTGTATGGTGGGGGCATAGGAGTTTAGCAACTTCCATGGCTATCTTACTGTGTTTCACGGGTATAGAAGATTCCTCATCCGAGGATGCCCTGGCACACAGCAGGTCTATATCAGTGGTCATCTTAGCAGGCTCTTGCGGCCGTTTGCCACATGTCAGTGTGCCTCTCATGCAGGGTTCGGTCCTCCATTTAGCTAGAACTTTGTCCATGAAGAGAACAATTGTGTAGATACGGATGGCTGATACCAAGAAGTAGAGATTGCTGCGTAGTGATGTTTTATAGGTAAAATCCCCAGCCTTGCGGGAGCTCTCCCTTGCTGCGACCGCTACATCAGGCGCCGGAACTGGAAGAATCTTTTTTGTGGCCATACCTACTTTCTTCCAGGCCAACTCAATAAACCCCTTCAAAAATGGTCACAAAGTAAACTTCTACTCTTACACCATTTCATAGCCAACTCTAGGATCAAACCCATTTGGAACTTAGAGAACGCTCAAAGGCTCACTATCTTGATGAGTAGAGATATCTAAAACTCATTATTTTCATACAAACCCTACCAAAACCTTTACACTCCATGTGAGAACTTAACCCAATATAAAAATAACAGTCCTCACTAACTACTCCTTACATTGCATCTCACAAATTGTTTTTAAAATTGATCAAACTCAGTACACCTACTAACCCAACTTTTTGATCTTCGGGATCTATCGATGATATTGCACGTGTAATTTATTTACATTATCCAACCTTGGACCTTGTTACATAGTTAAATATTTATTCAGGTTGAAAAAAGACACAAGTCCATCGAGTTCAACCTATAGAGATTAAAAAAAATAAGAGAGAAGAAAAACCTAAAACAAAACAAGAGAGAAGAAAAACCTAAAACAGAATGCTATGCGCACAATAAACCACTGTTGATCCAGAGGCAAAAAAATCCTATAAAACATGGTTCAATTTGCTCCATCAGGGAAAAAGAAATCCTTCCTGATCCCATAAAGCAATCAGATATTCCCTGGATCAACAATCTTTGGGGCTTATAATACTTACTGTATAAGAAATCAATATCCAGCAATTTTCCGTGCATTTAGGAATACATCCAGATTTTTTTTAAACAGTTAACTGAGCTAGCTAGAACTAGCTCTTGAGGGAGTCTATTCCACATTTACACAGCTCTAACGTGAAGAATCCTTTCTGTATGCAAAGACTAAACCTCTTTTCCCCCCAGACAAAAAGGGGGCCCCCTTGTCCTATGCAGTGACCTTAAAGTGAATAATTTGGCACCAAGCTCACTATATGGACCATTTATGTATTTATACATAGTGATCATGTCCCCTCTTAATCACCTCTTCTCAAGCAAGAACACATTCAGCTCAGTTAAGCTTTCCTCGTAGCTGAGCTCCTCCATGCCTCTTATCAGTTTAGTTGTCCTTCTCTTCACTTTCTCCAGTTTCCCAACAGCCTTTTTGTGAACTGGTGCCCAAAACTGAACTGCATATTCCAGATGAGGTCTTGTACAGGGGCAGGATTATGTCTCTATCTCTGGAGTCTATACCCTTTTAATACAGTATTGTGCTTGCTTTAGAAACTGCTGCTTGATAATTGTGTGTTATTGTATTTGTGAATGAATACTCTAACCTTATTATATGAAATTAAACAAAAACTTTCATTCTCAATAATATAATTGCCCAGTTTTTAGAAAATACACTCACTTTGGATCAGATACAACTTTATTGGAGGCAAATAAAATAGCATAGACAAGTCTTGCAGGGTTTTTTCCCCCCTTTCCTTATGCTTTAATTCACCTTTTCTTATTCTGTTGCTTCTCTTCTTATAATTCTCCAGCCTCAATTCTTTTCCTTTTTGGGTGGGGGGAGATGTTCTTTTTCCTGATATTCTTTATGCAGACATCTTCATAGCAGTAAAAATGGGGGTAGTTGGCTTCCTAATTTCTATTATTGTTTATGCTTTTGGAGTTCTCTAGCCTAAAATTGATCTGTGTTATTCCAATGTGCCTGGCTTATTTAGAAGTCTGTATTGTTACACTTTAATTTTCCTAATCTTAAAATGCTAAAACAAAAAAATGTTAAGGATGAATCGTTACTGAATATTTATAATGCTTTAGGAAGCACATTCAATTCAAATAGATTGGTTTGTCTTAGTAATACATACATTTTGTTTCTTTAATAATACTTTCTATATAGTTGTGACCTAACCCAGTTTATTTCAGTATTACAAGTGGTTTAAGGATAGGAGTTGAGTTTTTGATAGGCACAATATCTTAATTTTAGAAAGCGGGATGCAGGTGAGGTTGTAGTGAGGTAGTAAAACAGGATTTTGTCTTTCCTGTAAAATCCATTTCTTGGGGTACATGGATGGGTTATACAGCTACCTTCAGGTGATTGGACACCAGTTAATAAAGGCTATAGGGCAGCCCTATATAACACCTGCCATTTTTCTAGAATGCCTCAGTTTTGTAGTAAACAGTACAAGATTGGGAACCAGAGGGGGGAGAGGGGGGTCCTGTGTTGTACTCCAAGAAACAGATTTGATAGGTAAGAAAAAAAAATTGTTTTCTTGATCGTACTTCACAGGACACAGGGAGTTAATTCTTCTATGGATAGGATGTCAAAAGCAGTCTAAGAGAGGGGTGGACATTACAGCAAACAATTGCTAACAGGCTCATGCAAACAACAACAAACCCCAACAGGAAACCATAACAGAAGAGGCCCACATATCAGAGATCCACTTGCAGAATCTTGTGGCTGAACTAGCATCCACAGAAGTCTGAGCATCCACCTGGTAAAACTTTGCAAAAGTGTGAACATTGAACCAGATGGCAGGCTTGCAGATTTGGAAAACTCAATGTCCACTGATGCCAGAAAATCTCTCAAATGAAGGGAGGCTGTAAGGGAAGTTCAGTGCGTTTCAGCTCCAGAGGACCTGTGCGGGCTCGAGCATGTGCACGTACTATGGCCAATGGCCCTGTGCACAGGATCACATGCAGACACACATTAGCACATGCACACTTAGCAACAAACAGCCTATATAAACATGGACATGGACAGATTGCTGAGTGGTCTTTAGCTAGTTTCTTATTAATCTAGCTGTCGGATCCCCACCCCCTTGTGAAAGTTGGAATGCCCCTTCATAATGAAAACCAGTGAACAGCTTGGAGTAAAACCCCTAGAACGTTTCTGCCTCCAGCACCAGAACTGTGACTCCTGGAAATTGAGCTGACCTAGGGAAACAAGAGCCGCTGACTGTCTATGGGGGAATGTTAGTTTGACAGCAGAAAGTAAGGAGGAGGCAAGAGCAAAACTCCAGCTTGTAATCCTTATTTATGCTCTGGATCCAGGCATTGGGAATAACCTACACTCAAGAGGATGAGAAGGCTAATAAATGTTCTCCCACTTTTAAAAGTGGGGGTTTCCCTTCATAAATAAGAGGGCTTGTTCCTGGGTTTAGTGGACTTTGAGGGCCGGAAATGAGAGCCTGCTTGGATTTGGAACCAGAGGCTTGACAGGAACAAAAAGGATTTCTTCTGAAGGAAGGGCCAGAGGACCTTGTTGCTGGAGGCTTGGACTTCTTTTTCTGTGGTAAGAGGGTTCTCTTGTCCCCTGTTACATACTTGGTAAAGGTATCCAAGGATTCTGTAGCTAAAGCCTTCGACCATATAGGTAAGCTCTAACACACTGTCATGGTGGCTACAGCAGGTTGCATAGCAGCTCCTACAAAGGCAAATAAAGCCTAGTGTTTTTTCACCCCCAAAAAATATATATTTGCAAAAACATCTGTTCAGGCCCAAACATATTTCAACAAATCCTTTGGGAGCTGCACACACTCAATGGCCTTTTCTTGTTCTGAAAACCTAAAACTACATAAAAATACACAAAAAATTATACAAACATGCACACTGAAAATTGGTTCTATACTGTATTTAAAGGCAAATCAAACAGAGTTAAAAATTCAATTCAGCTGGTTATGTATGTTGTCAAATAAAACTATAGATCCACCAATAACAAGTCAAACATACATGTCCATAGATTTCTAATATCAGATTGTGGAGTTTAATAAGGAATACCAATAGACAGTAGGTGAGCCTAAATTGTTGAGTAAAAAAAAAAGTGTCAGTCCAACATAACCCCAAATAAAATAACATTTCTTCCACAACGCCACAAAAAAAATACAAGATTTGCAAGCAACGCTTGTTTGTGAATTAAGAGCACTTTGTCATAAGGGATGGATCAACATGAAAGAGCCATGCAATGGCATACCTATAAATAAAGGGTCATCACAATTCATAATAAATAAAAAGGCATGTACACAAAAGGAACAAAGGGGAAATCTGAAGATATGTGAAAGATATGACAGACTGCAATGTTACTTGAAAGCTATATTAGAGCAACATTTGTAAAGGTAACACATACCTGAAAATCACTCCATGAGCAAACTGTAAAAGGATCACAATGGTTTTGCTTCCTTTGGACAAAGGAAGCAAAACCATTGTGATCCTTTTATATACGGTGGCTATAGGTGTGTTGTACCATGTGTTGCTTGATATTAATAGGCATTATTAATCTCCCACGTTTCCTGTATCCTTTCCAAACTCTCCCGATTGCGATCCCGCGCTCCTTTTTTAGTTCCCTGCAGGCGGCGGTAACCAACTTTATCTGGGCTGGTA
Source organism: Nanorana parkeri (assembly GCF_000935625.1). Taxonomy (NCBI): domain Eukaryota; kingdom Metazoa; phylum Chordata; class Amphibia; order Anura; family Dicroglossidae; genus Nanorana; species Nanorana parkeri. Next base: position 547,279 of record NW_017306308.1, read on the forward strand.
AGGCCCCTCGAATCCGACTGGCGACTTTGCGACGTCCCAAATCTAAGGGAGGCCTAGCCCTTCCTGATTTCCATCTCTACTACATAGGCTCTCACTTGGCCAGGGTACTTGACTGGTGCCGTCATAGCGACACCAAGCCCTGGATACAGGTGGAACAATCGATGACCAAGAATCCCCTACAAGGTCTACCGCGGTACAAAGGGCAGTTACCCAAAGCAGTTAGAATGCACCCGACTATAGGTCCCGAGGCCCCTATCAATGTTTGAACAAACATGCTCCGACACAGGATCCATTGCTAAAACACTATCTCTATGTTACCAGTTACTATTATTTGCAGATCTGGAAACCCCGCTCCACTTCTTTGAACTTGGGAAAGAGAGCTAGGGACTCAGTTCTCACAGGAGGAATGATCCCAAATGCTGCTCCACTCCCTGAAGTCATCCATTTGCAATAAATACCAAGAACTGGGCTACAAAATACTAACGAGGTGGTACAGGACCCCTCATAGACTTCATCAGATGTCTTGGGATACTCTGGACACCTGCTGGCGCTGCGGCTCCTCCCCTGCGGATATGCTCCACATCTTTTGGTCATGCCCGTCACTGACCCCTTTTTGGACTCAGGTCCGTTTAATTACGCAGAAATTCACTGATCACACCATCCCAGAGGACACGGCATTCTTCCTTCTCCACTATAACCATTTTTCATCGAAAAGTTACTCCCGATCGGTTCTGGTGCATATGCTGAATGCAGCCCATGCATGTATACCCCTTCTGTGGAGACGAGAGACCCCGCCCTCGGTCCAACTGTATTTCTCCAGAATAAACGATATTAGATTCATGGAAGACCTCACCAGCTCCACCAAGGGCACCTCCTCCAGATTCACAGCTACCTGGTATTACTGGACAGAATACACCACCACTGCGGATTACCGCACGATAATGGAGTTTTGAATTATGGGGCCTGAGTACCCTATAAGCCGCCTGACGCCGTTCCTTGAGCCTCCCCTACCTGCCCTCTTCCCCCCTATGTGTTTTTCTTGTCTCGTCATACCCCCCTCCCAACCCCCCCCTCCCAGTCTGTGCTAGTTCCCCACCCTCCTTCCCAGACTTCCATGGTCTACAACAGTTAAAAACACATGCAGGCACAGCTGTGCAGCCACATGATCCTGTAGCGAACACATTGTCCGTTACCGTGTTATCCAATGGGGGGCAGTAGGAGACCAGATCGCTCCGTCGGCAGGTCTGCGACGGCTGCGGACTCTTCGGAAGGGTCTTGTTTCTGCTCGCCCTACCTATATGTCTATTTAGATGGTTATACCTACTTACATGCATATATGATTCTTGTGTATTTACTGGAAGTGCCTAAATTGTGTTAGCTGTTTCCTTTGCACAAATAAAGAATTTATTTAAAAAAAAGTATTATTAATTATAAATCAATTAATATTATTATTAGATTGTATTATGTTATTCTGTCGCTAATGTAGAGGAGTGATACAGATGCATGGGCATTTCAAGAAGAAACAAAATTGTTTTATTTTTGGGTAACAACAAATGCCATTTCCTGGTTCACATTTGTTGCATGCATTGAAAGTATTTGGATAGATGGTGCAGCACATTATTGCCTATATGTGTGGCAAAAGTGGACAATAATTCACCTATAAAAATTGCTTTGAAGATTATTTTTGCAAAAGTACAGAGGTGTGGATTGGAGTTTCTATTCCTCTTAGAGATATTCCTTCTCACCCACGAGCACCAATGCTGCACTGCAGAGCAGACAGGGTCTATGCATCCTTATACTGCACTGGAGTACTGCAATTAATCTGGGCCAACAACAAAAAATAGAAAAGCACCAGTAGACAGGGTTCCTGTCACCCTCACAATCCAGACACAGTAAACACCAGCACACGGCTAGAAGTTTGAAGGGTTGAAGATTTTAAAAGGATCCCTCTCATGTGCTGACATTTACTGCATCAGTAGACATGCCTGCTTTTCGACCCTATGACATTAGCCATGGCTCACTAGGCTTCTCTATGCAATGAGGGAAGATCATGGCTGATGTTAGGGTCCAACAACCCAGACAAGGATCAATTTCTCTTTGCATAACTTACAAAAATTGTAGCGCATGATCTATGTGTAAGATGTGGCTTGTGTAAAAAAAAAAATTGCAGAATAATAATGAATTCATATCAAACAAATAAACATTGCCCAGCAAAGTATTTATTTCTATATTGCTCAAGCACTTACAGTCATCATGTTTACAAACATGGTCTATAAACTGACCCGGGGAAGCCCTCTATCACCTGCAAATTCTATTTTTCCTCCAAAATTCTGGACAGTTAGCTCATTTAAACTTTGCATAAAGGGGTGAGGTGAAATAAACAAAGGATATTTAAAAGTATGCAATACTCAGGGGACTAGTTTAATTTGATTAGCTTAGTGATAGCAGCCTACCAATCAGTGCCACTCAATGTAAGTCTATGGAAGCTAGTTCAATATTAATCCAGACACTTGATTGGAAAACTAATCTTGTTATTTACCAACAAGGGTCCACATGCAATTCAACTAGTAATTATTGGGAAATATCCTGGGACTAATATTTATGTTTGTTATATATCTTGTCTGCCTTTCTGTTTTTTTTTTAACTTTAACATGTTATAGCATGCTTAATAATTGTATTGTATATGAATAGATTACTAGTTTGCAATATTTAGGGTTCTTTTAGGGCCTATTCACACTGCACTTTTGCGCTAAAGTCCCACTATCACACAAAGTAATGCACCACATGTTAGGTGCGCTGGTGCATTGCATTAACATTCATTCTAAATGGCACCCCAATGCACCTCTGGTGAACATGAATTGCACTGCACTGCGATACTGCAATACATAGTTACATAGTATTTGAGGTTGAATAAAGACACAGGTCTATCAAGTTCAACCTTGTGTGTCAACCATGTATCTTGGTATGCCCCTGTCTGTTCGGGCGCCGCCATCTTGGTGTATACCAAGTTATACTTAAAGATCACGGCACACCTGCGCAGAATGCGGCGGCTGATATGGCCACCGCTCGTTAAGCATGTGATGTCACACTAAAAATGCAGAACGAGTGACGGCCATGTCGCCTCTGCTCGTTCTGCAAATTAATTTATGCATGCTTGAATATAGTTTTAGTATATTCGGGCATGTCATAAATTAGTTATTTTGTGTTGGGACGAACCGCTGAATCAACTGAATTTCGTTGGTTTGCAGGTTTGTCCGAATCCGAATGCACATGTCTAGTACTTAATCGATTTTTGAATGAATCAATATCCTCTGCTGATACCACTGCTTGTGGCAGAGAGTTCCAAAATATAACCACTCTGAATGAAAAGAAGCCCCCTACGCCCTGTGTGGTTAAATCTTTTCTCAACCAATTTTAGATGGTGACCTCTAGTCTTTGTTAACCTCCCTGGCGGTTTTCCCGAGTGTGGCTCGAGGTTAATTTTCAGTACCAATAGCGGTAACCCCGAGCCACACTCGGGATTACACAAAAGTGTCACTTACCTTGTCCCTACGAGCCCGCAGTGTCCTCTGCTGTGTGCACCCGGCCGATGCCGGCATCCGACTTTTAGTTTAGTTTTCGGCGTCACAGCGGGGGCGGAGTCGGCGGGAAATTCAAAAGTGAAAACATGCAAAATACACAGAATACACACAATACAATGTAATCTGCTATGATTACATTTCTTTATCAAACCATTTCACTTAAATTTTGTCCTTAGAGCTTTGTCCAGTGCCCTGCCTGCACTTTTACTGTTCTTTCTGCCTGGAAACTTGAGAACGTCCATGGCATCCAAAAAGCGTCCCTTTAGGTCAAAAGCGGTTTTAGACCAGGTAGAAAACAGCGATAGTGAATTAGAATCACTTGCAGAATTGAGCGATAGCGATTCGTTGGGAAATTCGTCATCTGACACTGAAAGTGACGACGGTGATGATTTTGCGAGCTCAGTGATGTGTGAACTTGGTACTCTATTGACTGTGGTACGGATCAGGCAGAATTCCCCCAGAATTCCCACTTACTGGACCATTTTTTATTATTATATTATCATTTTTTATAATTATTTATTATATTATAATTTCTTATAATTATTTATTATATTATAATTTTTTCATTTTGTGTTTCAAACTGTATCATATCTGGGATGTCTACTAGACTCTTGTTTGGACAGCTTTAGGTGAGTTATTCCTAAGATTTACTAAGAATTACAGGCCTACAATATAAAACAACAAATTGCCATGAAAAACAATGTACCGCTTTGGCATGCAAAAATACTGCATAAATCAGACCTCCAGGGTGGTTAAGGAGTTTACAGTAAAATGTTTATTGCTGATGTTGCCATCTCCACTAAACATTTTCTACAACAAAATCATGTCCCCTCTTAATCTCCTCACTTCCAGCATGAAAAAATGTGAATGTAGCAACCTTGTCTCATAGCTTTGGTCCTCCAGCCCATTAATTAGTTTTGTTGCCCTTCTCTGGACTCTCTCAATCCTTTTTTTGTGGATTGGTAACCAACATTGAACCACATATTCAGGACGTGACTGAAACAGTGATCTATAAAGTGGCAATATTATAGCTTTGTCTCTACATTACATTCCCTTTTCAATGCATGGCAGTACTCTGCTAGCTTTGTTTGTCGCAGCCTGACACTGCATGCTGGTATTCAATCTATGAACCCTAAATCTTTTTCCACTTCTGACTTCCCTAATGGAGTACCCATTAATGTGTATTCTGCTTGCCTATTTTTAACCCCAAAATGCAGTACTTTACGTTTTTCAATATTAAACATCATCTGCCATATAGTTGCTCACGCACCTATTTTATCTAGGTCCTCCTGTAATGTTATAATGTCTAAGGCCGAGTCTATTACCCTCCCAATTTTTGTATCACCTGCAAACACAGAAACATGACTATTTATACTTTCCCCAATATCATTAATAAACAGGTTAAAGTGACATTAAACCCTCAGATTTGTTAACATAAAACAATACTGTAATGTGTGCCTTACTGTAATAAATGGTTGTTTCCCTTCTCTTTGCTGCTCTTCCTTTTAAATCTGTATCTGTTCTCATGCTCTGCAGAACTTCTGTTTTGCAGCAGACTGCCTTGTCTCAGGAATGGATACACGGTGTCTGTGTATACGTTTCTATAGGCTTGTAACCTGAGCCAGCACTACAGGAAGAGGCCTTGAGCTGAAAAGGGAAGTTCTCCCCAAGCATGAGAAGACATGAGGATATAAAAGGAAGAGCAGCAAAGAGAAGGGAAACAACCATGGATTACAGTAAGGCACACATTACAGTATTGGTTTATGTTAAAAAATCTGAGGGTTTAATGTCACTTTAAACAATATGGGGCCTAAAACCAAACCCTGGGGCATGCCACTATCAACCTCAGCCTAATTTGAAGTTCTCTATCCATGTACATATCATTTAATCTATGCCCATAGATTTAAGCTTGTATAATGTGGTACCATGTCAAATGCTTTTGCAAAATCTATGTAAACTACATCCACTGGCCTTCCTCTATCCAGATCTCTATTCAACTCTTCGTAGAATGTTAGTAGGTTGGTCTGACAAGAACGGTCCTTCAAAAAATCCATGCGGATTATCACTTATTTTACCATTGTCACGAACAGAATCCACTAAAAAGTCCTTTATCATTCCCTCAAACAGTTTGCATACTATTGATGTTAGACTGAATGGTCTGTAGTTCCCAGGTTGGCATCTTGAACCTTTTTTGAATATTGGTACTACTGTAGCTTTATACCAATCATTTGGTACCCTTCCGTTCAGTATGGAGTCCTTGAAAATGATGAATTATGGTCTTGCTATAACCTGGCTGAGCTCTTTAAGTACCCTAGGGTGCAGGTTATCTGGTCCTAACAATTTATTTCCATTAAGTTTTTCAAGTCTTTGTTGAACCCCGGCTACTGTCAACAACTGTGGTATCAAATGCACTAAGCTACTCATATTCTTATCTCCATTAATCCCATCTTTTTCTTGAATGTATACTGAGGAGAAACAATAATACCTCAGCCTTCTCCCTGTCATTTGTGATTTTTCTCCCATTCTCATCTTTGTGGGGCCTACCTCCTCCTTTCTTACCTTTTTAATGTTTATATTTTGGAAGAATTTTTTGGAGTTCTTCTTACAGACTGTGGTGATATGCTTTTTGTCATCAATTTTAGCTGCCTTGATTTCTTGTTTACATATCTTATTGCATTATTTTTTCCATGCTATTGTGATACCGCATGTTGCAGCACAACACATGGCCAAAGAGAGATGTGTTAAAGTGCCATTCCTTCTGAATGACAAAACAATGCACCAGCACACCTAGCATGTGATGCATTGGTGGTGATTTACTAACCTAAACACACACACACACCAGGTGTGTGTGATTTTCACACAGCAAAACGTATTTATCAACCAAAAAGTCTCTAAAAGCATATTTCCACTAATGCCATATATGGAAAAATCATGCACATGATGCATATATAATGCTGCTTCACAGTTTAGACAAAAATGGTTAGCTCATGCATTTACATTCCTGCATTCATCAACGCAAGCAACATAACATAGAGCTAATTTACACCACATTACCTTGCAATTCATTGCAGGGCTTTGCACAACACACCTGCTGGGTGTGTACACACTACAAAGGTGTTTCGATTCCTCCCATAGATCATGCTGGGAGGGAACACACTACAGAGGTGTATACACGTTCGTGGTGTGTTTAAAAGGTTAGTAAATCAACCCCATTGAGTTGGCAATAGCATGTGCTATACGCATGGATATCATGCCTTTAGTGCAATGCAGCAGTGTAAATTGACCCTAAGGCCTGGTTCACACCCGGGCATTTTACAGCGCATCGCTACGCGCTATAAAACGCTCAATGTGTGAAAACCAATAATTGCCTATGGGCATGGTTCCCACCTGGGCCTATTTCAGCGCTTAGGGACGCACTGAAAAATGCCCTACGCCCAAAGAAGTAAAGGAGCTTCTTTGGGGCGTTTTTTCCGCGCATATCCATTAGGATACAGCTGGATAGCCTTGGTTTGTCACGTGTTTCTTTTACGCAAATCGCGGTAAAAACGCACGGCACGAAACGCACGGCAAACGCACATGTTCCGTACGCCCAGGTGTTCTGTTGTTGTGTTGAGCTTTCATTTAAATGTTGAACTTTCTTTTCAAAGTTATATATGTGTAGATGTGGAAACTTATAATAGCAGTCATACCTCTAGTCACATCAACTTCATGTAACAGCAACTCATTGTCTCTCTGTCACTGGCACCATCTTCTCCCCATTTGCTTCAAATACCCTTAGACTTCTAGTTTGACTGGGTCAGGACGACATAACTCCCATGCATGTGCAGGGTAGTCACTTCATTCTGGTAGATACTACCAGCATCTTACAGATGCCAGGATTATACACTGGGCTGTGCATCTGTGGCTGTCAGTGTACAAATACGAAAAAGTGCTAGCAGTCAGAAGAAGATATTTATGGCAGAAGAGATTTACAAATTCTCTCATTTAAAAAATACCTACTTACTAGCTATTTCAATAATGTCAACTATCGTTCCACTTTATTGCATGACAAAATATTCCCAATAGTAAAAAGGAGATTTTTTTTTTTTAAATATAGAAGCATAGAGTATAAAGAAGCATATAAAATAAAACCATTATAGTTTATTTGTAAACTGAACAAGGGTGATGGGCAGTAAGGTACAAAGGAAGAAAATGGGGTTAACTGTATAGATCAAAACCAGGACTGACTAGTTTCATTGAATCTCTATAGCATGCTTTAGTTTCTAAGAGCTAGGTTGCTGAACATTCACTTACATGGTAAATCATTTTTTCTATACATGAGATACAATTTATACATCAACACTGAATCTCAACACCAATTTAATTTGACTTCAGAAATGAATTTGTTGGAATGTGCTTTACTTTGTAGCCTTATTCCACCTTTGCTCCTCAGGTGCTCCTAGTTTATTTTAATTCAAAACCCCTCTTTACTTCTTAAAACATCTGTCTTCATCTATTTTTCATTCACACTTTTGACCTCATTAAGCAGTACTTGGAGTTTTAGTACTCATACCTCTGAGCAAAATTCCACTTATGAAAGCTCTAAAAGATCCTCATATCACATATAGAAATGTTCAGCCCCTTCTATTTCTATATTATATTGAAAAAAGCTATCCTCTGGTGTAATTATTATTTTCATAGCAATCCATACACATAACTTCACTATATACATTTATTTCCTTATCTTTAAATCTATCTCATCATCAAGTGCAGGTTTGAGATAATTGTCACTGCATACCTGGTGCACAGCATTGTATACTCTGTCTGTACAATTTACAGGAAACATTAGAATGATGTCAACTGTTGAACGCTCAAGGGAAAATGTTTCATGATGAGACACCTACAATTTATTTTTATTAGGTAGTCTAGCCTAGTCTGAAATAAAAGCAATTGTATTGATTACAAGTGAAATAAAATACTCTGTGGAAATAGCATCTTAAATAATAATTACATCCCTGGAGATGTCAGATTGTTTGATTGTGTTCAAGTAATTTTATCTTCAATGTAACTTCAACAAAAAATAATAATAATTATAATTGAACAAAATGTGAAGAATCTGATCCCCCAAACTTTTTCCATCACTCACCAATGTATGCATGTATTTTCCATTTAGTCCTTTAACCAGGTTAATATGGGTTTTAATTAAAGGTCCCACATGCATCATTCCGTTTTGACTTGAACCTATAACTAGAATAGTGTCTATAATAAAACATTGGGGAATTGTTTAAATTGCTAAGGTCATTGGTAAAGTAATATTTCCTGATACAAATTTTTCTTTAGTAAGGTTTTACATTTTTGATAATTAGCTGGCAGTAATAGTATTTATTTTTTTATTTTTTTTGGAACTAGCATAGGATCAGCCGAGATCAAGTGGCTAGAGACAAAAATGATAAAGCAATCCAAACGAGCAGCAGCATTAACAACATCAACATCTGAGACCACACAGGGAAACTAAATAAGACGTAGAGGACATAAGCAGAACTCTTTACAATTTTTTGGGCACAAGGTCAGAACAACATAGCAGTAGCAGAAACAGTAGCAGAACCGGACAGAAAGGGTGAGAAAGAAGAGGAACAAACAAATAATATTTTTTTGGGGGGGGGGGTATTGGGAAGGGGGAATGTAGCATCTGCAGCACCATCATTTTAGACTAGAAAGGGAAATTTACTAAAAAGGAATATACCAATATATGATTTTTTAAATTTATTTTGATTGACTAAGGCACCACAGCAGCAGCATTTCTATCTTGGATGATGAAGAAGAAAAATTATCAAATAGGTTTTTTTCTTGTGCACAGCAGCATCAGCACCATAACCATGTTAGACTGAGATGAGAATAAGGAAAAACACAAAACTAGATTTTTTTAATACTTTTTTTTTAAGGAGCAAAAAAACAGCAGCGTCACAATTTTGGGCCCGGCAGTGAGGCCAAATATCTACATGCAGTATAAGGTGAACTTTTGCAGCAACTAAGAGGGTTATTCAGAAAAGAGCCAAAAGATCCAGCCGTAGCTTTGCTGATCCTTTGGCTTGCTTTGGCTGCCTGAGCCCTTCGGTTCAGTTCAACAGCCCGTATAGCAGCCAAATGCTGAGCTGTAGTGAAACCCGATGCTGGGAGAAAGGTCAGCCAAAGCCAACCAATCTCCCCGTAATGTCACGGCTGGCTCCACCCAGTTGTTGTTCTTCAATGAAAACCCAGCATCCTGGAGGACACTCGGCTGTCATTACAGGAAAAGAGCTGGGTGGAGCCAGCCGTAATGTCACGGCTGGCTTCGCCCAGTTGTTGTTTTTCAATGACAGCCCAGCGTCCTCGAGGACACTGGGCTGTCATTACTAGGGATGGGCCGAGTGTTCGATTCGAACATGAGTTTGAATCGAACATCGGCAGTTTGAGCGCTCACGGAACGCCGAACTTTATGGGATATTCGCGGTTTGTTCGACCATAATGCAAAATGCCCACTGAAGCTCTGATTTGTTAAAGTCTTGCACCTGACCACAGGGCAGGTGCAAGACTTTGCCCAATCAGGGCTCAGTGGAGGAGGGGTCTGAAGGAGAAAGTTCTCTATCAGGTCCCCCATGCTGATTGACAGCAGGCAGTGGGCAAAAGCCAGCTTGCTATTGGCTATTGCATTTTACAATATCCAATAGCAGGCTGGGTATGGCTCCCAGCCTGCAATGAAGAGGAGGCAGGGCAGAGGAGCCGCGGCCGGACCGGATCGTAGACAGCAGTGGACGGACCAGGGGACCGGAGGCCGGAACAGCAGTGGACGGACCAGGGGACTGGAGGCCGAGACAACAGCGGCAGTAAGGAGGGCAGCGAAGGCATGCAGCGGTCTGTGTCCCCGCTGTCTCCGCCAACACAGGCACGGAGAACAGTGGGGATTTGAAGGGACACAGGCTGCAGCCACCGTCTTCCTACATGTACCGGCAGCTGTATGGGGGTCGAGCATACAGCCGCCGGTACATGTAGGCAATGCAAGCATACACTTGCATTGAGTTCGAGTTCGTACTCGAACATTTCGGCCGTCCGAATACGTACCGAACACGGGGGTGTTCGGCTCATCCCTAGTCATTACATGTAAACAGTTGGGCAGAGCTACTGGTGATGGCTAGTGGCATCTGTCAAAATGCCATTCTGTGGCAGAAGTTCGTCAGGTCTGCGGGTTTAAAACAAAAATGATTTCTATTTATTTTTTCTTGTTTTATTTTTTATTTAATTGAGTCTTCATCATCGTGGACAACGCTGGACGTTGTGATTGAACTCAGGCATACGTTGGTGGATGATTTTTGGGGTCTTTTTTTTTTAAAGGACATGTCAAAAATCTTTTTTTTTTTCTTCAAATGTAGGATTTTTTATTAAAAGTCTAGTCTTTTTATTTACAATTTATTTGAACCTTTAATGAATGGGTATGGATACAATGGGGGCCGCATCTGGGTGTGTATAAGGGGTTATGTAAGGGGTACCCCAATGTGAATAAGCCCCCCTGCCCTGTAAACTCACTATCTAGGGCTAGTGAGCACAATGCTCATATTTCTCTAATTTTTATTAATAACTGTAGATGAATCAAATTGTGTGAGTAACCTCCATAATCAAATGGTATGTGGTCACTTGGACCAGTTATTACTAGTTCACAATTATGCCAAGCAAAGCAAGTATTTGCATAGTTACCTGCACAGTGGATTTTGCATTTGGTCATCTATATTAGCAATTTTATTTGGACACAATGCAGGGCAAACAAGTATAGCTAGAGAATATTGGTAGCACGCAATCTGTCAATAGTTGTTTATTGAATGAAAGACTTCAATAACTTTTGTGATGGTTCAACACAGTACAGTCTTGGCCAAAAGTTTTGAGAATGACACAAATATTAATTTTCACAAAGTCTGCTGCTTCACTGATTTAAGATCTTCTTGTGAGATGTTACTATGGTATACTAAAGTATAATTCCAAGCATTTCATACGTGTCAAAGGCTTTTATTGACAATTACATTAAGTTTATGCAAATAGTCAATTTTTTGCAGTGTTGACCCTTCTTATTCAAGACCTGCCCTGGCATGCTGTCAATCAACTTCTGAGTCAAACCCTGACATAATCAATGCTTGGAGTTTGTCAGAATTTGTGAGGGGGTTTTGTGCACTCACCTCGAGGATTGGCCACAAATTCCTAATCGGATTAAGGTCTGGGGAGTTTCCTGGCCATGGACCCAAAATTTTTATGTTTTGTTCCTTAAGCCACTTAGTTATAACTTTTGCCTCATGGCAAGGTGCTCCATCATGCTGGAAAAGGCATTGTTCGTCACCAAACTGTTCTTGAATGGTTGGGAGAAGTTGCTCTTGGAGGATGTTTTTGTACCATTCTTTATTCATGGATGTGTTCTTTGGCAAAATTGTGAGTGAGCCCACCCCCTTGGCTGAGAAGCAACCCCACACACGAATGGACTCAGTATGCTTTACTGTTGGCATTACACAGGACTGATGGTAGCGATTACCTTTTCTTCTCCGGACAAGGTATTTTCCGGATACCCCAAACACTCGGAAATGGAATTCATCAGAGAAAATGACTCTACCCCAGTCCTCAGCAGTCCAGTCAAAACCTTTTGCAAAATATCAGTCTTTCCCTGATGTTTTTCCTGGAGAGAAGTTGCTTCTTTGCTGCCATTCTTGACACCAGACCATCCGTCAAAAGTCTTCACCTCACTGTGCATGCAGATGCACTCACACCTGCCTGTTGCCACTTCTGAGCAAGCTCTGCACTGGTGGTGCCCTGAACACACAACTTTTAGGAGACAGTCCTACTGCTTGCTGGACTTTCTTGGGTGCCCTGCAGCCTTCTTCATAACAATTGAACCTCTCTCCTTGAAGTTCTTGATGATCCAATAAATTATTGATTTAGGTGGAATCTTAGTAGAAGCAATATCCTTGCCTGTGAATCCCTTTTTGTGCAAACCAATGATGACTGCACGTGTTTCCTTGCAGGTAGCCATGGTTAACAGAGGAAGAACAATGATTTCAAGCACCACCCTCCCTTAAAGCTTCCAGTCTGTTATTCTAACTCAATCAGCATGACAGAGTGGTCTCCAGCCTTGTCCTTGTCAACACTGACACCTGTGTTAACGAGAGAATCACTGGCATGATGTCAGCTGGTCCTTTTGTGGCAGGGCTGAATTGTAGTGGAAATGTTTTTGGGGGATTAAGTTCATTTTCAGGGCAAAGAGGGACTTTGCAATTAATTGCAATTGATCTGATCACTCTTCATAACATTCTGGAGTATATGCAAATTGCCATCAAACAAACTGAAGCAGCAGACATTGTGAAAATGAATGTTTGTGTCATTCTCAAAACTTTTGGCCAGGACTGTATTTTAGAATGTGCCTGCTCAATGATAAATGTATGGATATGCCAAGTGACAATCTAATAGAAGAGGTACCTCAGCACTATAGATAATTTAAGGACAAAACGATCCACACGCAGAATTTTAAAAGGATTATGACATTTTGATAATGGTAAGTAAGCAAAGTAATGATAAGGAGTAGAAGAATATGCTTCCTGCAATACAATTATGGCATTTGTAACCAGCTTGCTTGGTGTCTACATTTCCAGCAGATAGACCAATCCCTTCACACAATTCTGTTTGCTGGCTTTGCATTTACTGATACATAACACTTTTTACCTGTCCACCAGCTGCAAATGTAAAGGAAAAACACACTTATATACAATACAAGAGATGAAGTTCAGGTTTACTGCTGCTATGGGTTTGTGGTGAATCCTGCATGTTCAATAATCTTAAACCTGGAGAAATGATGCACTGCCTGGTCTTTGAATTTAGGTCAGAGGGCTTAGAAGCGCCAAGTGGAATCATCCAGCCTTTAACATGCTCTGTAATATAACTGGGAAGGGTAGATGAACACCTCCTCCAGATATCCCACAGAGAGGATAGCAAAAGATGGTGCTGCAGAACTGCAAATGACAGTGCCTCTTATTGGTGAGCATATTTGTTTTTCAAATGAGAACACATTGTTCACATTTTTCAAATGAGAACAAACTCCAGACATTGCAAAATGTATTCAATGGGGGCACTCTCATATTAATGATGCTGTAAAAATTGCTATTCAGCCCTCAGACCTGCAGCTTTGGTATGCATGTGTATAGTGAAGACATGTCCTTTGTGACTGATTTCCAGCCATCCCCAAAAGTAGCTTTGTATCTTTAAGGTAGGCTAATAAGTGTTTGACCTGTGGTTGAAGAAATGTCAAACACTTGTGCTAGGGGTTATGTCACAGAGTCCATACCTAACACTATTGGGTGGAATTTCAATGCTTTTGTCCCTTTGTGGACCTTGGGTAGACCATAGATGACCAGAACATGTGCATATTTTTTATTTAAAAATTCAGTGGTCTCATTGCTCATCCACTCATTTGGCTTGCCAAGGTTTACCAAGGAGGACAGGTTGCCCAGAGCGTTGTGAATAATTTATTTTATGATTGGTGCATAACTGGAGGTATCTGCTAACATTATTTGTCATTCAGCGTAAACAATGATTACATTGGCACCACCTTTGTCAGCAGGTTTAATGATAAATCTGATGTCCTTCCTGAAATATTTCAGGGCTGCAAAATCCTCTTTGTTCATGGCATATAATTTCCCTCTTTGATTACCCAGGAGCACATTGTACTTTACAGTTTGTATGCAACTCTCAATGGAATGAAAGTGTCCTGGGGAGCCACCTTACATTTAATTCTAAACATTGGTATATCACTTTCATGCATGTTAGGGGTTGAGAGGCAAAATGTTGTTTTCATTTTAATGAACTTTTTTTCTTGAAGAGTTCAATTTCAAAATCAAAAGGGTAAATCTCCCTGCTGGGCATAAAGAGAGCTTATTGACCAAGAGATTGCACACACTATCTGTGATGCCCCCTGTGGAGAGATTGATCAATGGGCTCTTCTGATGGGACTCCCCCTGTACGATTGTGTGCTTCTGTACGATTGTGTGCTTATGTTTTGTGTTGTTGCATCCCCTTCTGGGCCATCAAGGTCTCCTGCCTTAAGAAAAAGGGGATTCACCTCACTTGCTTGACCCGATGTGCTGGCTGTTGGCCCCAGATCACTGTCCAAGGATGGATTGTTGGATGATCGCTCTCCATCAAGGATATTGCTGCTTGTTCTTGGTATTGTAGGTTGCTCCTCCTCTGGGATGTCCTGTTCAGCGACATGTGTTACCTGTCAGCCACAGGTAGAACTTTCCTTCCTGCTAATCTTGATGGACTTGTCAAAAGTTGTCCTTTTTGATTTGTCTTTATCTCTCAATGTAAGTTGAGACATCAGACTCAATATTATGTCCATCAATTTCTCTTTGTTAGTAGTCTTCTCTTGTAAGGACAGTTTTAATCACACAATCTCTCTATTAACTTGGCACAGCTGCAGTTTAACTTCTTCAATAACAATCAGTATATAATTGAGAGAGTTTTGGGTAGACACTTCACGCCATTTTTCACAGAATGCACATCTATGTTTTTCCAATAGTCAGCTGTCTCTTGATTCTGAAGCACCTAGGGATCTTCTTTGCTATAAAGTATTCAGATAGACTCTGGCAATGTAGTTCAAGATCAGCCATTTAGTTTTCTTGAGCCTAATAATCACTTGTAATAAGTCTGTGCCAAAAGCTTTGGCAGTATAAGAGGGGAAAAGGATCGCCTTTATCTCATCCTCACTGTATATGCTGCCTTTGGCTTGTTGGGTCTGCTGGACCATTAACTGTTTTCCATGGGTTATTTATGATGTTTATTTATGATTTATTGATGTTAATCTCATCATATCACAAAAATAAAGCAACATATATATACCACACAGGGTCTCTTCATCAATCACTGTGATAACAAGCGATTAAACCATGCCAACTCAATTACACCAGTAATAAAAAAATGAAAAAGTGATGTTGTCTGGTTTAGCTAACCTGTAATTGCTAGTAAGAGCAGTGCGTGTGGTATGTGAAAGCCAGTGTGAAAGTCTGGTGAAGTGCATAGTGTGCTGACTAAATGTGTCAGGAGTAAAGCTGGCCATACACTGCAAATTTCGCACACTGTGTGCCCGTCAGCTGCCTTCCATCCAGTATCCTTCGATCAGAAAATCTGATAGTTGTGCCATTGATCGCAAAAAAAGTCCTAAAGATGGTATAGGAAGCAATGGGAGGCAATACACTGACCAAGGGAGGGGTGTAGAAAGAGCATAGCAGGGGTCCAAGAAAAGAGCTTTTGGGGGAACCCTACAGAGAGAAGGAGATGAAGAGGAGGAGATGGAGTTGTAGATGGCACTGAAGGAATGATCAGATAGCAAGGAGAGCAGCCATGAAAAAAAAGCAGAGTATTGTAGGCCAAGGGAATTGAGTTTTTTTAGGAGCAGGTGGTCAACTCTATCAAAGGCAGCAGAAAAGTCTAATAGTATGATTACAGAGTAGTGCTCATTAGTTTTTTTGAACAAAGGTGGGTCTTATTTTGTATATACATATGCATTATTTTGTTATGTCTGGGTTTCACCACCTCTTCCCCTTGTTATAAGGACAGGTTTGACCTCTACATTTTTTTAATATATTATGATTTGTATTTGGGAGCAAATTTACATAAAATTATTTGATTATATGTTTTCAATATGCACTTTCTGTAGCACTTTTAATCATTTGAGTTTACATATGTAAATGCAGCACTTTGTAGTTACTGTCGTTTACATACAGTTTTTAGTGTGTCAGCCAGGGTTTCCCAACTGGTGGAGATCAGTCTAGATACAACACTGGCAAAAGTGTAATTTTCAGGGGTGATTTACTAAAGGCAAATAGGCTGTACACTTTGCAAGGGAATTTTCACCTTTGCTAGGGAATTTTCCCGTAGCATAGTGAATATGGTAAAAATTCACTTTGCAAAGAATACTCATTTATATACAAGTACAATTTAAAAAATATATTTTTAATTGAACATGATTGGATGATGGAGGTGAGCAGAGCTTCATCTCATTCATTAACCTCCCTGGCGGTATGATTATGCAGGATTTTAGCATGCCAAACTGGTACATTGTTTTTCATGGCAATTTGTTGTTTTATATTGTAGGCTTATCCCGCTGTGACGCCCGAAAACGAACTTAAAACCAAATGCCGTCATCGGCCGGGTGCACACAGCAGAGGACACCGCGGGCTCGCAGGGACAAGGTAAGTGACACTTTTGCGCAATCCCCAGTGTGGCTCGGGGTTACCGCTCTTGGTACTGAAAATTAACCCCGAGCCACACTCCAGAATACCGCCAGGGAGGTTAAGCTAAGGAAATATTTCCTTACAATGTATTTGCCTTTAGTAAATTAACCCTATGATCTCTTATTCATTTTACATGGTATATTTGCTGCATTGTATGATAACAGGGACATCTGATGCTGGTTTATATTTTAAATGTTTTTATGCGTTATTAGTTTGTTTCTTGTCACTCAGATGATTATTTTCCTGATAGATAAATATATATTTTTTAAATGTCTCTTAGGGTGCAACTCTTTTTGAATACTATGGGGTCTATTCACGAAGCTGCCGAAGGATCTGGCCGTAGCTTCGGCCGATCCTTCGGCTAGCTTCAGCCCCAGGACCCCTTCGGTTCAGTAGAACCGAAGGGGTGCTGTACGGGCTATTCACAATAACCCGTAATTTTGTGTATGTGCTAGTGATTTTAAAATGTGACAAGTGCACTGCCTGGTGCCTAAATTTTCTTTTGTGAATGAGATATGTGAGATAAGAAATACAGACAGAAATGTTAGTATATGAGAATTTTGTTCAGGGGTTGGTTATTTGGGACCCAAAGGCTACTTACTTGCCCAGGACTTTGTTTGTTGTTGTTATGCTCTTTTAAAAATGTCTGGCCGTGAGGGTGATTGGATCAGGCAGATAAATAATATATCTAATGGCCATTTTGAAATATATACAGTCATGGCCAAAAATTTTGTCCCCCCTCGCATTTCTGTTGGATAATGCACCACTTTGCACAGCAAATTGTTGCAATTATAAATGCTTAGGCATTCTCATGTTTATTTCTTTTGTTTTTATTGGTATGACACAAAAAAGTGGAGAAAAAAAAGCCGAAATCTAAAACCTCCTGGAAAAGCACCCACGCCGATGGGGACAAGGGCCTCTTCCCCACAAGCCCTTGGGCGTTGGTTGTGGGGGTATGGGCGGAGGGGCTTATTTACATCAGGGTACCACTTTAATAAAGGGGCACCCAGATGCGGCCTCCCTTGTGAATGAGTAAGGATAACCCCAAACACTGTCTGAATATATATATGCCATATAACCAATTCTATATATACATCCACTGCTATAATTTGTATAATTTTTTATATGTATTAATTAAGATCGTTATTTTATTTTATCAGTCGCCTCATGGTTTTAACATATTGTGTATTGTATGATGTACAATTTAGTGCTACATATTTCTTTTAATATTAACCCGCTGTTTTTAATAATATGGAGAGTGTGGCCGAAACGGCACTAACTCTAGTAACAACTGTGATGCAGAACACTTGCTAGTATAGACGGTAATTAATTGAATTAAGGTTTAATTATCTGGATGATATAAGTTCCGGTGTCAGATAGGAAACAGTACCCTTTTGAAAAAGTCTACAAACGACGAAACGTGTTAAGGGCATCTGCTGTTTCCTCGCCGACATACTGGAAAAGATCTTCAAGGCTGGGTGTCCTTCACACCCATATGCGTGTTTTACTCAACAAATCCTGTAAGTGCGATCATTTTCTACTTGTAATAAAAGGACTTTGCGGTTGCACTTATGTATTGGCGGGAATGTATTGGCAGATGGGGGTTGCAAATACTGAGCGGTTGGTGAGGTGGATAAGTCTAGCAGCAGCATTCATGAAAGACTGAAGGTGGGATAGCCTATGTAGAGGTAGGCTAATGAGGAGGGAATTACAATAGTCAAGAAGGGAGATAACCAGTGAGTGGATGAGCAGCTTTGTGGTTTCATTTGTGAGGAAGGGGCATATTTTGGGGATATTACAAAGGTGAAGGTGGCAGGATTTGGATAGTGATTGGATGTGGGGCAGAAAGGTGAGGTCCAAGTCAAGGATGACCCCTAGCACCTTGGCAGAGGGGGGGGGGGGTGGATAGTTGTGTTATCAATCTTGATTGAAAAGTTGGGGGAGGGTGCACGGGGGAGGGAATACCATAAGCTCAGTTTTTGAAAGACTGAGCATTAAGAAGTGTTGTGACATCCAGACTGATAGGTCAGTTAGTAAGCTAGTGATATGCAAGGGGACTGAGGGGGTGAGTTGTGGAGAGATATATTTGAGTGTCATCAGCATAGAGATAGTATTGGAAGCCATGGGAGGTGATCAACTGACCAAGGGAGGAGATGTAGATAGAGAAAAGAAGGGGTCCAAAGGACAGAGCCTTGGGGGACCCCAACAGAAAGGGGAAGAGGAGAGGAAGAGGTAGATCTGTAGGTGACACTAAAGGAGTGCTTAGATAGGTAGGAGGTGAACCATAAGTAAGGAGTAGTGGCTGTTGTTTTTAGCAGTTAGTGAGTTATTAGTGAGTTTTAGGAGGGTGGTTTCAGTGGAGTGTTGGGGGCGAAAGCTGGACTGTAAGGGGTTGAGGAGATTGTTATTAGTGAGGTGGCAGCTCAGGCGGTTGTAGATTAAGCGTTCTAGGAGTTTGGAGGTGAAGGGGACTAAGGAGATTGGTCTGAGATTGTTAAGGTTGATGGGGCCCATTGAAGGTTTTTTGGGTATTGGGGTGACCAGCGCATGTTTTAGAGGGGAGGGAAAGATGCCAGTAGAAAGTGAAAGATTGAAAATGTGAGTAAGAGAGTGTAGGATGGAGCAATAGGGTGACCGGAGTAGTGGTGAGGGAACAGGGTCCAGGGGCAACTGGTAAGGCGGATGTCAGAGAGAAGCTTTGTGGTGACAGGGTCAAAAAAGGAAAGTAGCAAGTGTGATGGTGGGTCTGGTACATAAATAGGGGAAGGTGACTGGACAGTGGGAATTTCATCCTGGATTGCATCTATTTTGTTTTTTAAATGAATGGCAATGTCCTGGGTGGGTGGAGGCAGTGGGGGACATAGTAGAGAGTCAAAAGTAGAAAATGGTTGACGAGGTCTGGATGAGAGTGTGTTAATGAGTGTGACAAAATAAGTCTGTTTGGAAGCACGGAGGGAGCAATTATATTTTAGAAGGGCAGCTTTATATAGTGTGAAGTCTTGTAGAGACCTAGTTTTATGCCACACTCGCTCCAGAGTGCTGCTATGTCATTTATGATTTCTGGTATGCATGTGGAGAAGGGAGCCAAGGTGTCTAGGGTGTCAAGGTGTCTAGGGAGGATGAAAGCAAGCTGTTGAAGACAGAACGAGGCAGGTCAGGCAGGACACGGGTGAGATTTTGTCAGAGGTAGTAAGTAGCAGTGTAGAGAACAGAAGGGTTAAAATAGAAAAAGGTTGCTCTGGGTAATAGTGTGTCCTGTGTAGGGGGGATTCAGGGTTGGGGTCAGTGTAAGTGTGAAACTGATAAAGGTGTGGCCTGAGAGGGAAAAATTGGTGTTTTGGAGAGGTTTCAATGAGTGCATAGGTGAGAGAACACAAGATTTAGAATGTTGCCATCAGAGTGAGTAGGAGTGTGTGTCCATTGTGTTAGGTATAAAGAAGAGGTTAAGTTAGGAAATTGAGTGGAAGCCAGGGTGTTAATGTTATTAGCAATGATAAAGTCTCCCAGAATAGAAAACAAGGTGAGAAGTTCTTCTGTTGTGAAATTTGAAGACTAATTTCTTGACAATGCAAGCAGGTACAGAGGTCAGTCAAGTCAAGCTGCAAAAAGTACATCATCTCTTTTTCTTCAATCAGACTGGACTCAAGCTCAATTTCAAACTACGTAACAAAAAGAGATATTGTATCCCCTAATTCCTACCCAATTGATGCATGTAGAAAGATATCCAAACTGACATGAAAATATAGGGATGTAATGAGGCATTGGCAGTGTAGGATTGGATTGAGCAATGCAAAAAGCATCCACGTGAAATTTCTATTTCTTACCTTTGCATGTTGCAGCTCAGTGACTGACGCCTAATTTAATATCTTTCTTTGATTCTTTACAGCACATAAAGTAGCTGGGAGGCTGCTCCATCACAGCAAGAGGAACCGGAGGAGGACAGTGACGCCCTCCAACTTATGGAGGCATGCCCATCTATCTCTACTGCACCACCACCAGCCCCTGCAGAGGAGAGAACTGCAACCCCACCACCACTACCTGCAGAGGCTTGTCCGAGTTCTGTCCATTGAAGGACTCTGGGGAGGGAAAGAAGAGGTTGCCAGATCTGTGACCCAGACCGACTGGTGTCTGTACTTGAAAAAATGGTCCAGTCCAGCAAAAGGCTAACCCCGAGCTGTATTTCCTCATGAGCCATGAGAAGAGTCTGATAAAGGTGCCAGAAGACAAGCGGCTGGAGTTGATGGAAAAGATGAGAAGACTCCTCTGTTCCCAAGGATAGACCCCAATCCTACCCTACACCTACTGTCACCACCTCTGTCCAAGCTTCTGCCCAATTTTCAAACACCCCTCCTTTTCCACCACCAACCCTTCTTATGTCCGCATACCCTCCCTAACCCCACACCCAACCAATTAGACACATTTCAGCCCACTCCTACCACTTGCCACTTGCACCAGATCTCCATATGCACACCCCTCCCACAGCCAGTCACATACCACTGCCCCAATAACTATTTCAACTGGGTCTTCCATCCACAGAATGTATGATGAGATGCTGCCTCATAATCCCAGTTT